>NW_004567115.1:51503778-51507710 GCF_000260355.1 Condylura cristata | reverse complement strand
CCCGCCTGCCCCGGAGGTGACCCCATGGCGCGGCAGACCTCTCCTGACCCGCCCGCTGCTCCCCTCAGCAGTATACTCGTCATCTGCCTGTCCTGCTCCCCACTCTGGTGAATCCTCTCACTGCCCCCGCAACCTCTGGCCTGTACCCCAGTTCTGTGTGCACAAATAAATCTTTAAAAAAAAAAAACTGTAACCTGCATCGGCCTGTCATCCTCCATCAGACCTCCCTCAGCCCCTGCACCCCAGAACGGCGAGCCCGGCTGACTCCCCTGCCCTCCAGAGCTGCGGCGGTGCTGAGTGTAACCCTGAGAAGAACCTTAGGCACGCAAGGGGCACCCCTCTGGCTGTGCCAGTCTGGACCCCGGAGGGCTCCACGTGACCGAAGGAAATTCCGTGAAGTCACTCGCGCCAGCTGGGCGCATGGGCAGAGCAAGGCCCACCTGCCTCCTACGCCAGCTCGCCCGGCTCCCGCCCGGCCCGCTGCACCCCCTGGACGCCTGCATTGGGCAGGCCCTTTCGAGTCCGCAGCTCCCAGGGCCTGGGCTGGCTCGCGGCTGGGGGCTTCGTGTGATGCTGAGATCGGCCAGCAGAGGGGGTGCGCGGTCCGGCCCCAGGGGAGCTCCTCTCCAAGAACTTTTTATTTAGAAAGCCGGGCGGCCAGAGCAGCTGCAGTTCCCCTCGCAGCCAGCACCTAGCAGAGCCTCTGCTGCCGCCACAGCACCTCGAGCGCAGCCCGCGGCTGACCGAAGCGCGTCACCGGTCAGGGACTCCCAGGCCACCGGCCGCTCTCGGACGCCACACTGTGTCCTCCTGGCCTGGTCCTGCTGGAGGAGTGACCCCCGAGGAGTCTCTGGGCACCCCCCAGCCTCCTTCTATGAGTCCATCTGGATCTGCCCAGCCGTGGGGACAAGCTCCAGGGGGCTGCTGGGGTCTCTGAGCGGTGGCAGCAGCCGGCTCTCCGGTCACCATGGCGAGTGCCGGGAACTGAGGGACGGACCTCGGCAGGCGCACAGGTGGGTCTAGCAGCACTGTGTCCTGGCGGCAGGGTCCCGGGGGGCGGGGGGGCGGCCCCTCAGGCTGCAGATCTCGGAGGTGGCCACCGGCCGGGGGGTCCCAGCTGTGAGCCTGGGCCTAGGAGCCCCCCAGCTGCCTGCACTTGGGGTGCTGCAGGAGCTGAGCCTTCGTGGCGGCGAGCCTGGCTCGCATCACATCATAGGAGCCTGGCAGCGCCTATGCAGTGGGCGGTGGTCTGGGGCCAGGGCCAGCGGCCGCCGTGGGAGCGTGTGTGGGTGCGCGGCCCGGGCAGCCCAGACGAAGGGCGCCCTGCTTCCCAAACAGCGGCACCTCTGCAGCTTTGGGCTGAGTCGGGTCAAATAAACACAGTCAGGGGAGAGCTCTGAACACCGACCCAGCGAGCGTCACTCACTCAGTGGCTTTCACTTGCTTCTGATGAGTTTGAAGTCACGTGGGCCGAAGGAAAACTCCGAGCCCCGCAAAGTCAGAGCTGGGACCCAGCGACTCGTCTCTGCAGCAGCAAGTGGGGCTGGTGCCTCCCCCAAAGCAGGGGGGCTGACTGGGGTCCTGCTACCGCCAGAGGACCTGGGGAGTTGGGCCGGGCTTCTGCTCTGGTCTGCACCCACAATTGCCTTGTACAGATGGGACATAGCCAGCGCTGTTCCTGGGACTGCGTAGGCGGGAGGGAGGCCGGAGGATCCCGGGGCCCACCGAGTCGATGCTGGGGCGCTGTCGGTTCTCTCTTCTGGGCCCCCAGGCCCCGTGCGCCCGTGTCCAGAGGCCCCGGCACGCACCCCCTGGGCATGCTTGCGGTGCCCGCGGTGGGCGCCTGGGGTCTCCCTGCCACAGCGATGAGAGCCTGAGCCGACTGGCCAGTTCCCTGGTAATCAGAGCAGAGCTGGTGAGGCCTGAGCACCCTCCCTGCAGGTGCGCTGGGCTTCTCTGGGGGACGAGGGGCAGACAGGGAGCACAGGGCACCCTGGGGTACGCAAGCCTCCTCTGCTCCAGGAAGGCCCCCCCTTAGCCTTCAGACAGGGCTCGCCACTTTGTGTCCACACCTGTCCTCGCTTCCTGGCCTGTCCACCCACCTGGCGCTCGTCACTGCCCAGTCTTGAACCCTAGGAGTGGGGGCCGGGGGGACCGACACAGGCTTCCTGGGCAGGGCCCCTGTGGTTGGCCAGTGCCGGGGTGGGGTGCCCTGGCCTCGCGCCTCACCCTGCTGATACCGGGGGCTTCTTCACCCCTTGGGCGCGGTGGGCTTTTCTCTAAAATGGGGTGATGGATGGGTGAGCCCTGCCCTCACAGAAGTCCAGGGAGGACAGCAGCCTGGGGTCACGCGGGCTGCACCTCCTTCTCTTCAAGCAATGAGACGCACGCTCCCGGTACACCTTGCACGCGCGCACGCACACTCGTGCGGCCACGCGCACGCACACTCGTGCGGCCACGCGCACGCACACTCGTGCGGCCACGCGCACGCACGCCTGTGCAGATGCACGAGAGGGGCGGCTGCCCATCACCGCCTTGCCCATCACCGTGCTCCAGAGCGCGGCTGTGCTGCGGCTCCGAGGCCCCGCCCCACCCCGCCCCCACCCCGCCCCGGCAGGAAAGCAGCCCCCTGAAACCTGCAGCCCCCTGAAACCTGCCCGCAGGGACCCTTCTTGGGTTTCAGTCGCCTGCGGTTCTCTCTCCGCCCACATCTGGTCTCCTGCTCGGCCCTGCTCTCCCCTGCAGGCTCCCGGCTTCGCCCCTCCGCGGAGGGGGGCTGGGGGCCGAGGAGGGGCCGCCCTAGCCGCATTCCAGATAGCAAGCTGCACATTCTGGCCCCCCGCCAGAGCAGCGAGAGGGGGGCTGGGGGGGCGGGCGCCTGGACGGCTCACCTGGGGGCCGCCTCCCGCTGGCACCGCCTGGCACCCCCTGTGGGCAGCAGCGCCTGTTGCCTCTGGCAGAAGAGACACTGCCTCCCCGCGCCCTGGTGCGCCCCAGAGGAGCGAGGCCAGAGGGAGGGGACCCCACAGCGCAGGGCTCATGACGCCAGGGCGCCCCTGCGGCGGAGCAGCCGCCCTGGGCGGAGGGCTTGGTGGAGACTGGGAGCCGGACTCCATCACGCTCGGAGCAGCTGGGCGGGGGCCGTCCTGGGGCAGGGCGGAGAGCGCTGGCCGGCGTGGGAGCCGCCCCTCAGCTGGAAGCGGAGACACCGGGGTGCGGCACGCGAACGCTGCCGCGTGAGCTTGCGCGTGCACGCATGGCGGGGGGTGGGGGGGCCCTCAGCACCCAGCGTCCCTTCTGGCCATCAGGCCGGTTATGCAGCAGCCATCGGCTGCGGCCTCTTCTCGGCCTGAGCCCAAGGTCTCTGCAGACCATCGAGTCATGAAATCAGGTCTGTCAGCCAGACGACGCCCCTCCCACCTTGGGGCGCAGTCCCCTGCCCCCCAACCAGCGGCCTTGTCCCCACGCCAGGCGGCGGCCTCCAGGTCCACTCTTCTGGCCCCTGGTACATCTGCTCCCATCGGGGACCCCTTTCCCCCTCCTGGGGGATTTTGTCTTGCCAAGAACCCACGTTTTAAGAGCGTATTTGGGGGTTGGGAGGCGGTTCAGTGCCCAAAGGTGACAGTCAGAACCGAAGTCAAGCCACATCTGCGGCCGGGGCTGCGTTGGAAGGAGCCCACTGACCGCACGTGTGAGCCCAGAACCCCGAGCTCTCATGTCAGTAAACGCTGCCACTGGGCTGGAAAGGGGCGCTTGTGAGGCCTGGAGGACTCAGCGCCGGGTGGCGTCCGGAAAACAGCACGCTCCACCCCCAGCCCCCCACACTAGCTCACCGGGGCAACGGGGCAGCCACCGGGCCACCGCGTGGGGCCTGTGCACGAGTCACAGTGGGACAGAGCTGCACACGGTGCGTGCCGGACGGCTCCGGCCAC
>NW_004567115.1:51498850-51503028 GCF_000260355.1 Condylura cristata | reverse complement strand
GTGCCAGCTGCTGGCCCCGGCCCCACCCTGTACTGTTTCCTCCTGTGACACAGAGCAGACGCCCAGGGGCCCAGGGCTCCGCAGGCTGGAAGGCCCCGTCCGAGGCGCCATCACGGGGCTCCGCCCTGCCGGAGAGGCTGAAGGGAAGGCGGAGGGTCGGGGAGGGCTGGGGGTCTGGTGCTGGGGCTCAGACGCTCGGCGGTGGGGCGTGACCGGGGTTCGTTTCTGTGCCCACCGCGTGCCTTCCTGTCTCCCGGCTGCAGGGCAGATGGACAACAAAGCCATGTACCTGCAGGCCGCGAGCGAGCGCGACACCAGCTCCATCTTCGAGGAGCCCTTTGACGGCAGGAGCCTGTCCAAGCTGAACCTGTGTGATGACGGTGAGCGCCACCGGCCCCACCCGCCTGGCCCGGGGTCCTGAGAGGCCGTGTCCATGTGTGCGGGCGCGCGGGGGGCTGCAGAGGCGGGAGGCATCACGGGGCTGCTCAGACGGGGCAGCTCTCCGGCCCCTGCGCGACCCCCCCGCTCCCCCCCAGCAAGGCTGCGTCTGTCCGGCGATCAGCACAGCTCTGCCGGCGCCCGGGCCCCTTCCCGAAGGGCCTGCGGGCACAGCTGCCCGGGGGCACACTTCCGCCCTGGGTCCGAGGCCCAGCTCACTCCGCGGGAAGGCGTCCTGGCGGACGGGCTGTCTGTAAACTGCCTCGACCTAGCAGGGGCAGCTTGTCCCAGGGGCTCAGAGCACCTCCCCGGGGTCCGCCCTGCTGCTGCGCCCCTTGCAGTGTAAGGGGAGAGGGCTGTTCCTGGTCAGAGAGGCGTCGCCTGGCACTCACACAAGTCTCGGGAGACGGGAGGACGGAGGACCCCCTCAGGCCCTGTGCCTCCCCCAGAAGCGGCTCTGCTACTTGCCACACCCCTCCCCTGGGGCCCCCTCACTAAGAGCTTCTCGAGGGGGGGGCGAGTCCTTGACATCTACGTTGGCGAGACAGACACATCCTAGGCCTGCTCCCCAGCGTCGGGTGCCCCTGGCCTCCTCCTGGTGCCGGGCCGGGGTCCCCAGGAGCCCGAGGCCCGCGCTGCGGCCGGGGAAGCACCCCCCGAGCCTTCCCTTCCCGTTCGTTTGTCAGAGGAAAACGGTGCGCGCCGACTTGGGACAGTCATGCCAAGGTTCATGCTTTGCCAGGAGTTTGCTGCTGCTTTGATCCTGGCCTCTGGGGAGCGGAACAGGAGAGGGAGAGGAAGAGGAAGGTTGGCGGGAAAGCAGAGGAGGGCAGGGCGGGGGGGCCCCACCCCGGCCCTGCCAGCGTCCTCCCGGGAAGGTAGGGTGGTGGGCGGCAGGGAGGCGCCTCCTCTTGGCCCGGGCCCGGAGACCTGGAGGCAGAGGTGCAGAAACAGCCCAGGTGCTGAGGCCGGACTCGGGCCGCAGGCAGGGCACCTCAAGCTGCTGGGGCGGACAGGGCGGCCACCTCACGACGCTGCTGTGCCTCCTCCCTGCTCTCTGGCAGCTGGGAAGGAAGGGCCGGTCGGTGCCCTGGCTTCACGCTGCCGCCGTCGCCTTGCCCAGCTGCAGCGGGCGTGACCGGGGCACGGCTCCTTGGCCTCGGGCCCCTCTCGGTCCTGGGCACCTCTGACCCGCCCCTGTCCGTCCTGGGCACCTGACCTGGCCTGTCTCTCAGGTCCCTGCTTCCTTCCTTGTCCGGGCCCACCTGTGATGGGCTGTCCCCAGGGACGGGCCCTGTGAGGCCCAAGTCTTCGCTGGGTGCTGGCCTGGGCCACCGTGTGGCCCAGCACGAGGAAGGGCTGACGGCAGAGGCCCTTTAGCCTGCCCTGACCTCACACCTACTCCCCTCAGACAGAAACCCGGTCTGGTGGGGCCAGCTGGCCTGACCGCTGCATCCCCGCCTCTCTCCTCCCGTCTCTGTCCCTCCCTCCCTCCCTCCAGGATCCCCTCCCTCCCTCCCCCCTCCTTTCTCCTCTCTCCCCTCTCCCTTGCTCTCATCTTCCCGGCTGGGGCCTCTCCTCTGGCGCCAGGAGGTGGAGGAGGCTGCAGAGGGAGGGTGTGGGTGGTGTCGGGCTGGCCTGGCCCCAGCGGCTCCTCCAAGGGCCAGGAAGAGGTGTTAGTGTCAGAAAAACACTGCAGCCCTGCCCCAGGGCCAGCCTCCGCCCTCTCTGCTCACTAGGCTCGGCCAGCCTCACCACTCACAGCCGGGAGGCAATGCGTCCCACATGCAGCCTGCTGGCGCAGGGGCCCAGGCACCCCGCTCTGACCTCCCCCTCCATCAAGTTAAGTCATTCCTCTAGGGGAGCCCCAAGTCTAAGTTCCCATCAGCACCTCCCAGCAATTCCCCGCCGGCAGAGACCAGGCAGCCCCCAGGGGTAGAAGCGGTGGCCTGGGCGGGTCTGGCTGGGCCTCGTGGGTCTCCGCCTGTGCGGTTGGGAATGAGGCTCTGGACAGGCGGAGAGCAGGGCCCCTGCGGAGGCAGAGCGGAGAGCAAAGGCCCCCTGTGTGGCTCTGCAGTCCTGGGGTGCGGGATGCCTGTGGCCAGGCTGGACCCTGGGTCCCTCCAGAAGTTGGGGGCCGCCTGGGCCGGGGGTGAGAGCCTGCATGTGCAAGCTCGTCGGGTCTGGGTTTGAGTCGGGGGGCGCGGGGGGCCGTGATGACGTGCGGCCCTGGGCTCCCCGCGGCCGCTTTTGATTGCTCCTGGTCACACTCGGCCACTCAGGGTGGCTGCCCCGGGGCTGGGCCCCAGGATTCCCCTCAGGAGTGGGGACGCACACTGGGAGGCGGAGTGTGAACGCCGTGGGGTGGGGGGGGTGCTCTCCCGCCACGGCCGGCTGTGTCACCTCCTGCGCCCAGACCCCCGGCTCCGGCACGGCCCCCAGAGACCACAGGCTGGACGGCCTGCCCGAGCCTGCCCCTCTGGGGGCGGGTCCCAGGACGCTAAAATGGACCCACCAGGTGCGAGTTAAGTGGAGCGATCGGGCTCCGACTCATTTTATCAGGGAATTGTTTGAACTGCAAAACAGAACGCGAGCTGGTCACAGAAATCGGGACAAGACAGTTGGTGCGACAGAGTCCAATCAGACGCTTGGGGCTGGCCACGGCCCCGTCGGGCTTATGGGGCGGGGGACCCCAACAGGGCAACAGGCAGAGAAGAGCCAGTGCGAGGCCGCGTGCGGCCCCTCCTGAGAGGAAGGACTTGCGGGGCCGGATTGACTCCTCCCCCTCCCCAGAGGGACACATGTGGCGTGGTCAGCCTGCGGGATCCAGACCCTGAGGCCTTTGAAGGCGTTTGACCTTCACAGATGCTGTGGCCTCTCTCCAGGCCTCTGCAGGCCTGCAGGCTCAGCCCTGGACCCTCCAGCCTGCCTGCCTGGCCTCCCTGTGGGGAGCAACAGCGGCCTCTGCCCAGCGACTCAGAGAGCTGAGCGCAGCCTCCGGGCCCCCGGCACCAGGAGCTGACCGGAGTCGCCCCTGCCGCCCCGTGCTGCCAAAAGGTCAAGTGGGAGAAGCCCGGGCACTGGTCCCTGGGCTGAGCCGTCGGCGGTCAGCGGTGACCCGGTGTCCTGGTCACCTAGGGCTGCCTGCCCAACACCACATGGACAGACACTGATTTCTTACGGTCCAGAGGGGCCGCGGGGCCCAAGATGGTGGGTCGGCGGGACAGAGGAACGAGGGTTATGACGCCCAGTTTGTCAACGATCCGGCGAAACCTCTGGCGAAGCGAAGTCATGAGGTCAGAGGCAGGGCCTGGACTGAGCCCCACGTCTGCGGTCCTTGGGGCCCTGCACCCTGCTCTGGGTTCTGACCCGGGAGTCCTGCACCACCCAGAGCCGGCTGGAGGGCGCCAGGCCCGGAGTTTCAGGTTTCAGAGGTGGGGCGCTGGCCCCGTGACAAGCTGGGGTGGGGCCGTGGGAACTGACGCTGACATGCAGGGGACAGATGGGAGGAATTATCCTAGGAGGTGCCCTCGGCGGGCAGCCAGCTGGGCTTGGACCAGAGCAAAGGACACAGCTGTAAAGGGCTCCAGAGGGAAGCCGGGATGGGGGCGGCTGGGGGCTGCAGGTCAGAGCAGCCCCCTCTCCGCGCCCCCCGCGCTGCAGTCTGCCTCCATCCGGAGGGTGGCCGAGGGTTTGGCAGGCACCCGGGAGCCGGGTGCCCGCGGTCGGCTGGCGGGCGC
>NW_004567115.1:51495374-51498647 GCF_000260355.1 Condylura cristata | reverse complement strand
GGCGGCCGTACCCCACGGGAGCAGGTCTCAAAGGCTGGCTGCTCAGGCTCCTCGGGTCTCTCTGCACTTCGCTTTGCTCCTCTGCTGCCTTGGGCTGTGTCTTGCCCTCTCAGGTCTCTCAAGCGTCCTTCCCCGGCTTCCTGGTCTGAGACACCACCCCCCGCCCCCGCCCCCACGCCCCTTCCTGCAGGTTACTGCAGATGGAGAAACCGCCATCTTGATTCTCCTAGATCTTGGAGTTTTGTGTTTGTTTTGTACGGTTTCTCCTATTATACTGGCGTCTGTGTGTGACCATCTCAGCAAAAAGCAATTATGTTTCCTAACGACCAGCTTGATCTGGTACTGCGAACATGGAGAGGAAGCATTTCTTGCAGTCCCAGTTTGCAAATTTACTCGAGCTGTGGATCAGCCATGAAGCTGAAGAGAGACCACGGAGCTCAGCCTGTCTAGAAAGGCCTGGGCTTGAAAGCGCTGCTGCTCCAGCAGACTCCGGGGCTGCCCGGGCCGGAGGAGGGCGTCGCCCCTCTGAAAGCAACACCGACACCGTTCCGCCTGCTTCGTGCTACCTGCTTCCTCCTTCTTCCCTCAGGTCTGAGCCAAATCTTCATCTCTTGTTCAGCCAACATTTCCTGAGTGATCTTTTTATCATTTTCGAGACTGTCACACGTTGGACTCACCCACTCGGTCGCCCTGAGATTGATGTGTTCACTTAGCTATACCATGCAAGCCCCCTCCGTGTCTTCCCACGACTTGGTGATTCATTCATTGTTTCCTTTCCCTCCGAATAAGCATACACTTTGCGCCGGCTTTGCTGACGGTAAGGTTCTGGAGTGTTTTTAATCAATAACTTTCATCAGTAATCAATACTTTGAATGACTGGCCAGCTAGCACCCTCCTGCTAGTTAGTGGGGAAGTCAGCGCTGCAGTGAGGGCGGGTTTGCTCTGGGCCAGCCCTGTTTGTCTGGGCATTTGCCGGTGAGGGGATGGGCACATTTGGGGCTTGACTTGGAAGCCACAGTCTTTCCCTTTTCTGTATTGCACACGATTCCTTTCCCTGAGGGGAAAAAACAACAACAACCCTGTTTTCTAACCATCTTGCCTGGACCACTCTGTTGACTGAAGCTCTATTATGTGCTATTTAAGCAGACTGTGTTTAATACTTAGATGATGCTATTGTAATGTGACTAAGTCTTGCCTGGAGGAAAGTCAGCATTGAGCGTGTTCGTTAACAAAAGACCTGGAACCAGTGGCTCCTTGCTATGAAACAGAAGTCTCAGGCGGAGGGGCGGGAACGACTCTTTTCTCTTTTTCTGGCGCCAGGGTGCAGCGTGGTGAGGACATGCTCACCCAGGACGAGGCAGGACTCACCGAGCGCACAGCGCTGGCTCGGGGGCTCTTTCTCCCTCTTCAGCCATGAGGCTGCGAGGATGCGGGCGAGGAGAGTGGGAACAGCCTCCCAGCAAGGTGCGGGACTTGTATCCTACACCACGCTACGCCACGTCTGACGCTCCAGGGTAACAGACACTTCCCCATTGAATTCCACCAGGTGGCCACAAGACACGAAATAAAAGAGAGGAAGCGGAAACGCAATGTTTACATGAGCAGTTTACACGTTTAAGGAGCAAAATAGGTTATAGATCCTAGCGTGCGGGGAGGGATAGAAACTGCTCGAAAAAGATTAGGGTGAGTTAGAAGGATGTAGTCTGCACGTCAGTGGAAAATTGGGTCAATTCTGCCAATTTTGCTAACATTCAAAGGTTGATGACAATGATAATTGAATTTGTGTTTCTTGAACATTTGCTCCAAATGTACCCAATGTTCTAAGGGAATATTATGTAATAGTTCTACTTAACTGGTGTAGCAGTATCTGCAATAAAATGGGGTAAAGCTTCCTCACTGACCAGCACCTCTGGGGAGCCAGGTGCCTACGTGGTCACCACTGTGTCTCTTGTGGCAACAAACCATCTGACGGTCACAGAGGCCGTCGGTAGCCAGCCTTGCTCACCCCAGTCACCCAGTACTGCCTCGCACTCGCTGTGGGAACATTCTGAGCGCCAGTGCAGTCGGTGGCCTTGGCAAGGTGTTCTGCTCCCACACCTTTCCCGCGAGGGCCACGTGCTGGGAGGGAGCAGTGGCAGAGGGGGTACACAGTTGGAACCAGGCCTCCCTCCCCTCTTCCTGCCCTCTGGGCTCAGGGTGGTGAGCGCCCCTTCCTGTCCGCTGTCCGTGGCCATGGCAGGCGACCTCAGTGAGGCCCGGTGGCCTCCTGGCTGTGCGCCGGCCTCTGAGGCGCCTTCTTGTGGGAGCCGACAGAAATGGCCGGCTACCGGGGCCCCGGGGCTCCCCAGGGCTCGCTGCCGACATCTCCACGAAAGCGCTCAGGTTAATGGATCCAGGAGGGGCAGTGAGCATGGATAATTTGAGGTTCCGTTTTGGCTGGAAGCTGGGGTGTCTTGTGTAATGTCACAGGCCGAATTACTAAGTCTTCCTGTAAGTTGAACGGGAGGGCAAAGGCAGGGGCAGGTCGGCACGCAGAGGTGCTTTGTCGACAGCCCCTGGTGGTTTGTGTGTGCCGTCTGTCTGTCTGTCTGCTTAATTAGTTGTCAGCACTTAAAGATAGGGAGGTTTCTCATAATCACTCTGGCTTTTGGGAAGTTCTGGCTGCGGTCTGCTCCCCACGCCCCTCCCAAGCACACGCACAGCTGGCCGCCCTGCAGGTCCACTCTGCTCACTTCTCCGCCAGGGAGACGCTGCAGTCTGCAGCCCGTCTTCAGCGCTCTGTATGCGCTGGCTCACGTGAGACGACGCAGCGTCGTCAAGGACACGCACGCACTGGCCTGGGGTGGGTTGCGGGCGCTTCGGGCGTGAGCGAGGGTGGGAGGAGAAGGCGCGCTGAGCTGAGCTCCGGCCGAGAAGTGTGTCCTCCCGCTGTGCACACGCGGCCCCATGCACCGGCGTCGGGTCCGCAGCGGTGGGGTCGCGACCCCCAGAACAGAGCAGGAGCGTGCGGGCTTCTCACCTGTCTCTTCCTCCCTCTGGCCCGCCAGGACCGTGCCACCGACGCAGGGCGGGCGGCTGCTGCTCCCAGCTGGGCTCGCTGTCGGCCCTGAAGCATGCTGTCCTCGGCCTCTACCTGCTGGTCTTCCTGATCCTCGTGGGCATCTTCATCTTGGCAGGTAAGCAAGCGCCTCCTCTTGCTGCGGCCTTTAAGGAGGTGGGAGGAGACGTGGCCATGAGAGCAGAGGGAGCTGGGAGCCAGAGCCTGGCTGCTCA
>NW_004567115.1:51484154-51494936 GCF_000260355.1 Condylura cristata | reverse complement strand
CATGGGAGCTGGCTGGTCATGGATGATGGCTGGTCATGGAGGATGGCTGGTCATGGAAGCCGGCTGGTCATGGAAGCCGGCTGGTCATGGAGGATGGCTGGCCATGGAAGCTGGCTGGTCGTGGAAGCTGGCTGGTCATGGAGGATGGCTGGCCATGGGAGCCGGCTGGTCATGGAAGATGGCTTGTTCTAGGGCAC
Organism: Condylura cristata; assembly: GCF_000260355.1. Taxonomy (NCBI): domain Eukaryota; kingdom Metazoa; phylum Chordata; class Mammalia; order Eulipotyphla; family Talpidae; genus Condylura; species Condylura cristata. The sequence goes on along the minus strand of NW_004567115.1, from coordinate 51,494,739 downwards.
TAGCAGCGTCGCTCATTCTGAGGAGGCAGCAGGAGCTATGGGAGCTGGGGGATTCTCTGAGGTGGGGACAGAAGTAGGCTGCTGCTCGCTGGGTGCCCCCCACACGTCACCCTGGGGTTCTGCGCTGTTCTGCAGGAGGCACTCTGGTGAGGAGGGCGTCAGGGCCTGCTGCCCTTTGGCCACACTGGGAGTGAGGTGGGCTTGCCCCGTCGGCTCCTCTTCATTGCTGCCATGGGACGGCGGAAGGTGGGCTGGGCGCTGCGCACCTTCTCCAGGCGGGGGGGAGCAAAGCTGTGAACTCCTGGAGGGGACAAAACCCCTCCACTGAGAAGACCAGCTTGTGCCCCACATGTGATGGGGAGGGTGAAGCTGGGGGACAGAGTGTCACGCGTCTGGCTGGGGGCTCCTGACTCCCACCCAGAAAGACCGCTGCTCAGTCAGCACCTTTCTTGTGGAGACAGGTGAGGTTTGATGTAGTAGGCCCGGAGAGCGGCTGACTTCAACCCCACCATCTTGCCCAAGGAAGGGAGGTCCTCGAGTGATGTCCACCCTCCCCACATCTTTTTTGTTATAATGTTGACGAGAACAAACAGCCCCAGCAGATGCTGATGAAATGACATTATCAAGGACCAGCGTCTGTCCTACGCTGTTTGCCTAGTTATACCTTCCAAGAATCCGTGAAGGGCATCGGTGAGGACTGTCCCTTCCTGCTTTGTCCCGTTCCATGCAAGGACTGGAGACACAGCTAAATAGGGTCTTCCCTCAAGAGCCCCAGTCTGGGGACACAGTGGGGGCACAGAGACCGTCCGTTTGAAGAGAGGCTGCAGGAGGGCTGTGGCAGGCACTGTCTGCCCACACAAGAGACCGGCGGCAGAAGGGCATGTGCTGTATGGAGAAGGGAGTGGTGGGAACGCGGCTGCCGGGGGCAGGGCTGGCCTGGCGGACGGAGGCTGGGTCCTGCGTCAGCTCTCAGGCAGGAGCTGGCCTTAAAATGGCCCTTGGCTAGAAAAGCTGGGGCAGAAGTCCAGGACCAAAAGTCCAGGACCTCCCTGGTCTTGCCTCACTTTCTGTCAAGTGAGAATGGTCACTGGGGTCCTATGATGGGATGGGGTAATCAAGGCCACCTGCTGCTCGGTGTCCACTATCAGGGAAGGGGCATGACTAGGGATGATGTCTAGTCCACCCTCCACTGGCCGGGGCAGCCAAGAGCCCCCAGAGACGCTTGCAATCTGGCCCAGGCATGTCCAGTCAGGGGGCGGCCTGAACATGTTCTCAGGCCACTCAGTGAGGAGAGATTGGGATCTAGGTTTTGTGGGTTTGGTAGCCAGCCAGAACCATAGCAAATTTCCAGAATGTCTGGCAAGAGTTTCAGCCCAGCAGGAAAACTGGCCTGAGTTGGATCTAAGGTGCTGGGAGGGGTTTAGACTGGCAGTGACCTTGGGCCAGGCCTCTGGAGGCCTGGGGTGGAGGGTCGCTGCTTCTCAGAGAAGGGAGTGGGCCCTCTTGCCTGGTGTCTGAGGGCTGCCATGTGGGAAAGGCCAGATGTGCGTGTGGCTAGAGGGCAGGGATTGGAGGGGCAGTCAGGTCTCTGTGGCATACCGAGGAGGACATTCTCAGAAGCGGTGCTGTCCAGCATGAGCCACGCGTGCTCCAGACACGGGGTGAGTGGGAATTACTGAGACATCCTGGACGTTTGAGAAGGGAGGCTGGAACACGTTTTCCCAGCTGATGCAGATGTGGCCACCCTTCCCTAGCTGGTCCTGGCAGGAACGACTAAGGAGTCTGGACACCTCGGCCAGGGAGAGCTGACACCGAGTGACGGACCCAGGACCATTTTCTGATCACTCGCTCCAAGCAGCTCTGCCCCTGACTCTGCAACCAGAGAGCTGCAGGCTGAGACTCTCCTGCAAGTCACACGTGCCACTTCGTCCTGGAACTGAGGGCTTGACCCTTGGCATTTCTTGGGACGGGCGCTCTGTCGGAAACAGCACCGTGAAATGCTACCCTGGGCTTATCCGAGGGTGCTGTGGAGAACGTTGTCCATCCTTCATACAATGTCAGCTGAAGGGGCGCCTCGAGAAATTCTTTTCTTCTTCTTTTTTTTTTTTAATAATATAATAGTTTATTTTACATCATTTTGTGCCTTTTTCCAGCTCAGTTGTAATCCCCATGGGCTTCCTGTAACGGGTGATGGCACCCATGTGTCATCATATTTTTTGTTTTAATCTTAACATGAGATATGCTTTTCTTGAAGAACTAGGTTTTTTTTTAAGATTTATTTATTTCTGCATACAGAGCTGGGGTACAGGCCAGAGGCTCAGGGGCAGCGAGAGGCTTCCCCAGAGACAGAGTGGGGAGCAGAACAGGCAGATGGACGAAGTACACTGCTGAGGGGAGCAGTGGGCAGTCAGGAGAGGTCTGCCGCACCCTGTGGGTCACCTCCAGGGCAGGTGGGGATCGAACTCATGTGGAAATGGCTTAAACTTCTTAGTGTAGTGCTTTAACCCGCTGCGCCACCAGGGAGGGCCAGTTTTTTTTTTTTTTTAAATCTTAAGAAACTGAATCTGAAAGTAACTAAAATCATTTGAAGGAGGTAATTAATGCAAACTGAGAGTCTGCTGTCAGCCGCAGTAAGATGTGTGTATTTGAAGACAACGGAGGGGACATCTGAGACAGCCGTGTCCCCAGGGCACAGCCTGGGCGAACTTCTCAGCTACTCTCATTCCAGCTCCATTTGGTGCCTCTAACTTGTTCTCCTTTATCTTGTTCTCCTCTACTCTTAGCTGGGTGCTGTTTATGCACCCTGTAGACAGCCTTGTTTTTGGAACAACAGAGGGTGTTATCTACGGTTCTGTCTTAAAATCTGCCCCTTCCTCAATGCTGCACATTTGGTGGCATCTGGGAATATGGGTGGGTGAACGAGTGATCGAGACAAGCGGCCTGGAAAGGGATCTTATTTGTGGACAAGAGGTTTGTGGAACCCCCACCCAGGCATGTGGCTGGCAAAAGTAGGAACAGGGTTAGTGAACGGTGATGCACACGCCACAGAGCACAGTGAGTCCTCCTGTAAGTCGTCACTAGTTCTGGGAAGTCACGATGTTAAGGGAAACAGCAATAAGAGCAGGCTCTCGAGTCACATTTCATTCAAGGTTGTTTTTTTCTCGTCAACATTATAATGAAACATGTTGAGGGAAACGACATATCTCCAGCTATCCATTTTGCTGGCACAAACATACTCTATGCTTTGGTACATATGTACATGCATTCAGGGGCATTACGCAGGTGGGTCTTGCCTCTTGTCACCATGAGTCTGTGTGGTCTGGAGTCGCCCTTCTGTTATCAGCTATGTGAGGTGGGGCAAGTTACTTCACCTCTCTGTACCTGCGTCTCCTCATCTGAAAATAGAGGAAATAGCTGTACCCAGCTCTGTGTGTTGTTGTGAACGTTAAAGAAGTCAATATCAGCCATGCACTTGGAGATGTGTCTGGCACGCAGTATGCGTGGGAGAAGTAGCTGGCATTACTATTGTTGCCATGGTCGTAGTCCTCCCACTATTAGTATTATTACTCCTGCTTTCACTTGGCTTTCTTGTTAGTTAAGTCGGTCATGTGAACGGAGCCAGACTAACTGTTATCGTGCTGGCTCCTTGTTCACATGCTGTCTTCTTGGGGTAAGTCACTCGCTGTCTGAACCTTAATGTACCCATCCGTAACATGAGTGGGTGGGTAGAATCAGTGGTTCTCAACTTTTGGACCTTGACCTACATTAAGAAATATATTTTACAATGTTCAACATCACTTGAAATAAGGGAGATGCAAATTAAAACCACCACACCCCAGTGAGAATGGCACATCTTCAAACAACCAGCAACAACAAATGTTGGCGAGGATGTGGAGAAGCAGGAACCCTCCTGCACTGCTGGCGGGAATGCAAACGAGTACAACCACTGTGGAAAACTGCATGGAGGTTCCTCAAACTGCTAAACATGGAGCTTCGATAGGACCCAGCAATCCCACTCCTAGGTATCTGCCCAAAGGACAGAAAAACACTGATTCAAAAGGATACCTGCACCCCCATGTTTACTGCTGCTTTATTTACAATTGGAAAGACATGGAAACAGTCCAAATGCCCAAAAGTAGATGACTGGATTAAAGATGTGGTACAGATACACAATGGAATATTACTCAGCAACCAAAAAATAAATAAGTAAACACATACCTTTTGCAGCAAAATGGATGGAGCTGGCTTATTGTGAAATAAGCCAGAAAGAAAAGGAAAAATACCAGATGGTTTCACTCCTAGCAGGAGTATAAAGGACCAGGGGAGAAATAATAATAATAATAATAAACAACTATATACCAGAGACATTTTACGGGGCTGGAGAGGGGAGTGGGATCAAAAACAGTGGGAGGAGGGAAATGCACAGGACTGTGGCGATGGCACACTGGTGATGTGGTGATGGGACGCCTACAGAGGCTGCAACTGAGATGGGAAAAGGCACAAAATGGTGTAAAAATAAACTATTATATTATTAAAACAAAAATATATTTTATATCGCAACCAGTTTATAACGGAAATAAGTGTAGATGGGTGGTAAAGGCACAAACATTTTTGATTCTGTTCTATTCATTTTTTGAACAGTGGTCACGAACCACAATGGATGGATGGGGTACAAGTCACGGTCTAAAAACAAGCCTCCGTGCCTTGCAGACATTCTAGGAGAATAGCTACATTTTTTTCAGGATGTGGGGACTTTGAACTTTCTGGGCTCAAATCCAGGCTGTGTCCTGAATGGCTCAATACTCTTGGGACAAATAACTGAACCTCTCAGATCCTCAAGTTTCGTCACTTACGAAATGGAACAGTAACAGCACCTACGCCACAGGGTGGTTGTGAGGGTCGGATCAAGCAGTACATGAAAACTCTGCTCCGTAAGCAGCAGTAAATGTTAGGCATGCTTATTGTCACGTCGGGGCAACAATCGGGGGATGTTTCTGTCAAAGGAGCAGAGGCACAGACCCCTGCCTGGTGTCCGAGTGCCCAGTGGTTTCATCTACAACCAGAGGGAGGGGCCCTGGTCAGTGTGGCGGGAAGGCTGTGCCCCCCGCCCTCCCCCATCCACTGGAAGGGTCCTGGGCTCTCGCGATGGGATCTCTTTGGATCCACGGGTGGTCCCGGCCCGTGAGTCCTTAGTGGACAGAGTGACCAGGGCTCTCCCCTGGCACTGGGGAGCTGAGTCCTAGAAGAGGCCTCCTTGTCGCCTTGGCCAGAACTTCCCTCCTGACTTCCCAGACAGACGACGTATTGCGCTGCTACTGAAGAACAAGGGGCAGAAACTTCTGCCTAAACTCCCTTGACTGCCCCCCACGCTGTCCAGTCCCTCTCGCTGGAACAACTGTAAACCAAGCTCTCCCCTCATCCTCGTGGCTGTCCTTCAGTGAGCCAAACACCAGGCTGTTATCCCTGCTCTGTCCACGGCGGCGGGTGGGCCTGGCTGGAGAGCCCTCTGTCTTGCCCACACGTGCCACGTTACACTGGAGGTGCCCGTAGGTGCCTGCTTCCCTTCTAGTCCGAAGGCAAGCGCTCTCCACAAGCCGCCGCATCTCGCTGGCCTCTATAGGCCCAGTGTCTCCCTTCACGTGGTAGGTGCCCAGTTACTGTTCGGCCTAAACCAGACGCATCAGGACAAGGTGGATGTCTGGGTGGCGGGGTCTGGCCAGAGTGGGGCGTGCCAGGCTCTGCACGCTGACGTGGCCCGAATCTGCAGCCTTCCTAAGGCGACGCCCGTGCACACGCACACCGCGCTGAAATACGACGCAGCCCTGGCCAGGCACCCCTTCCCCACCACACCCAGCCCCTTCTCTCCCAAAGGCCACGTGGCCTGCCGAGGCCCCGCCATCCCGTGCCAGTCCAGCTGGGTCCGGCCGGCGCGGCTGCTGCCCTAACTTCGATGCAGATCTTGTTAGCGATCCCGACTAAATGTCATCACGCTGCTTTCTGCCAAGCACCGCCTGGCGGATGGGCTGGAATCTGGATTCAGACATCTATCATTCAGTGCTCGCTTTCAGGCCCTGTCATCAGTCCTGTCCACGCCAGTACCCCCGCCCAGCCCCTCCAGAGCCTGCCACCACGTGGACAGGCCTCTGGAGGACATGGCCACACGCCAGCCACACGTGCCCGCCGAGAGGCAGGGCTGCTCCAGGACACCGCCGGCCTCCTGCGAAAGCTCCATGCTCTCACCGGCCCCGCTGGGCCCTGCGGGCCTTTGCCAGAGGCCAGCCACCCCCCGGGTCCCGGGAGGAGGAGGGGAAAGACGAGAATTTTGACCCCTGACTTCTCCAGGTGAGGCCCTGCCCTACCTTTGACTTGGACGGACGCTTTCAAGCACACCGCGATGAGAGTGGAGGCTGTGAGCCCTCTGTGTGGAAATGGCCTCCCTGGGTCTGCGACAAATGACTACAGTGATTAGCGAGGACTGGCGGGGCCGGCCGACCGCATCCTGCTGGAGTCCCCCCACCCTGCCCCCACAGAGGCCGGAATGGCCGCTGCTGCTTCTGCCACTCAGGCCTAACACGCACCGTGCTTGGCTGTTCACACGTCGCCTGTGGCCGTCTGCACGCACAGCAGCAGAGGCGGTGGCTGTAACAGAGCCCATAGCCTGAGCCGGGGCCCACCCCACGCCCATTTTCAGCTTGTACCTCTGAATTGTGCTTCATGGATTTCAGACACAGTTCGGGTGCGCCGTCACCCACTCCGTACGACCGACGGAATGGGGACGCGCTCACCGTCCATGGGGCAGGAGCTGAGCTCGGAGGGGTGGTGCTGGACGGGGCCTGGCCCACGGCCAGGGGTGTGCCGCGGGCTCTCCTGCCCCGTGTGGTGGCCAGGCGGTACCTGCCACCCGGCAGGAAGAGCAGAGGTGCTGGGATCAGTCCCGGGCCCAGGTCCCGTCACTGCCTCTGACTGTGTGATCTCGGGCAGTTATCAAGGCACCTGGGCCGGGGTCCTGTCGAGAGAGCGGGAGCCCCCACTTCAAAGCGTGCTTGGCGAGGGGTCAATGAACTTCAACCAAGCAGCCGGCCGGAAGCGCCCCGGCACTGGCCGAGCGCGACCAGCGTCCCTGAGTGCCCCCCGGCGTGAGTCCTGCCGACAGGGCCACGGTGCCCAGCCTCCCCAGAAACGGCAGGAGACCTGCCGAGGCTTAGATTTCCGTCCCAGGAACCGAGATGAGAAGAAACTTCGGAGCCGCTCTGAACGCAGCCCCAGAGCTCGCCGGGAAGCGGACGTTTCTCACTCACGCAGAAGGATGGCTAGCCGGGGTTACGGCCCGCGGCCCCGCAGCCTCGAGCCGCCGCCGCACGGCCCAGGCCCCCGCCGCTGTCCGGCACTGTCCTCTGCCGTGTGCCGGAACTGTCAGGCAGACTTTGTCACTGACCGATGGCTTTGCATTTGGACTGGGCTGAAGCCCAGCAAGTAACAAGCACTTGCGCTCCGCCCCTCTGGAGCGACGTTAGAAGCTCTCGGAATTTCTGCAACGGTCCCTTCGGCTTCGTGCCTGGCTGGCCCCACCCGTGTCCTGGAACCTTCTTGTGTCAAATCTCAAACAACATACACTCGCTGGGCGCCCACCACACACCGGCGCTGCACTGGACTCGGAGACGAGGAGGGGAGGTCAGCGTCCTGCGACCAGAGGGGGACGTGCCAAGGAAACCCCCGGGGTGGGGGGGGCAGGCGCGCACGGAGCCACGTGCCCATTTGCTCCCTAAGGGGTGCTCCTTGGGGGTTACTTAAGCCTGAGTCCCAGTTAGCACCCTATTAAAATGTGGGTGATCGGGGTCACTAGCCAGGAATGCAGGGACGCGGCAGCACCCAGCGTGCCTGGCCAGGCACCCCGCGGGGGGCTCCCCGGCGCCACGCCGGCACCCCAGGCTGCTCCTACCAAGCGCTTGGCGAACTCTCGCTGTAACGCAGGGGAGCGACCAGCGGGCTCCGGGGCCAGCCTCCCGCCTCGCCTCTCCGTCAGGGGTAACCAGGTCGGGGCTGAGCCTCCCTCACCCTACGACTGGAGGTCCGGACCTCCCTCCCCCTCACTTTCGGCCCCCCGACTTCTGCCCGAGTTCCAGACCGGCACGCCCCCTGCCCGGGCCGGCAGCCCCCACGGGCGGCTGAGCGAAAGCTGGAAGCTTTAGCACCTAAACAGAATTCTTGATTTTCCCTCCCAAACACGGGTCTCCCCTCGTCCTCGCCCCCTCGACAACACTCGCATCTTCCCGGGCGTCGTGACCCAAGCCAAGGGACCCCACCTTTTCTCGCCTGTCCCCCACCTCATCTGCGCCGAGTCCAGCCAGCCCTGTGTCCTGCGCGTTCGCGCGGCGGCGGGCTCCCGTGGCGCGGGGACCCGGGGCGCACGTCCGTTCAGGACCTGTAAAGGCAGCTTATCCCCTGTGGCCCCGAAACCTCCCCGCGGGCCTCAAGGAAATGATTACAGGGCAGGGGAGCGGGCTGTGTGCAACGCGCTTAGCAACGGCATTCGTGACCACTGAGAACTGGAAAAAACCTGGGTCCAGCCGGGGGCTGCTTAACGAAAATGACGGTAAATCAACGCCCAGAAACAGACAGCGGCGGCTGTGGGCAGGCCGGGAGATGCTTGTGCCTGATGCTCGGGGGGGGGCAGGCTGCTGGGGGCGCTGTGCAAGCAGAGGGGGCGGCAGCCTGGGGAGCAGGACAGGCCGCGGAGCGCGCCGGGAGGCTCGCCGCCGTCTCCAGCACCCACCTTTCAAAAAGCCACGGCCCCGTGGGGTCTGAGTGCCCTCTTGCCGCCGGCACCCCCGCGGGCCGGCGCCTCCAAGGCCGGTTGCCCAGGTTCGGCGGAGGCAGCAGAGCCGTCCGGAGTGACCGGAGGACAGTCCTGTCTCAGGTGGGAAGCTGGGCGGGGGCCTGCGGCCACGCGAGAGGGGGAGGCCAGATGACAAGCCAAGCCGGGGCTGGCAGCAGTAAGCCTGGCCGCGTGCTGGCCCGGAGGCCGCGTGCTGGCCGGGAGGCCGCGGCCAGGCAGGTGTGCTGCTCTGCGCTGCCCGAGCCCCTGGGGCGGACGGGGACTTGCGCCCGGGACCTGGCGCGCCCACACTTCTGACACCCCTGAGAAGTCCTGTCTTCCGGGTGCCCTCCCTACGGGCCCAGTGTGCCCCCAAGCCCAGACACCCGCTTTCTATGCCTCTCTGGGCTCTGCTCTGCCACGTTTACGTTATAACTTCTACACGCTTCACGTGCCCCCTAAACGCCTCTGCCTCTCCTTCGCGCTTCATCTCTCTGCCAACAGCTTACCTCCTCCCCACTCTATCGAGGGAGAGTCAACCAAATGAAAATCGTGTGTTTCAAGGTATCCCGGGGGAGGCTGTTATACACGCTCACACTGCGACGCGACCGCCACCATCGTTTCATAAAGCTGTGACACCCGCACACAGGAAGATTCTGGTTGCGGGTGGTGACAACATTGCTCTCGGCCAATGTCAAGCACACAGTGTAGTGCTTAACCAGGGTCATCAAACCAGGTCAGATTTCCAGGTCTTACTCATCCTGTGTAAGGCAACTTTGTACCATTTGATTTTCCTTAAAGAGGCTCCTGGCCAGTCTCTGTCCGGCTCCTGCCGACCCCACGGCGGGGCGTGGGGTTTGCAATCACGTGATCCATGACGTCAGCTTCTGCAGCGTGGATGACGCAAGCACATCTGTGAAAGGGGCTGTCCTGGCACCTTGTGATGTAAAACGGGTGGACTCCTGCCGACGGAGGTTTTAATAAAGCCAGGCGTATGGAGGAGAGATCCCCTCCCCTCCTGAGGCACGCTGCTTCCGATTTCACTGGGCGTTTGGGGCTGGAATACTTTTTTCCCTCTCGGTCTGGGAAAGTGGCCCACTCGGGGGAGCCGCCTGTGCCCAGCTGTTTGTTTTTCTTCCTTGGAGAGGGACTCAGGAACAGTACACACCCCAGCCCCCAGCAACGGCCAGTTCGAAGGCGCAGGCGCTGCCCCCAAGGGCAGAGAGGCCAGCTAGCAGACCCTGCTGCCCAGAGGACAGGCCCCACCACAGACCTCCCCTCATTGCATGTGATGGCCAAGAAGATGGAGGGGAAGGGAGCGAAGATTCCAGCCCCGGGCCGGGCCAGGTTCTGAAACTCCACTGTGAACGCTGAGCTGGCCACCGGCCTCCCTCCGGCCCATCTATCATCTGACCCTGGGTGGGACTGGGCTGAGCCTGAGTCATGCTGGCCTGAGCGAGCTTGGATCAGCCAGCACTCCCCAAGCCACCACCCACCCCCAGGGGCGGCCGGAGCCCCAGCCAGAGTCTTATCCCTTTTCCTGCTCCACCCCTCCCCAGCTCCCCTTTGAGGATTCCTCTTGTGGAGGGACTATAGCCTGTCCCCCATCAGACATGAGCGCCAGCCTTAGCTGTCTTCAAGTGCAAGATCAGTGCATTATGTCCATCGGGGTCCCCAACACCTTTCATTGTCCCCAGCTCCGTCCATCTGCCTGCAGCCCACTGCTCTTTAATCACCACTTTAAAGACTCTCTTAAAAAAAGGGCCAACA
>NW_004567115.1:51476009-51483982 GCF_000260355.1 Condylura cristata | reverse complement strand
GGGGGGGGGACACACAGTTTAACCAGTAATGCAACCCTTTCCACCTTCATTCAACAGGTATTTACTGTAAATTCTTTGTATTGTTCAAACACAACCCCCTGTCAGGAAACAATCAAAACCACGCATAATTCTGCCACTCTAAAATCAATTATTTTCAACAATTTTAGCTTTCTTAAAATCCTTGTGTGCGTGTTTGTGTGTATCTTTGCTGAACAGGGTGGCGGCTGCATTTTCCACACTGTTCCAGAGTAAACCCCTGGTGTTTAGAGTTTTATCAAAGCCCAACTAGACGATGTCTGTGATTTCATTATTCACGAATGGCTCATTCGTGAGTCTCCAGTTCTTCACTGCCACAGCTGAGAGTGCAATGCATTTCTTTGTGTATGGCATTTCTTCTTTTGGCTATTCGTAGGGTGAACTCCCAGGGGTGAGATTATTGGCCAATGCCTAGGACCATTTTTATGATTGTTGATACATTTTGCCAAACTGCTTTCCAGATGCATTTCACACTGTCAGCAGGAGTGTATAAACACGCACATTTGCACTGGGCTCTTGCCAGCCCGATGTACCAGTAACACTGGCCCCTTTAACCTTAGAGTGATTTCATGTTTTGTTTTCTTTTGCATCTCACTGCTAACTAATCAGTGCACAAAGTTCTGCATTCATTTGATTGTTCGTTGTATCAGCTCTTAAGGGAGAGATGACTCAGCCTTTTCTCTGTTCACCTATGTGGCACCAGCAGATGTTATAAGCACTTAGCATATGCCCACTCCCTCGGATGCTTTGGGGTCACCAAGGAAGTGCAAGACCTAATTCTTCTCTCCCCAAGGCCTACCGTCGACAGTCACATCTTAACTTAGTTGCTGTTGATCTCTCTACTTTACACATTGTGCAAGCCTGATAAATTTTGTTGACTGCCGTTCAGTCCAAGAGAGCATGTTTATCCTTGTGGTCCACAAAGATATGCATTCAATTCAAAGGAATGCAGAATCCGAGCCCAAAATGCGCCTGACCCTCAGAGAGAAGCCGGGACTGCAGTGAGAATGTTCGAGCACGAGGCCGTGCAACTGTGCAGAGAGGGGGCTCTCGAGGGCGTCTGCAAACAAGGTTTTCTGTCTGAGCTCAGCAATAAGTGAACTCGGCTGCCCACCCCAATCTGCAAATGTTCATAGGGGTACAGTGGGCAGGGGAAGGAAGGTGACCCTTTTCCGGGGTCTGGGTGTGCACAAAGAGCAGGAGATAAGCCAAGTCCGCCAATTCCTCGCATCTCGGCGCCTGCGGTCCTGGGGGCAAAGCGGGGTGGTGGTGACGCAGCGAGGGGAGGGTCACGGCTGGGAGTGTCCCTGATGACGCAGGCACGCGGCTCGACCAGACGCCTGGGGACCCGACGACAGCGTCAACCAAGGCGACAGCAATTCAGGGGCAGCCTGAGGACAGTCACTAGGCGGAGGATGGCCAGAGTGGACCCTCCACTGCAGGGCCAGGGCCCCTCAGGGTGGACCCACGGGCCCCCTTCGGGCTGGTCACGAGAAGAGGCCCCAGTGCTCTGGATCCCTTTGGAAAATTCCAAATGATTGCCAGGTCATGGGGAGCCACGGGGGGCCCCGGGGGCGAAGAGGGAGCGTGTTCAGGTGACGGGAGAGACCCTAGGGAGGGGAGGGCCAGACGCACACAGGACGCTCTCTCGTTTAAGAGCGCAGGGCGGGTCTCAGTGCAGGCCTGGCTGGCACCTGCTGGCAGGAAGCCCATCCCCCTCAGTTCTGTGCCAGATAGAACGGGTCCGGGCTGGTCGAGGGTCCGGCGCTTTGTGAACTGCAAAGCTCTCGACAACAGCTTGAATGTCCATGGAGAACATCAGCGCCGAGCTGGGGCGCGGGTCCGCGCGACAACCAGCCTGGCCTTCGGAGAGGGTCTGTCACCGACTGGCCTTCCTCGCTCCTGTGTGTGGCCTCCCCGAGAGAAGGGCTGCACCAGTCTCGCGGCACCGAGACAAAGGCCCGGCCGCGTTTACCCTTTTCTCTAGTCTTCGCGGAAACCCCAGCTAGGGACGTTGGTAATTTGTTTGGGATCAAAACGGGGAGGCTCTAAGACGAATCCCCGTGTCCGTAAGCAACGAGCGGTCAGGATGCTGAGCTTAGTATCCCTTCCTTTCTGATGTATAGCCAAGGAGCCCATTCTTAAGCGTCTCTGGAATTCTAGCATCCATTTCCTTTCTGTAATCTACGCGTCACGCAAAGCTCTCGGTTTCTGTAAGGCTGTAGACAAGAGATGCGCAGGGCTCCCTTGCTGTGGCGATGACACGTCGTCATGACATGTTTTCCCCTCGGCAGAAAGGGCGCTGAGCCCACATGACTCCACGATGTGATGGACCGCGGCACCCTTCCATGTGACTCTCTGCAGCGCTGACCATGTTTGCTACCCTAAAGAGCCCCTACCTCGCACGGGGACACTCGTTCTGAAGGGGCCAAGCCCCTTCAGAATGACTCTTACTCTTTTCATCGAAACGCTCCACCTGTTTGCGTGGAAATGCTCTTGTGCGATTATCAGGAGAGTCACTTGAAAGGAAAGGGAGAAGGGGGGCGCGAGGGAGCGGGCGGGAGAACGGACGAGAGTCCCAGAGCTGCCATGCGCACCCCGCGGTCAGTACTGGCGGTCAGTGCTCTGCGTTGCGGGTGGGGGGAGGGGCTAAAAGACAGGCGAGGAGGAAGGAAGAGGGGCGGGGGGTTTGGGGGGCGCGGCTGGGCCTTCTCGCAGCCCTGCGGCGCAGGGCGGGAGACACGTGAGCGCTCGGCGCGTCTGCCCCCACGGCCCAGAGGGCCGGCGCCGTTTCGCGCCACTTTCCTCGGCCTTCATTTCCTCGTCTGAACAGGAGGAGCAACTAATTAAGGCCGCGTTCAGGGCGAAGCACCTCTGGCCTCACGGCGCCTGCGCCGCCTTCTGAAGACGCATGGAGCCCCTGGGCGCACTGCAGCCCGCGGGATCTGACAGAGGAAGCCCTGAGTCTGGCCCCGACTTGCTCCGAGCGAGGATCCTCCCGGGCTCGCCAGGGAGGCAGCGTGGAGCTGCGCCCACAGCCAGCGGGAAGAGCTCCACTGCCCCCGCCCAAAGCCATGTGGAGCCCCAGGGACCTGCTGAGCTATTTGAAAACAAGCAATTATGGAACAGATTGTCCAGCAGACGGAAACAGAGGAGTGTGGCGGCCTCCTCGCTGGCTGCGGAGCGGAGCCTCGCGGGACGGGGCTGGAGGCAGCCTGGAGAGGCGAGGCGGCCCGTGGGCCAGCGGGTGGCTGTGCGGGGTGGGCCGAGGCCACCCCTGCTGAGTCGCCGTAGACCAGGCTGCCGCCGGGGGCAAGCTCCGGCTCTCCTCGCCAGGCTGGGCGGTGAGCCTGTCTGTATTCTTTCATGAAAGGGTCAGTAGGTGTGGCCACCGCGGGGACAGAGCAGAGCCGAAGCAGGAAGGTGCAGGGCCCGGGGGTGGCCGTCGGGTGCGCCAGGGCAAGCGTGTTTCAGGCCACTGAGTGCTCCTTTTCTGCCCACCCCACCTGCCTCCCAGTCACCGCCAGGAATGGCCCCACGGCCCACCGCTGTGCCTCGAGTCACCTCTTCTAAGCTGCCAGGCCGAAGCCTAGGACCTCAGACCGTGACTGTCCTTGTGGGCGAGGCCTTCACAGCACAGCGAGGTCACTGGCTGCGCCCGTCCACCAGGACTTGCGCCCCACAGAGGAGACGAGGACGCAGGCACACACGGGAAGCCGCGTGAGGGCCGGGCCTTGGCCCCCGGGCATGAGACGCTGCCACAGGACTCACACCGCGCGCTGTGCTTTAAGAAACACATCCAGGAGAATGGCTTAAGCACCAAACAATAAGAAAGGAAGCAGACCAAAACTGAGACCCAACGGCACGACACCTGCGTGTCGGGGGCTTGCCTGCCCAGGCGCCCCCAGAACTTGGGAGTCCAGGTGCAGCTGCGGACCCCAAGCAGAGGCGCCTTTCTCCCCACACCTGCCGATGACGTTGCCGTGTGACACCGCCCCCACCACCCTGGGCATGTCTGGGTGTCTTCCCACCGTGAAGACAAGAGGGGGTCTGCTGGAGCGGGCCCCCAACTCCCATCTTGACAGGGGCGGGGCGGGGGAGCGGGCAGCCTGCGCTCGGGGTGTCGAGGGGCAGACGGGCTCAGCGCAGCCGCCACCCAGCGTGGAGTCCTGCCCAGGCGAGACCTGCACCGCCGCTTGGCGCCGCTTAGCGGTGACCCTGCCACCACTGGCCCCACGGGGCCCTGTGAGTGCGACCCCGTCAGCTACAGGGTGGCCCCGCAGGTGGCTTCGGGGTAGGTCGCCCACAGTTTGGACTCCACGGGGCTGGGCCCGCGCTCAGTACTCAAGCCGTTTCCCTCTCCCCCTCCAGCTCCCGGAGCCGCCCCTTGCCCACCCCCCTTCTCGGTGGGGCCCCAGCACGGCCCTCTGCATCAACTGCTCGGCCGCCAGCCCCGCCCTGTCCTGCTCCCCACCACCGACACCAACCCCCAGAACCAGAGACTGCCGCGCCCACAGCCGAAGAGGGCTCACTGGGACGCGCCCAGCAGCTGCTCCCGACAGCCCTGGGCCGGGGGCTCTCCCAGAGGACATTTGGAAACATGGGAGAGGAGCTTCGAAGCGGATCCTGTCCTGTGTGGTTTTCTCCCTCGGGACGTGACCGCTGTCTCGCCCCTGGGCCCCCGCAAGCTCCACGCACAACCCACACACCACCTACCGGGTGACCCTGCACGACGCACAAACGGTGCCTGAAATCCACACGCGTGGGTGTCCGTGGGGAGCACAGAGGTGAAGACGCAAAGAGCCAGAGTTGGGGGGCTGGGGAGAGAGCTGGCGTGTGCTGAGGGAGGGGGTGCTGCTTGGCGTGGCCTGAGGTTTTACAGATGTCAGTCAGGGCTGGTGGTTCCTGCGAGGCGGATCCTGGGAGGCAGGGGCAGCTCGCCCTCTCCACCGGTGTCCTGGGTCCCCCCTTTATAAGAACTGCAGGCACCCTGGTGAGTGACGTCATCCTCGCTAATCCCAGCTGCAGAGGCATGACTCATAATGAGGTCACATTCGGAGGCCCCACAGGGACGTGAATCATGGGGGAGGGGCACTGCTGAACCCACCGTGATACCCCAATTCTAAGTTACACTGAAAGAAATGGTGCTTTTGCTTTCAATTCTCCCAGCACTTTGTACGCTCAGTCCTTTGAACAGGCACCCACTGTCTACAGAGGATAAGGAACCCTGCCTCCCCGGGATCTTGGGGTGATGGGACAGGCCAGCAGCTATCACTAGCTCTTGACCTTGTGTCGGATGGTGACTGTTAGCCTAGAGGAGGCAGAAGCGAACTCTTGATACAACTGGGAGTACAGAAGGCTCCGGAGGGCTTCCTGGAAGAGGTGTGGCTGGAAGGATGGTTGAGACAAGGAGTCAAGGAAGGAGAGGCGAGGCGTTCTAGGAAGAACACCCACTTGATCCTGGTCCCGGGGCAACCTTTTCACTTACAGGCCCTTATGTTTTCCACAGGAGTAAACGTAGGTGACCAGAGGTCCCTGGTGGGGGCAGCTGGGCCATGCTTCCATCCATCTCTAAGTTGACTGGCCTTTGAGGGGGGGAGGGGGAGTGACCTGTGCAGCCTCTGGGGGACTGGGCGTGGTTTCCTGGGCTGTCCTCTTGGCACACAGCTTGCCTGGCACACAGTAACACCAGGGAAAGGCCAGTGCTGGCTGTCACTCTATGATTGATTTCTCTTTGTGAAAGCACAAAAGTTGAAGAATAACTCAAGCACATTAAAAGTAGACACGCCAGGCAGAGAGATAAATGAGCCACTTGCATAAACATGAATTAAGAGAGTCACACTCAAGGAAGAATTGTTCCCTGCTAAGGACAGCAAACATCTGGAAGGAGTTACATGAGGGAGAGGGTGGTGGCGGTGGTGTGAGAGCGGAGAACACACTGTGACTGCTGAAAGGAGGTCATTCATCTCTGGGGTGGGCAAGTGACCCCGAGAAAGGGAGGCTGCACCAGGCTACAGCGCAACTGGATGCCCTGAGTATTCACCCTCGAAACATCTCGTCAACGCGGCAGCTGAAATGTCTGTTTTAGTCCTGAGGCAATACCTTGCCTGAAAAGTTTCCTGAGGTGATGCAAGTATACTGACATAAAAACCAGTAACAAGGGTCTGTTTCATATCTGTGAAATTTAACAACATAACCTTAGTAATGTTCAGTGGCTAAGGTCACACAGAAACACTAGATGTCAAATCTGCAATGTAGCTGTCAATCAGTATCACTTTTTTTTTTTAAATGATTTGACGGGACTTTGCAAGAATCATAAAAATTATCGCCCCCCCCCCCGATAGCTCAACAGGTTAGGACGCAGCACTGCAAGCTGCCTGCAGCCGCTTCACTGCAAGTTCGATCCCCGCCCCGGAGGTGACCCACAGGGCGCGGCAGACCTCTCCTGGCCGCCTGCTTCCCCCCTCAGTAGTGTACTTCGTCAGTCGGCCTGACGACTGCTCCCCACTCTGTCTTGGTGAAGCCTCTCACCCCCTGCACCTCTGGCCTGTACCCCAGCTCTGTAAGCATAAATCTTAAAATATATATATATATATCTACATCTTTTCACCTAGAAATCCAATCATTGGGGATTTAGTATTAAGAAAATTCGCAAAGTTTCTGCATTTATTTACCATGGTTGATAAAAAATATTCAGCAGTAGGAGGGTGGATCAGTTATAATGCATTCTAATCATAAAACCAGAGAGAAAGATGGGAAGAGGCTTATAAAATTAAACTAACATAATTATTACTATGTGGAATAATTAAAGCACATTAAAAGTAGATACATCAGGCAGGGAGATTAAGTGAGCTGTCTGCATAAACATGAATAATAACAACTACTATGACTAGGTTAAAAAAATAACCCCAGGATGCGCATTGTAAAACCGGGATGTGCCTGTGTGTGGAGGACAGAGAGCCAGTAAGCTAGAGCCGCTGGACGCCGGGGACTGAGACCTCGTCTCCTCTGGACTTAGCTGATGCCGCTGTGCAGTGAACCACCGTAACAGACCCACAGAACTCCCCGGGCAGGGTGGTTTCCAGCCTTCCCCATCAGGGCAAGCTTCGCTTTCTGAGAGCCAGAGAAGAGGCCTGAGAGCTGGTGGTTCTGAGAGAGGCGCTGACGGCCAGGCGTGACCGCCGTGGTCACCTCCGCGCGCCGGGGCTGAGCAGCCTGGACGCGGCGCTGGGCTGACAGTGAGCAGTTGCTGTTCCCGTTGCCACTCACAACTTTAAAATGAGAATTCACAAACGGCAGCGGCCCACTGCTTCCGCTGGAGGGGAGCACGGTGGAGGCGGCCTCCTAAAGTTCAGAGGATCCGGTGAGGGCCACGCGAAGCTGCCAGACAGCCTGCACGTTCCACAGGCAACCACCGGGGTGTCAGGCGCGTTACCCTCACACATCCCGGCTGGGGGGGTGCAGGGTGGCCAGGCTGGTCTGTACCCGGAAGGATCTGGGACTCCGAAAAAAGCCAAAGCCTGGGCCAACCACGGTTTCTGCAGGGGGACCCACCCAGGCGGACCCGCCCGGGGGAGTCCAGGGGCCGGCGCGGCTTGGGGACCTCGGGCGGAGCCCAGAGCCCGCGGTCTAGCAAAGCACCCGGCCGCGGCCACCTCTGCCCTCCGCTGGCCTGGCGCTCATCTCCCCCTCCCTTCTCCCCGCAGTGTCCAGGCCCCGGAGCGCCCCCGACGACCTGAAGGCCCTGACTCGGAACGTGAACCGGCTGAACGAGAGCCTCCGGGACTTGCAGCTGCGGCTGCTGCAGGCTCCGCTGCAGGCGGACCTGGCGGAGCAAGTGTGGAAGGCGCAGGACGTGCTGCAGAACCAGTCGGACGCGCTGCTGGCGCTGGCGGGCGCGGTGCAGCGGCTGGAGGGCGCGCTGTGGGGGCTGCAGG
>NW_004567115.1:51448705-51475804 GCF_000260355.1 Condylura cristata | reverse complement strand
GCTGGCCGGCGTGGGCGGCGCGCTGCGCGGCCTCAACCTCAGCCTGTCCTACGACGTGGCGCTGCAGGGCACGCGGCTGCAGGACCTGCAGGTGCTGGTGAGCAACGCCAGCGAGGACGCGCGCCGCCTGCGGCTGGTGCACCTGGGGCTGGAGCGGCAGCTCAGGCAGGAGCTGGCCGTGCTCAACACCGTCACCGAGGACCTGCGCCTCAAGGACTGGGAGCACTCCATCGCGCTGCGGAACCTCTCGCTGGCCACAGGTGCCCGCCCGCCCCGGCCCAGCGCAGCCTCTTAGCTCCAGGAGGCTGCAGGCTGTGGGGGCCCTGCTGTGTCCTCTTGTGTCCCACAGGCGGAGCCCCGCGCGCCCCCTCCACCCCAGCGGGCTGCCCCGTGCGAGGGGCCTTTGTGAAAGACCCCCCCCCGCATCACCCCTGCTCCAAACCCACCCTGGCGCCCCAAGATCTGCGGAGTCCTTACTGAGCCGTTAGCCTGGGAGACGCCGACGGGGCCCTGGCCCAGGAGTGCCAGGCCAGCACCGCCCTCTCCCTGATTGAGGCTGTTTCGCAGTTCAGCTGCACACGTACCCACCTCCCACCTCACCCCGCCCCGGCCAGGGAAGCATGAAAGTTAAGGTCCCAAAGTTCAAACAGTGCCTGGAGACTGGGGCCCCCAGCACCCTAAGTGCGTCTACAATTGCCGGGAAGTCATCCGGAGCCCCGCTGGGCGCTGGGGGCAGCTGAGGCCCAGGGCGCAGACCGCGGGGCTCGGCCGCTGCAGCCAGGCCTGCGTCCTGGGGACCAGGGGTGGGTGAGGGACGGTGCAGACGGCGCAGGGGCCGGGACTGGCCGCTCGGCGAAGCTCCCAGGAGGCGCTCGTGCCGGGGAGGGCGCCCAGCTCTGAGAGCGGGGCCAAGCAGGCCCCTGAGCCAGCAGGGCGTGCACGAAGGTGGGCTGCAGGGCTCCGGGGCGGGGCCCACGAAGGATGTGGCTGATGTCTGGGGACACGGCGAGGAGGACTCTGAGGGAAGCGTCCCACTGTGAGCTTGCAGAAGGGCCGGGAACATGCTCGGGTCTCCACAGCCGGGTGGCACCCCTGGCTGAGCGGCTGGATTTGGAGATGAGTGGGAAGCCGGGCGCAGTGTGGGGGCAAGAGGTCTTTCAAGAGGCTGGGGCATCCTGCGCCCCAGGGGCTGGGCTGGACAGGAAGGACGTGGAGACAGGACAGGAGGAGCCTCGATGACAAAAAAAAAAAATGTGGGGGGAGGGCTCAGCGCAATCTCGAGGCTTTCAGCCTGGGTTCCCTTGCTGCATCCTTACACAGAGAGGGAGGGTCGGAGCAGAGCGAGCTCCTTCTCCTCACACAAGGGCAGGAGCCCAGCCCGGGCCGCCCTTGTACCCTCAGAGACAACCGATCACCTCCCATAGGTCCACCCTGAGTGCCACCCCCGGGAGGGCGCCCCAGCACGGGCGAGGGGGGCATGAACCCTCGGCCGTCACACCCGCTCCTCCCTTAGAGAGCCACCTTCTGTTCCTCAAGATTTCACTTTGGAGGCCACTTCTTCCAGGAAGCTCTCCCTGCCGCTCCGCCACAGAAAGCCGGACCCGGTGGCACCTGGTGCTTCCAGAGCATCACTGCCCCTGCCCCTCTGTGGGAGGGGGTTTTGTCTCCCTGGCAGGTGGCCTGTTCTGGAAAGTGCTCTCTAACCCTGTGCTATCTGTTCCACTTTCAGGACCTCCGGGCCCCAAAGGTGATCAGGGGGATGAAGGCAAGGAAGGCGAACCTGGCATCCCTGGGTTGCCTGGACTTCGAGGTAAAAGGGGGGCTTCTGGAACGGGAGGGGGTCCATTTCATCCCGACACTCTAGTTTCTGATTGGCGTGGAAGCTGAGGTCCCCGGAGGGGGTGCCCAGCCAACTGGGCTCCAGATGCCCCATCCTGTTACGAGGCTGGTAGGGTGTGGGTGTAACTGCAATGAAGCAAATTGTTTCTCATAGAAAGTACCAGATCTGACGAGGTACATGAACTGCTCCAGCCCCCAGCTCCCCACAGCCACGCCCCACCTGCTGGTGGTCTCCCCTCACAGGGGAGCCCCCTAACTCAGCGCTGAGGAGCCCTGGGGCTCGCAGAGTCAGGGGACCCCGCTTTCTGCCTGATTACACGAGGGAGGTGGAGCCCGGGCACATCCTGCAGTGGGTTCAGATTCAGAATTCCCCGGGCGGCGGGGCCTGCTTTGGTCTCCGGGAACAGATGCGTCACGTTAGGGAGGAAAAGACATCCATCAGCCCTTCTCCCTGGCCTGCCGCTTGCCCAGACCACCCGCCCGCTCCCAGCAGCTGACGTTAGCACTGGAGGAGTAATTATTTGGAGACAGGGTCCTCCAAGCCCCGGGAAAAGCCAAAGAAAACCAAGTGAACGCTCAAGCCGGAAAGATCGACCCGTCGGTTACTCAGTGAGCTCTGCTCTGTGGAGCTAGCTGTGGGCTCAGGTCAGGCCTGGGCCAGGCCTCTCTGGTGAAATGTGGGCGACCTGGGGCCCGGAGCCCTGGGCCTGACCGGCGGCCCCACCCACCGGCTGACCTACTGACCGCTCCCACCTCCTCGCCCGCAGTGCTTTTCCCTGGGCGCGAGAGGAAGGACCTTCTCGTCTCTCTAAAATAGGATGGGAAGGGAGTGCCCCTGGTCCTCAGTACCAGTCAGCCCTTCCATCCAGCATGCGGAGACGCCAACCCCAGAACTTCCAGACTCAGATTGTGCTTCCGCTGTTTGCGGTGTGGTCATGGGCAGATTCCTCAACCTCTCTGGGCCCCAGGGTCTTCACAGTGGAATAATAAGGACCTCAGTGTATTGTGAGGATTAAGTGAGATACTTTGTGAAAAGCATCCAGAACAGTGACTGGGTGTAAAATCCTCAGAAAAACAAAATGTTTGCCGAAACTTAACTCTTCAGCTCAGAGGTACAGGACCCCCTCCCCGCTGAAGCCCCTCCCTCCCTCCCTCCCCAGCAACCGCGCACCAGGGGTTCCGGCCCAACTGGGTGAGGGTGACTGCTGGGGGAGGTTTGTGTGGCCCGTCTGAGCACTGCTTTGACAGCATCTTCAAATCAACAGAGAAGAATATGACGACTGCATGGGGGGGCAGTGGTGCGGGGGGAGACGCACGGTGAGGTCATTGCTGACACCTTGAAGGTCACGCAAAACCTCTCAGACCCTCTAGTCCTGAGTCTGATCTGCCCCCTGCCGCTTGTCTCCCCAGGTCTGCCGGGCGAGAGAGGAACCCCAGGACTGCCTGGCCCCAAGGGCGATGACGGGAAGCTGGGCGCCATGGGCCCGATGGGCTTGCGCGGGTTCAAAGGTAATCACGTTGCTCAGCGCAGCGTGGAGCCACCCCGCCCCCCAGCCTCCTCCCCAGCATTGCAGACCCCCGTTCACCTCGCCCACACGCCTCCAGCAGTGTTTCTTCCGAGTTTTCCTCTGCAGATCATCACCACGCTCGCTCTAGGGGACCCTGCTTTGTAGAGCGCCCATCTTCCATGTGTCTGTCAGCTCTCCTAGCATCTTTGCCGAAGGAAACCTCACGCCTCTCCTCGAGGCTCCGCTTCCTCGCTCTGCAACGAGCGCACAAGTCCTCGTCATCATTGCCACCGTCCAGGGTTGCCTCTCAGTCTTGAATGGCTGGGAACCTTTGCTTTTTGGCTAGTGATTAAACAGATGAGGTTTCCTGTCCTTTTATAACTCACATCTTAAAAAAAAAAAACCTGATTTATTTAAAAGGTTACAAAAACAGTTTATGTTTGAGAAATTAATACAGAAATCTATAAAGGGTAAGGTAAAAAGTGAGTCCCTGCCCCTTGGCGTTTACTTCAGAGCAAGGCCTGCAGACCTCTCTCTGGGACACTCACGTTACACGGATGGCCGCCTTTGTTTTTCCAAACCTCAGAACCGCTCAGACCTTCTAGTGCTGCGTCTGAGAACCCTGCTTCTTGTCTCTCCGGGTCACTCAAATCGTCCTCTCCTGGAACTTGCTGGCTTGCTCTTTCGCAGACAGCATGCCATGGGCTTTCGGTTTCAGTTACCTGTCTGGAGTCACTTGGAATAGACCCCCCAGTCCCGTTAACGGCTCCTGAGTGATGTCAGAGCGTCTGCCTTTCTGGAGAGTGAGAAGACCCCTGTTCTTTCAGCCATCTCCTGGCAGGGCAGTGCCACAAGTCCCGAGAAGCTCGCTGCGTTGCCAGCTCCCAGGCCCGCTGGGCTCACCGTTGCTTCTCGCGATTGGACTCCCGGAGCCCTGGCGTCACCCCCACGGGGCTTAGGGGTGCTCAGGGGAGATGGCCGCCAGAGGGAGATAGCGTCGAGGCCCCTCCCCAGGGCGACCTGCCCTCAGCCCGCCCTCCTGGCACGGGTGTGCGCTCCCCAGCTGCCGGCATCCGGCGCCTGCCCCACAGCCAGCGCCTTCTGCGTTAGCCAGATGGAGGCCGCAGGCGATAGCCACAGAGGCCAGTGGCAAGAGCCTGACCGGCTTCATTTGCCCGACACTCCCCGCGTGCTTGCTGGCCGCCCGGCGGCCCACCCAGCCGGCGTGTACCCGGTGTGCGGCAGCCGCGCTCAGGGTGGGCGGGAGGCGTGCCAGCCCCCAGGCCTCAGAGGGCCTCTGCTCTCCTCCCTCTCTCTTCCATAGTCGTTTTTTGCCCACCTGCTCCGGTCACCGCCACAGCGTTCATCCCCGCAGGTGTGCACGCTCACGTGTGCGCGCTGCGCCCGCGCCCAGGCGCCTCCTGCGCCAGCGCCATCAAGGCTGCAGGGGCCGCTGTGCCGCCCCGTGTGTCACTGAAGACCCCTCCGCCCCTCGTGAGAGCAGCCTGGGGAGTGGCCATAAAAGCGGGGTATTTCCTCCTCTCCACAGCCGCGCGGCTATAACAGGGAGGGAAGAGCCTCCCGCCGGTGGCCGGGTGACCGTGGGAAGGGCGCCACCCTGGTTAAAACTGCCCTGTGTCCCCTGCCAGGGCTGCAGAGCTGCCGGGTCTCGCTGGCCTGGGGCAGTAAGTCCCCAGCAGATACTTTGCTCACAGCTAGGACTTAACTTGTTCCTTTTTTTCAGGTGACCGAGGTCCCAAAGGAGAGAAAGGAGAGAGAGGAGATCGGCCAGGAGATGCCAGTAAGACGATTCTGTTGGGATCGGGGATTCTGTGTTGGCAAAGGTACGGCCCCCCAAGTTGGGGGGTCCAGGAGCTGCACCCTGAGACCAGCTGAACCCTGAGACCAGCTGGAGGACAGAGCCAGGGCCCATCTTTCAGTAAAGCGTAATTCTGACCACGGCTGAGTGCCCCTGGGTGGGCGGCTGGAGGGGGGCTCTTAGTCATTTCCTGGAGGCGCTAATGGCCAGGAAGAAGGGGTTCTCAGCACCCTAACTCCACCCTCCTCCAAATACAATACAGTGGAGGAGGCGCACCCCACACGCCGGCCCTGGCAACCAGCTTGTGACCGCGCCGGGGCCTGCACCAGGGCCTCCCAGACAGCACCCAGTGGCAAAGGCCTGAAGGTCCAGCGGGTGGGGATGTTTCCACATGAAAGGGGCTGACCAGGGAAACAGGAGCTTCCTCTGGCGGGCAGTTACAGTGGCTTTTGAGAACAGCACCTCGCAGGGGCTCACCACGTCTGGGCCTGAGTGGAGGGCGGTGGAGTCAGATGGGACCCGGGATTCATGCCCGAGTCCACCCACCGTCCACTGGCGGGACTGGCGCAGAGCAGGAGAGCTGGGGCCGCGACAGAGGCGGCGTGGGAGGGTCCAGGCCCCCGACTCCGGCTGCGCGAGCGGTACAGGGCCTCTTGTGGTGCTGTGTGCTGTTCGTCCCCAGGCCAGGGTGCTGCCCGTCATTCCGGTGAATGTCTGGTTTCGGGAGTTTGGGCCAGAGAAGAGTTGCGTGCGCACAGCTCAAGAGGGGAAGATTTGTTTTACCCTCCCATACAGTTCGTCCATAGGAAAAATAAATTCTATTTTGCAGCGTGGGGTGGGCTGTGGACTCAGTTTAGCTTAAGTCCTGCAGCGGGAATCTAAAGCAGGTGTGTGTGTGGGGGGGGTGCTGCTAGAGCACCCCCTCGCTTGGTTCCCAAGGAAACAGCGAGGCGGGAGGAGCCCAGGGGAAGTTCTCAGCCCGCGCGTTGGTCACCAGTGGCGCCTTAGAAAACGTCTTGTGTGTGCCTTCAAAATTAAGGGGGAACAGTGGGTGGCCAGTGTGTGGTGCAAGCTCACAATAACGAGGGCGGCGGCTCCAAGCGGTTCTCCCCCAGAGCTGCAGCAGCCCCGCTTGTCCTAGAGTGCGGGAAGCGACAGAGGCCCTTGGGGCCATGCACCCCCTCCCTCCTTCCCTCCCACCTCTGAGGTCGCCTGCTCAGGCGAGGCACCAGGCCAGCTTGGCCTGGAGAGGCGGAGCCGGACCCACGTCCCTCCCGTGGCACAACCCCGCTGGCTGCCACCCGTGCTGGTCGTGAAGGCACGCGCCCTGTTGGGCCACAGCTGCGGCGTGCTACGGCCTTGCTCTCCCGACCACACTGACCGGAGGCGAGCCACGCCCGGACTCCAGGGAGCCTCTGTGCACATTTTCGCTGTTCCTGCAGCACGACCAGGTCCCTGGGGTAGAAAAGGAGGAAGCCGAGGTCGCCGGCGCGCCCCTGGGGCATGGCCAGGTCCCCGGCTTGTGTCTGCCCAGAGACCCGGCCCAAGCCGTGGGACGTCTCGTGACAGGCGGAATGGGGCGGGGAGACCCCCCAGGCCCGCAGAGAGCAGCAGAGAGCGCTAAGAGGTCCTGAGCAGGACACCCCAACTGGTGCTCCAGATACAGTGGGGCCTAAATAGGAGGGTTGAGGGGTGCTCATACCCCCCAGTTGAAAATCCTCATTCAAATTCTGGCTCGCTTCCCGAAGTTAACCACAGCCACCCCCGCTAGGCACAGCGCACTGGCTCCCGGCCCACGCCCAGACACCAAACCCCGCGGCGCCCCAGGTTCCCTGCAGGAGCCAACCCCATATCCACGGGTTCAACCCACAGCGGCGGAGGTCGAGTCCGAGACGCAGACCCTCGGCGGGGACATCTCCCTCTGGCCGGCACAGCTCCGGCCGCGCGGCCAGGGGCCACCGTGCGTGCTGACCGAGGCCGGGCCGCACAGAAGGTGCCTGCAGCTGGGGTCAGGAGAGGGGGGCCTCTCCGGCTGTCAGTCTAGGAGGTGGGCGGGCTCGCGGGAGGGTCCCGCCGGCTCCGTGCGTCCGGCGTCTCTTCATGAGCATCGGGCCTTCTGCACACTGCCCACCGCAGCTGACGGCACGGCTGCCCTCCCCACGCGGGCCCTGGCGGCAGCTCCTCAAACTGCCCCTCCCGATTCCCTGGCAAACAGGCAGAGGTTTCTGTGATTTGCCTCCCAAGAAAACTTTTAGTCATAAAACCTCAGGCTGAAGGTGAACAAGGAGACGTCTATACAAACAAGACCCCGAACCACAGAGGAGCTCGAGTGAGGGTCTTTGATGTGGCTTTTGCAGAGAGCGTTTAAAATTGAGACGTACATTAAAGCCAGCGAGGCCCTGGCTGTTTACTCAGGAGCAATTCAGGCTGTGGAGTTGTGCTCAAGCCCTTGACCCCACACGCGGCCTCTGCTGCCAGGGTGAGGCTTGACCAGGGCCCCGCAGATAAAACCTGGGCGGTCCCGCCGCAGCCGGGGTGGATCTGGCTCGGCTCTGCGGCCACAGCATGACCCTCGCTGTCCTCTGACGGTGGGAACACCCGTTATCCAGAAGGAGTTGCCTCCCTGGCAGTGGACTCCAGACTCTTTTCTAAGGATTGCTGTGGTCGAATGCTGATGGGAGAGAGGAGGCAACGCCTGCAGGCGCCCCGGGAGGTCCTGGGGTGCTGAGGCCGTGGGGTCACGGCCAGCTGCTCGACTCCAATGCCGGGGGAGCCCCTTGACAGTGCCTCAGAGCCC
Organism: Condylura cristata; assembly: GCF_000260355.1. Lineage (NCBI taxonomy): Eukaryota > Metazoa > Chordata > Mammalia > Eulipotyphla > Talpidae > Condylura > Condylura cristata. Next base: position 51,467,841 of record NW_004567115.1, on the reverse strand, counting down.
ACCTCGACCCTTGGGGGAAATAAATAGTAAACAACACTATTTACGGAGATCCCCACCCTGTCACTGAGCTCACAGGCATGAGAATGTCTAAGATGCATGTTGTTGGCCCGTTTAGCAGGTGAGGAAAGTATTCTGGGGGATTCGATCACATGCTCAAGGTCAGGGAGCTAGATGTGGGGTGGGTGCCAGAGGCTGCCAGACGAGTCTCCAGCCGGCCTCTTGTCCAGACGCGGGAGCCTGGGTCACGGCAGCTCAGAAGGACGCTGCACGGGGCGCTCAACCAGCAGGCTATGGAGGGACCCACGGGGAGTCCGCGCCACCGGCTTCTCCCAGCCCCGCCGCATCTCTTGCCAACGGCCTGGTGACAAGCAGTGACCTCTCTGCCCACCGAGAAGCCCAGGAGCAAAAGCCACACACAGGACTCTCCTCCTGCCCAGTGAGGCACTGCAGATCAGGTCTGTCTGGGCCTCCCGAGGGAGCCTCCCACCGCCCTCGGCCCCTGGGCGAGCTCCGGTGCAGGCCCGGCAGGGAAGGCCTTCAGTTACCCTCCGAGGGACACACCTGCCTTGCAGCCAGCAGCGAGCAGAGCACCAGAAACAGCACGTGCCCAGCGGAGGGCGGCAAACTCGCACCTCTGTGGGCCTCGTGTCCACGCCACGGCGGCCATCACTGTCAACCACGTCACAGGTGCTGCTGTGGACAGCTCCACCCAGATGCTGACTGAATGCGCCGCAACCCGGGACAGAGCCCAAGTGCCGAGCACAGCGGAGTCCCCAGCAAAGCCACAGCCTGCGGCCCCTGTCGAGAGGTGCTACAGGCGCGGGCCAGCTGCAGTGCGGGAGGCCAGGTGGGGCCTCTTCACCGCGTGGCCGGGGAAGCCCCCTTCCCCTGCTTCAGCTCCCCACCTGAAGGAGGCAACAGCCCCGCCCCGGAGGGCCACAGAGACCGCGAGGCCGTCTAGCAAGCATGCTCTGAAGGTGCCTGAGGATCCTGCTGGATTAAGAGCAAACACACGGGAACAGCATCGTAGAGCGGCGCCCACAGGCCGGACCACAGTGGCCTGCCGGTGTCCTGCCGGTGGGGTGGCTCCTGTCCTGCCCACGTGAACCCCATTTCCCACGGATGTCAGGGCAAAGAGAAGTGTCAGTCTAGAAAGGAGGGAGCACACCGTCCCCTCTTGGGGCTGGGGAGCACGGGGAGTTCTTTCTTTGCAGAAGGCAAGCTCGACTTCCGCACTGGGCAGCTGGTCCAAATTATCCCGGCTCTACTCTGCAGCTGCAGAAAACCCACTTTCCCAGCCCTGTGTTTATTTCTCTTCCCCACGACCTCCCTCCCTCCAGCTTGTTTTGCTCTGGTCAGGGCGGGGAAGCAGGATAAACAAACCTCAGCACTGCGACGTTCCCGCCTGTGCCGCTCCCGTCTCTGCTTGAGAAGCAGTTTCCTGGCCAGTGGGCCCTGCTGAGACACAGCCAAGCAGGGGTGTCCTAGGAACCCCTCGGACTGTAGGCCCCACCATCCATCCACTCACCCCTCACTGGCTCATCTGGTAAACACTGGACGCACCAGCTCAGCCTGCCAGGGCAGTAACGGCGCCGCCCCCCGCCCCCCCCCAAGTGCCGAGGCCTCAGAGAGGTGGGGTCAGCTCTCACCGGCCGCGGCCAGGGAGGCTCCAGAGGGATCACGCCTCCGCATCCTCTGCGCGGCCTGACAGCGCTCAGGCGTGGAGCCGAGATGTATCCCACGTCTGTCCTCTACAGCCCCGGGGGGACTGTGGGCAGAGTTCTCCGTTCTCCGGCCCCCCGCCCTGCAGCAGCATCTGCGAAAATCCCCCAGGTGACCTGCGAAAATCCCCCAGGTGACCTGCAGCCCAGGACGGGGAACCACTGCTTCAAGCCCAAGACGCTTCCCCTCCCCCGAAAGCCACGGATTCCCTGACCGTCCAGTGCGGGCACTGGAGACACCGTCATGCAGGCCTTAGGTATCAGCCCGAATGCCGCCCCGTGGTCTGAAAGTAAAAGACCGTTGCTCTTCTCCTTGGCTCCACCTTGTAGCAGCTGTGTGACTCTGGGCAAATGACTTGACTTCTCTGGGCCACAACCCTCCGCAGTGGTCTGGGCTGTTGCTGGCCGCCGCGCCGGGGGCTCCTCGCACAGCGCTTACTGACCCACCTGCGGGGCGCAGGGGGAGAAAGTGAGAAGCTGCACAGGGGAGGCCCTCGGCACCCCTGTGCCGGGCATGAGGGGAGCTAAGTACACCTCCTCCCCCGTGCTGTTCCTCCTGGAGTCACCACCGCTGGCATCGCTCCCGAATGGCTTTGTCGTACTTGGGGGTCTCTGGGCAGGTGTGGCCCTGCCCGGCAGCAAGCAGGTAGTTCTAAGGCAGCCGCAGCCTGGAAACTGGTTCTGAGACCGTCATATTTGCCCCGGGCTGTCCTGAGACCTGCCCAGGGACCCAGAAGCGAGGACCCCTGACCTGTTCCCCAGATGCTGGAGGAAGAGGGAGTCCACCCACTCAGCCCCAGTTACAACCACAAAACCTGCAGCATCCTGGTAAAATAAGGCAGAGACCTGGCGCGCCCAGGCACCCTCCCTGCGGGGTCACGGCCCCGGGCTCGCCAGAGGCAGGCGGGGCAGCAGCAGGCGTGTGGCGCGGTGGACGACCTCTGTGTCGCCAGTGGGGGGACTCAAAGCCAAGTCCGGGGCCCCATCGGCTCTGGCCACAGGGGTTCAGAGCCGTGTGGTCGTGGGGGACACAGGCAACCGTGTGTGGGGTTCCTTTGCTCTCCTCCATCTATATTTGCAAGGCGGGAGACCGGAGACCCTTGCCGTGAGGAGAGCGCCCCGCAGGTGGGTCAGTAAGCGCTGTGCGAGGAGCCCCCGGCGCGGCGGCCAGCAACAGCCCAGACCACTGCGGAGCCGCCTGACAGGTCATCCCAGCTCGCGGGAGCCAGCGGAAGCTGCGGGGCTGCTGGTGGGGCTCCCATGCCCTCACGGGGGCTGGGAGCTGCGCCCTGGGGAGAGCAGAGGACCTTGAAGCCGACGGGGCGGGGCGCAGCGGGGGCGCACCCCCTTTGCCAGCCCAGTAGGCCGCTCTTGCACACCAGCTTCTGAGGCGCCAGCCCCGCTCGGGACGGGCCTCGGCCACGCTCAGTAAGACGCTCGCGGCCCCTCGGAGCCCAATGCACCTCGCTGGGTGAGGTGCGGCCAGCCCAGGGGGGCATCTCAGACGGGCACCGCGTGTAACGCAACTGGCAGGGGACGGCACCGGAAAGTGGCTGCGTGCACTAAGCCAGGCCAGCGCCAGGCCCGCCCCACCCGCCCAAAGGCAAAGCTTCCTTTTCTGACGCCCTGCCGTGTTCTTCTCTACCACCCCTGCTGCAACTCAGCGCCCCCTCTTTACTGCGGGTCAGGACTGGAGATCTGGGGTCCCATGGCAGGAGGTGGCCCCAGGCGTGGCCTGGGGGGTGGCAGGTCAGGGAAGGAGGTGGCAGCTTCCAGGCCAGGGTCCAAGCAACCGTGAGGGCCACAGCTGCTCTGGAAAGCCTGGGGGCCGGGGGGGTGGGGAGGGGTGACTGGCCTTTGGCTGGCCCTTGCCCTGGGACCCCACGTCGGCTTTCTCCCTAGGGCCACCCAGCAAGGCAAAATGCTGGTCCGGGCTCTGATCTGAGGGGCTCTTTCTGTCTTGTCTGCACAAAAAGGGACAATGCCTGCCCAAGGGGGCGACAGGGAAAGGAGAGGGTCTGGCCCGTGAACATCTGGGTGTCCGTGCTAGGTGGGAGTGGGGGGCCAGGGGATGCAAGACTCGGTGGGCTAGAGACTAGGCAAATGTTCCACTTAGAAAAATGCCCCCTTGGCCTTCAGGGTTGGGGGAAGGACCCCTCGAATGTCCCTGAAGCTGGGTGTTCAGGACAAACTGAGAGGTTAAAAGGTCCTTCTGCAGAGTGGGCGCTTCTGGCCTCGGGGCCCACTGTCCTCCCCACAAGGCCAGCGGGGACCCTGCAGCAGGAGGAAGGTCGGGTGTTCCGTCAGCCTGGGGCTCCCATACGGAATGGGGGTCGGTCCTCCACAGGGGAAGGTGGGCAGAGCGTGAGCTCGGGAGGGAGGGGCCGGGGCTGACCAGGTGGAACCGCGCTGGGTGGGCATCTGGGGAAGAAGCTCCCGGGACTCACTCTTCCTGTGAGTCTGGGGGGGGGGCGGCCCACAAGCCAGGCCAAGGCGCCTCTCAGGCACCTCATCTGATTATGTGGGGCTGACACAGCTGTGGGTGTGAATGTTTCCGAGTGGCGGTTGGTCGCTTGGTGAGAAAACTTTGCCCGGAGGCCGAAACTGCTGGGAAAAAGCAGACTTTAAACCCTCTTCCCACAAAAACAGAAACCTCTTCACAAGTCCTGACATCCTCCTCAGACCAGAGAGGGGCTCCTGTGGGAGTCATCTGCAGGGCCCCACTGCGTCCCGGAGGGACCTGTCGCCAGGCATGGGAGGGCGGCGCTCCCGCTGCTCAGGGGAGAGGAGGCAGGGGAGGCTTCGGGTCAGCCCCTGGACTGCCCGGCCCCCTGGACGGCCGTTGGCTGCATGCTGAGCCCGCACATCCCGGCTGTGGGGAAGGAGGCAAAGCCCTGACACGCCATGTCTGGGAGGGGAAGCGCCATCTGGGTTGGGTGGCCCCAGGCGTGACAACTCTCACTCATTGGATGCCCTGGGGGGACAGGCAGCACCTGTGACCCCCAGGCAGGTGTCCACGCTCATCCCCCTTTTGGGGACAAGTGACAAGGAACAGGCTCCAGTACCCGGGGAGCCGGCCAGAGGCCGCCGTGGGATCGATGCTGAGTCTCCGGCCGTCCTGGCTCCAGTATCCTTTGTCACTTCCACAGACTGCCGCCTCCTGGGAGTCTCAGTACTCAGCAGCCAGTGGCATTTCCAGATCTCCTCCAGCACCCGCCGCAATTGTGTGCTAGCGGGAGGGAAGCCGCAGCGCCCCGGCCTGGTTTTCCACTGGAACGTGGGGCCACTGCTCCCCCCTGGTTCTGGGCGCAGAGCCATCCACGAGTGCATGGCCGGGAAGGCGGGGGTGCCGTCGGGCGGCCGTGACACCCAGGCGCCCACCAAAGCCCTGGGCCCTGGGGCGCGGTGCCTGCCATGGGGGCTCCGGCGCTGACTCGGTGCCCACACGCGCCTCCCCCGCGCAGCTTGGCGCCTCAGGGAAGCAGGCTCTGCGCAGAAAGATGGCTGAGTAGCGGGCAGCTGTAACAGCCAGGTCAGTCTGCCTACGGAAGGGACCTGGCCGCACATGGCGGGGCCAGGGGAAACGTTTTGGGACAAGACGTCTCCAAGCTGAGTTCTAAAAGGCAGAAAAACAGTCCAGAGAGGGGCCCTCTGAGGGGGGAGCCCATGTCCTCTCTCAGCTCACTCAGGGCCGCTCACGGCCTTCCTTGTCCACCTGCCCCAGAGGGCACCCCACTCTCCTTCCCCTCTGTGCTTCGTTCCCGTCGATGCTGTATGTCGTCTCCTCGCTATCGATAGTCTCCCGCTAAAGTGTCAGTCTGCGAGGGTGGAGAGCGTCGGTGACGGAGCCACAGCTCCCAGAACGGGACCCCCCAGCAGATGGTCAGCCTCCTCTTCGGCCAAAGAAATGAAAGACGTGAGTTTGGCGAGCCAGGGCAGCGGCCTGGGGCCCCCGAAGGCCAGCCCTCGCTGCCCACTGCTCTCCCAGGGCCTCCCTGGTATTCTGACCCGATGCCCTGGACTGCCTGCCGCTTGGGGCCACAGCCTCCCCTGCCGCCTCTCCCTCTGCTCTCGACCTGCCCTGAGGCTTCTGCGGGAGGCTCCTGGCTACACGGGGCCACTGCCACCACGGTGCGGCATGGGCCCGCCTGTGGAAATCGTGGCTGCCATCTCAGCCCGGGGCCACACCCAGCCAGGCTCGGCCTCAGCCGACAATCGGCAGCGGCTCAGAGCTCAGGAGAAGCCACCACGCCAGGAAGGGTCCTGGAGGCGCCGCACCGTAGCGGCCTGAGGGCAGCCTCTGGGTGACTCCACCGCACGCGCTCTGGGAAAGGCAGGCCGTGGAGACGTGCACATGGGCGGAGGTCCCGGGGCTGAGGGGAAGGAGGGATGAAGGGTGCAGTCCATGCACTTGACTGCGGGATGCTAGAACGAGGCCACTGTCCATCCAAGCACACACGGTGGACACGAGCGGCTCTCGTGGAACTGTGGACGGTGCGTCGCCGTGCAGTTCACTGACGGACAAACGCACCCCTGGTGGGGGTGCTGGAGCGGGGAGGGTGCGCGTGGGGCGGCAGGGTGTGGAAGGGAATCTGCGCCTTCCCCTCAATTTTGTTGTGAACCGAAAACGGCACTGGAGATACTCGTCTAGTAAAAAAAAAAGTGCGGGGCTCCCTGGGGGCGGGGGCTGGGCCGCAGCACTGTGAAGCTGCCGCAGCCACTGCACTGGAATTCGACCCCCGGCCAGGGAGTGACCACGGCGCCGGCAGACCTCTCCTGACCCGCCCGCTGCTCCCCTCGGCTGGATATTTCAGTAGGTCCGCCTGTCTGCTCCCCACTCTGTCCCTGGTGATCCTCTCCACCCCTGCACCTCTGGCCTGTACCCCAGTTCTTGTCTGCATAAATAAAATCTTTTAAAAAACAACCAAAAGATGGGGCGCAGAAGTCGCAGGAGGCGCTGCCTGCCTGGCTGCAGCCCCGCCCTCCGTCCTGCGCTGGGGGGCCGGTCCTCCGTGTCCGGAGCCCCAGTGACCCAGGGCTGCCCGCAGGTGGCGTGGAGGCCGTGCTGATCCGGCTGGTGAACGGCTCGGGCCCCCACGAGGGCCGCGTGGAGGTGTTCCACGACCGGCGCTGGGGCACCGTGTGTGACGACGGCTGGGACAAGAAGGACGGCGACGTGGCCTGCCGCATGCTGGGCTTCCGTGGCGCCGAGCAGGTGTACCGCACGGCGCACTTCGGGCAAGGTAAGGCGCTGGGAGGGGGCCCCAGAACCCCAGGCGGCCTCCTTCCTGACCCCTCACGCCGCCCCCCTCCGGTCGGCAGGCGCCCCCCTTCCCCCTCACTGTCCCCAGCACTGTGCGTGGACAGGCCGCGCTGGACACCACCTCCTCGACTGTGCTTCTCCTCCCCGCCTCCTGGCGGCGCCCGCGAACCTCACGGCCGTCTCAGGGTGCTGGGCACACGTGCCTCAGTCACCCCCGGGAGCGCCCCGCCCCCAGCCCTGCTCGTCTTCAGCAGCTGCGCCAGCTGCGGCATCCTGTCCCCATGGCAGGCGTCCCCGAGCCTGCAGCGTCTGCTTTCCTTTTGACGCGCTTGAGCCCTCTTCCTGCAGATGGCACGGGAGTTGCCCGGCAGAGGCCCATGTCCCCCTTGCCCTTTTCCGGGCCCTTTCTAAGCAGCTTGAGGACGAGGCGAGGCTGCATGGTGCCGTGGCCCCTGCAGGCGGGAGGCAGACGTGCGGGTTCTGCACCAGGCAGGGCCACGCATCACCGAGAGTCCAGGGGAGCGGGGTACCGCTCCTGGCCACGGGTGGGCGCCGGCATCCGTCCGACCACGTCCCGGACCTGCCCCTGCGACCCAGCACGCGCCTGCAGATCACTAACTGCCTGGGGATGCTGTCGAGTGGCAGGCCTGCCCTTCCCGGGACGCGGGCGTGGGCTTGTGGAATGGGGCCATCTGCTCGCAGCTCCAGGAGCTGGGAGGTGATGTGGGCGCTGGCCTGCTTGGTCATGGGCACGGGACCATCCAAAATCTGTCTGACACTGGCCCTCTGCCTGGGCCCTGCTTGACTTTCATAAACAAAAGTTCACAAGACATCACAGCTCACAGCTTGCAGTGTCGCGTATAAAGTGTGGGCCTGGGAGGTGGCGAGGCTTGGGCCTGAGTCCAGACTCTGCCCACCAACAAGTGGAGCAAGTTGCACCAAATGCTTTCTGGGCCTTGGCTTTCCCATCTGTAAGATGGGTTTATGGCACCCAGAGGACCGAGGAAGGTCACACGTGTACAATGCTGGACACAGGCGACTCGGCAGAGGTGGCATCGCCCCACCAGTCTGTTCTAAGGTCAAGAAACTAGGTCTGGGAAACAGCAGTGAGGTCTCGGTGGCGGGGAGGAGGCAGGTGTGGAGCTCTGGATCTGAGAATGGCCAAGAGGCCCTGCAGCCTGCCAGGCCGCCAGGCCCGGCCCTCCGGCTGAGCCCGTGACTGTCTCCACAGGCACCGGCAGGATCTGGATGGATGATGTCGCCTGCCGGGGCACAGAAGACACCATCTTCCGCTGCAGCTTCTCCAAATGGGGGGTGTCGAACTGCGGCCACGCCGAGGATGCGGGGGTGACCTGCAGCCAGCACTGACAGGGCCCTGCACTCCAGGCAGGGCCGTCGCTTGGGTCACCCTGACCAGTCTGCCTCGCCAGCAGCCCCCCACCCCGTGACAGCGTGTTGTCCTTGTCCTCGTGGACATCGCCACAGTGCCTCTCTGCACCCACTCCCTGCCTCTCCCTCCCTGGGGACCCCGCCCACGTGGGTCCTGCTGCCCGCTGGCCCCTTGCCCCGCCTTCTAACCCCCAGCCCCGGGCCGTCCACTCCACAGGAATGCTGGCAAGATGTGGAAGAGGGGAGAGTAGCAGAGGGTCCCCTGCAGGTAATCCCCAGACCTGCAGGCCCAGAGTCCAGACTCTCTCCAGCCACCACGACACCCAGCGACTCCGTTTCCCTCTTTGCTCGGACTCTGCCCCCAGGCGTGACCTAGTTTGCAGACATGACCTAGAGGAGAGGCCCTGAGGAGCAAGAGGCAAACGCAGGGGCCGACGGCGGCGTGGAGGGCGGGCGACTGCGTGTGCGGCCCACTGTGCTGCCCGGGGGGCCCGGCCCCAGGAGGCACTGCCCACTGCCCAGCCTGCAAGTCAGAAGACTGAGAACAACCGACCACCGTGTCCACCTTCACATGCCTCTGCAGGCAGCGTGGGGTGACACGTGGCTGACTGAGCTACAAACCCCAGGACGCTCGGGTGTGAGCGCAGACGCGGCTTGTTCCCAGGGCGCCCACGCGCACAGCTGACTTGCAGGGCGGCACGGGGTTGTCCAGACTAAGTGAAGACCAACACTCAGCGCTGGCATCAGAGTTTAAAGTCAAGTCCTCTGCATTGTCTGGCGGGCCTCTTTGGGTGTGAGTCTGGGGTCAAGTGAACGTGTGTCTGTGGCTCCTTCTGAGGCGGCAGGAAATGGGTCCCCTGTCCGCTCTGGGGCAGGGAGGGAACAAGAATCTGCACATCCTCACCCCGTGCCCTCCCAGGGAGGTCATGTTCTGCTTCTGGCAGGAGGAAGGGGCCACGCCAGGTCACGTGCCCCAGCACTGGGGCTGCATGGAGCGAGGGTGCCCAGACCCATGTCACTGGGGGAGCCAGAGCCTGGCCAGACCCCGGATCGTACTCCCCTCTCAAGCGGGGTGAGCGCCAGCTGGCCTGGGCCCCCACGGCAGACCCACAAAGGCCCTAACTAGCACTAGCTGTTGGTCGTGGTTTGCTCACAGTGTACAAATGCTCATCACCGCCCTCGTGACCAGAGACGCGCCTTCTGCCATCGCTCAGTAGGTAACACGCATGGCCCGGGGCCTCTCCAGGGCCGCTAACGCGCTTATAGACAGAGCACTCTCGCCACGAGCTCAGCCACCAAGTTTGCACGAAAAGAAGAAAAGACTGCAGGTGGAGAGATATCCCCCTGAATGAAATCCATTCCCCAGGTGGTCCTGGAAAACACCCACTTAGCCCAACGAGGAGCACCCACGTAAGGTGGTCTTTGGGGAGCAAAACAAAAGTTGTTTTATATCAAATAAATACAACAGCGATCCGTATTTGGACCTTTAAAGTCTACTGGTTTACAATCCTACTTAAGAGGGCATGGAAATAACCATGGACCTGTATTTCAGGGACTAAACGATATTAGGCCTGGCCTAAAATACATCAGGCCTTTTTGTAAGAAAAAAATTCAATAAAGCTGAAAACATGTCACTGAGGAGATTTCTATCACATTCTTTCTCATGTGAAGCCAAGGCGTGTGGGAGGACTCAAAATTCTGATCGGCCGGCCAGCAGCAATTGGCAGGGCAGCTTAGACCGAGAGCGTGGCGGACAGATGTTACAGCCACGCTGGGACTGTGAGGACAGGGTTGCAAGCAACTGACCCATGTTGAGGCCCACCTTCTAGGACGATCACCTTGGTAGCCATCTCAGGGATTTGCCGCCCTTGGGAGTAAGAGAATTTCCAGAACTGGTCAAGGTCTGTGAGGCCAGGAGCTCCCAGGGAGGGTGTAGGATGCCCGAGGCCCTGGCGTCGTCCTGGGAACTCACACGCCCACAGCTGGCATCCCTGGGGACACCTGTCAGGACTACCATAATTTGCTAAAAGAAGTCAACAGAGAAAAGTTGACCTTTCCTCCCCTAAATGACCCGGGAACAGGGCCCCACAGAATGGGGAGAGGCAGCACCCTCCCCCGCCCTCTCTAGTGCCACACAGCACCACCTTCGCCCTCCTCTCCGTGCCTGTGGGACCAAGTTGCGGGCTACGTGTGCTAGAATTAAGCCAAGTCACCCCTTAGGCTGCATGTGTGCAAAGGACTACAATTTCTTCCACCTCTAAAATCAGTTGACAGATTTTTTTATTCTTGAGTCACAGTGGGACTAAGCGGGAAGTTGTCTGACATTTGGAGCTGTGTGGCTTTATGTGGAGAAGAATGCCAGGCAGGTCGCCCACAGCACTTGCCAATCAGCAAATGCAGTGACATTTCCTAAATCAAGACAAAGAGCCGTTTGCCATTCCTACCGAGCTTGCTTCCTAAGTTATGTAGCTAGAATCAGTCTTACCCTCCACGGGTTTCTGAGGCACAGTTACACGCGAGCATAGCAAACCAGAAAAGACATGTATTTCAAAGCACAGTCTTTCCAGATATTTCTTGGGTAGCTTGGTGCTGGACAGCAGAGGCAAGGGGCAGGCAGGTCAGACAGGTGAAGGGGGGAGAGGTGACCGGCAACGGGATGACAGGACAGGAGCTGGATTTGTGAGAAACCACCACGATCGAGGTTCCCAAGCTTTCCGTGAGGACTCGTGATCGTTTGTGAAGATCTGCTTAGGTCATGTTATAGAAACAAATCCAGAGGAAGGCAATGAGAACCCGGGCTATTTTACAGATAGTGTGGCCCTTCTCCACTGGCCACTCCTCTCACAATTCTGGGCAGTGGTATTTTCTCATGGCGAGATTCCATGGGCTAAGCAAAAGAATGTTCGAGCAAGTATTTTGGCAGCTGTGCCACGAACATGGCCGACTCCTCGGACATGGAGCCTTCACTAAGAATGCTCCAAGGTGGTGAGGGGCCGTCCCTCAATGAGACTGATGTGAGAATGATTTCCCGAAATAAAAGCCACAGCCACTGTAGTGCGGCTACCAGCCTAGCATGGGGAAAGAGGCGGGGGACGGGGCAGGAGGGTCCAGGCTTCCCAAGCCCGGGGAAGCTTTACTCTTTCCTTATTTTAAAGGTTTATTTATTTGTGCATACAAGAGCTGGCGTACAGGTCAGAGGCTGGGGAGTGACAGGATTCCCCAGAGACAGAGTGGGGAGCAGAACAGGCAGATGGACTGAAATCCACTTCTGAGGGCAGCAGCAGGGAGACAGGAGAGGTCTGCTGCGCCCTGGGGGTCAGCTCTTGGCCAGGGATCGAACTTGTGCTGCAGCAGCTGTAGACAGCTTCACAGTGCTGTGCTCTAACCCACTGCACACCAGCAAGGCCCAATCTGTACTCTGTCTTTGGACTTACTTTCTGGCATCGTCTCATGTCCTGCCTCAGCCTCTTGCAGCCACAGCTGCTTCCCGTGTGAGTGACGCGCCCTTACATCCTCAGCCTCCAGGCCCAGGTGCGCCCACCACGCACGCTCACACCACTCCCAGGTGTCCACCACCAGGCCCTGGTGCCCACGCCAGCTCCCAAGCGCCTCCTGCAATCAAGGCCACAGGCGATGGCCACAGAGGCCAGCGGCACAGAGGCTGACTGTTTCGTCACTGCCTCTACACCATTCACTTTCTACCCACCTAGTAAAGGCAAACCAGAAACACTGAAATGGGTTGAAAATATGCTGTGGTTAATAGGTTAGACCTTGCAGAGGAAAGGGTCTCTCTGTGGCCTTGAATTCAAAAGGAAACACGGAGGAAGGAAAAAATGGGGGAAATGAGTAGAACGCCAGTTAACTACAGAAAGATATCAAATGGCAAATACATATATAACTGGAGGTCAAGGAGGAGGAAAATTCAGGAAACATATTTGAGGAAGTAACAACTGAATCTTCCCCAAATTTGGTGAAAATTAAAGACATATAGGTCCTTAAAATTCAACAAATTTCGGCCCTCCCTGGTGGTGCAGCGGGTTAAAGCACAGCACTAAGAAGCTGAAACCACTTCCGCATGAGCTCAATCCCGCCTGCCCAGGGAGCTGACCCCCAGGGCGCGACAGACCTCTCCTGACCGCCTGCTGCTCCCCTCAGCAGTGTGCTTCGTCAGTCGGCCGGTTCTGTTCCCCACTCTGGGTCTGGTGAAGCCTCTCACCGCCCCTGCACCTCTGGCCTGTACCCCAGCTCTGTGTGCATAAATAAATAAACCTTTAAGTAAATAAATAAAAATAGAGGGAGGCGACATTTCAAATATCTCTAAGGGCTGGCATAGCCCTGAAGTTGGCAGTGCAAGGACATTTGAACAACAGCCTCTGCAGAGGGTGCTAGGCAGGCACTGGCACAGAAGCAAGATGTGTGAGGCGGAGCCACAGGCCAGTCTCGCCCAGCCACAGTCACCACACACTCGACATGATCAGCAAACAAGCAGCGGCAAAGTATAAACAGCAGTCGGCGCTGTGCAGTGAAATTATGCTAGGAGCGCAAGTTGGCTTCACATTAGAAAAGGGAAATCACCACCCGCAGAGGGTAGAGGATAAAAAGCACATCATCTCCTGGATTAAAAAGATGTGGTACATATATACAGTGGAATATTACTCAGCCACCAAAAAAGAGAAACACATGTCTTGCAGCAACTTGGATGGAGCTGGAAAAGATCATGCTTAGTGAGATAAGCCAGAAAGAGAAAGAAAAATACTGGATGGTTTCGCTCATAGCAGGAGTATAATGGACCAGGCGAGAAAATAATAAGAATAATGAACAGCCATAGACCAGAGACATTTTGCAGGGGTGGAGTGGGGAATGGGATCAAAAACGGGGGGGGGGGGAATGCACGGGACTATGGTGGTGGCACACGGGTGACTTGGTGATGGGAAACCTGCGGGGATTACAATTGAGATAAAAAAAAAAAAGTACAAAATGATGTAAAAATAAACTGTTATAAAATAAAATAAAAAGTTATTCAAAATGTAAAAAAAAAAAGCACGTCATCTCATCCACAGGAGAGTCAGTATTCAGGTAGGGAGGTGGGAACTCGTCATACAGGTAAGCGCGCACCTCAGCGGCCCTCCCCACTGTCAGAAACATGGCAAAAACGTCACCATCTCGGTTTGTGCCAGAGCTCCGGGCCTGCACAGTGAGAAACAAAACAAATAAGTGTGAGGACTGGGAAGGAAAAAACAAAACTGAGTATTTGCAGATGACGTGGTTATGGACTCCGAAAACCCAGAGGGCGAGCGCATTATTAGAATTAACAGGTGCATGAAGAGCACAACTGAGTCACCACGAGACAGAGGAGACGTCAACGCCACCCGAGCTCTGCTCCCTCAGGCACGTGCTGATTGTGAGGTTTGAAAAAGGGAAGGAGAACGGCCCTGCGTAGCCACGGAAGCCACGGGGCGCCCACTGAAGTGTTGAAACAGATGGACTCGTCACCAAGGGCTCCAGCAGAGCCCACGGTGACCTTGGCCGGCGACCCCAGGCTGTCCACTTCTTGTCCCTGCTGCCCACCTGGCCCTTGATTCGACCGTCCAGACACACCTGTGCCATCTCCCCTGCAGAGAGAGTTCTTCCTTCCATTACTGTCCCTCACTGCTTCCGGGGAGCCCCCCTCGGCCCCTCACTAGGGCGTGTCCGCCTAGCGCCAGCTGCATGTTCCTGCCCCTCCGGTCACACCAGCAGCCCCACCTGACTAGGGCCGGCCCCCCACCCACGTCATCAGGTCCACGAGGCAGGAGCTGGTGTCCAGTTGTTAGTACCCGCTAGCACCTGCAAAACGGCAGGTGCTTAACATCTGGGAAGGGAGGCCAGGAGCAAGAAGACAAACCGTCTCCTTCCTGCACGGGGCGAGCCGGAGGGCAGTGGAGGGGCCAGGGCGAGAGTGCTGACTTGGTTTCCCACTCAACGCACTTTAGCGCGGTCCTGCTCTAATGTGCACTTCGCCAACCACATCTCCGGAAATTCCATTTCTAATACTGATTAGATGTTGCTGGCAAAGTGCATTGGTAGAAAAATACTGGTAGGTAAAAATGTGAAATCCCTAAATAAAAAATGGCCATGGTGAGTACACCCTGAGGGCATTCGTTGCGCAGCATTTTGGACGGTTGGGGTGGCCAAACTACAAACTGTAAAAGCTTACAGAGCCTGGAGTCAGACCCCGGGCCCCAAGTCTCAGCTGCGCAGCTGCTGCATGAACCTCCAGCCTCAGGCTCAGCACTGTCGCTGCCTGCAGCTCACCTCCCGCGAAGGGCGGGAAACACGCAGGGAGCCTCCCTGCCGCCCAGGGCTTCAGCCTCAGGGCGGCCCTGCAGTTCCAGCCCCGGCCAGACCCGCAGGAGCAGCAGACCCCTCCTGTCGGCCTCTGCTCCCCTCCCCTCTGCGGCAGCCAGCGGACTGCAGTGGATCTGCATTCTGCTCCCCGCTGTCTCTGGGGAGTCCTCTCACTGGCTTCCCCGCTCCGGCACCTCTAGTCTTCTACGCCCAAAAATTATACAACAGAAACTTTCGGTTTACAAAATCTAGGTGTATATGAACAATAACACTTTTATGGTAACATGGAAGACTTCGGCGTATTGGAAAAGTTGTGATTATAATTTAGAATTGCTGGGAACTCACTGATAATAAAACACCACGCATGCCTCCTCGTAAACACATGATTAGATAAACAGATAAGTAGATTTGGAAGAAGCGCTCCATCATTCTACTACTCTGTTCCCGTGCTGGCTTCAGTCTTTGCTTTTGTGAGGGAACACAGAACTGAGGTATGTGGTCACTCCCAGCAGGCTTCTCCTGAGGGAGGCCGGGCTTCTCCGGAAAGCAGGCGCGGGTGTGAACAGCTTCCCATACACGCGGGTCCATTTCCCGGGCGCGGCCGAGGGAGCCCGCGGGAGGGGAGGGCGCGGCCCGAGTGGAGGAGGAACTGGGGTTGCGCCCTCAGAGCGCGCCGGCCGGCTCTCGGGCGCCACCTGCAGGTCACCGAGAGAATGAGCCGAAGCCTGGGGAAGCAGTGCAGCAACCCCAGGATTTCTGAAGCCGGTCAGCCAGCGAGCACCCGGGCCTGGGGTTGTTCAAACGCAGGGTCTCATCCAGCAGATCTGGGCAGGACCCCCGAGACTCAGAGGGCCTGTCTCCAGGGCCGCCCCAGGCTGCTTGGCCACAACCCCCCACCATGGGGTAGGAAGTCACAGGTTCAGCAGAAGAGGTATTAGAAATCACCTCACCCTGGTCTCCCTGGTGGCCCAGCAGGTTGGAGCACTGGACTGCAAAGCTAAGCCAGGCTGTGGCCACTTCTGCGATTTCCACCCCTGCCTTGGAGGTGACCCACAAGGCGCAGCAGTCCTCTCCTGGCCCGCCCACTGCTCCCCTCAGCTGTGTACTTCATCCATCCGCCTGTTCTGATCCCCACTCTGTCCCCGGTGAATCCTCTCGCCGCCCTTGCACCTCTGGCTGTATCCCATTTTTGTATGCATACATAAATATCTCTAAAAAAGAAAAAGAAATCACCTCACCCCACTCACACGCCCCCCTCCTTGCTTTCCTGGTGAGGAGGGTGAGGACGCAGAGAGAAGGCAGGAACTTTCACATGCATAAAACACTTTCACTCCCTTAAGCCTGGATAGCTGGCCTGGGACTTTCAACTGCATGGCTGAGGCAGGCTCACTGCCGGCTTCACTTTCTAGCTGGATCAGGGCGGGTCCAGCCCGCCTCCCAGTGGGCTCAGGGCCACTGCGTTCACCGTTCACCTGATCGCCCGGTGGCTCAGCCTCAGGCAAGAAAATAAAGAAGCTGGCTGTTTTCTGCCACCCACAATACATTTTCCCACTTCTCCTTGATGTGGGGAAGATGCCTGGCTGCAGGTGAAGTCGCTGTTTCCCAGGTAGTAGAGCCCCTCAGGTTGCGGAAGCTGAGTCCAGGTCAGTGGGTCAGGGTCAGTGGGTGTCAGCTACTGTTGCCTCTGGCTGCGATCGAGGGCCCATGGCCCACCATGTTACCTCAGGTGGCCTTCGCCTGACCTTACACTCCCCAGGGAGCCCTCCTCCCAGGTACCGTGGAGCCCCAGTCCCCCACAACATGGTTGCTCTGTAATGTGCCACGGAGGGGAAATCAGGCCCACTGACTTTTAATTCAAGGACGGTTAGCGAGAAAGTCAGCTAACCCTCAACTACATTAGGTGTAATTGGTCCAAGTTTTGGAATAAATTACCTTCAAAAACAGCTGACACCGCGCTTTACAGTCCAGGGCCTGGAAATGGATTACCCCCAAACCACAATTAATTGGCAGAATCTGGAAAGTAAGCACTGACTCATGGAATTCATTAGCATCACCACTTAAAGCAAAGGCTAAGCTATGAATCTGGAGACGCAGAAATTGACACTTGTGTGTGTCTGGCAGGGGCAGTGGAAAATTCCCCAGCTGGGAAGCAGGAGATAAGGGCTTTACCCTTCCATCTGCCACTCCTGAAAGAGAGTCCGTGGGCAAGCTGCTCAGCCTCTCTGGGGCTCGCGTTCCCACATTGAGCTGAAGGCCTTGGAGGAGACCATCTCTCAGTTTCCCCACCAGCTCCAATACTTACTGACGCCAACATGCACAGCCTGAGAGAAGGAGCACAATTTCTACGGGAGAAAGGTGTTGCTAGAAGAAAGAAGGCTCTTGCAGCTTGCCGTCTGCACGCTGCTGTCTGCTGCGTTCGGCTGCTTGCACAGTTAGTTGCTCGCCCCTGGAGCCTCCACGCCCAGCTCGCTTCCTCAGCAAGCAGCGTCCAGAACTGGTTTCATCGTTGCTCCGGGGGTAGATAAGACAGAGGTTGGCACCCTCCTTGGGTGCATGAAGGAAGTGCGATGTGCCCGCTGTTTCAGCAGCGAGCTGTTTTTATGTTTGATTCCAAGAGGAAGAGCATAGTTATCTGAGTGGATGAATTAGGCTGAAGCACTACTCCTACCCGGGCCGCTGTTTAGTGACAGATGGCAAGTACATAAGTACATTTGGAAGGTGAAGAAGTCAGCGGATTCCATGCTGATGAGTTTCACTGGCCAGTTAATATGCCTATATATACACATTGGAAGACTTACAGGGTAGTCAGTTCTTAATATTTGGTATATTAGGACAACTTCGAAAAAGCAACGATGCAAACCATTGCCGTGCAGACTGAAGCCTCCACAAAGAGAGGTCGTCAACTTGGATTAGGCAAGATAATCTTTTCAACTGAATACATATAACCATCTAAAATGCCATTCATGGGGCCTCCCTGGTGGCACAGGGGTTAAAGCACAGCACTACCAAGCTATCTGCTCCCCAGTCCTTATATGCATAAATAAATGAGTAAATCTTTTAAAATAAATACATAAATAAAATGTCATTCACTCCCCTTTCCTTTGCTCCTTTTGTGGCAGTGTGTAAATTTTGTTACAACAAACGATGGAATTCGGGAACCATCAACATTTTCAAGTAAAGTAAATTAAAATGACAAGCTTAGGGGGCTCTGGTCTGGCAAGGCAGCCCTCCCACTTTGCACATTTTGAGTGAAGCCAAAATGTCAGTAGGTAAAAGTTCAAAATGCTGAAAGAATATTCATTTTACCGAAGTCTTTAAGACGCCTCTACATAAATCGCTATCGCAGTGTATTTCCATTTACTATACTCACATGTTGCCAAAGAAACTCGCAGGAGAGGGACTGAAAGAAAATAATATGTACATTGATACTCAACTATAAAAAGAGATTAAACATTTTTTTAATTATAATAACGGGGTGTTGCAAGGAGTTAAGTCTCAGCACTATGAAGCTATTGTCAGCCCCTGCAGCACGAGTTCCATCCCCAGCCAGGGAGGCACCCACAGGGTGCAGCCGACCTCTTCTGACCCGCCCACTGCTCCCCTCAGCAGTCGGCCTGTTCTGCTCCCCACTCTGTCTCTGGTGAATCTTCTCACCAGCCCCCCAGCACCTCTGGCCTGTACCCCAGTTCCTGTGTGCATAAATAAATAAATCTTTTAAAAGATTACAATGTATTGAAGAGGGAAGTAGTATTGGATATGAAATGCCAGATTTACACAGCAAATTTAAGAAATTTAGATGTTTTGTAGAATAAAGAACACATACTAACATGATTTAGGGTTAAATCCCAGGACACTTCTGTTAGCATAATATAGTACTGAGAAATTCTCCTTGAAGGGCAGTGCAGCTGCCCTGGACTTCATCCAGCTTAGACTAATATCTGTTCTTTCTACAGTTAATAAAGTCTCCGGAGCCCTCTCACAGTGATTAAATGCTGGCAAAGGCCTCGCCAAAGCCACTTAGCAAAGAGCTGGCACTAAGGATCCTCGGTAACAGCGTGGCCATGGCCATCATGGCCGAGATCAGAATCTATTTCTAAGGAAAACACACATCTGACTGGAGGAGTCAGCCTGGTTCCTGGCCCTGCACACTTCGCAGTCAATGTGTCCCTTCCACAGCGTCCGCTGGAGGGAAATGGAATGTGTCACCTCCTTTTCCACTTCAACTCCATGCTGCTCTCCCAGAGGACAACAAAGGTTTTCTTTCCTCTCGTCCTTCCCCCCCTTCAGGAGAGAAATCAGTAAACCCACACGTCACACAAATTACATGGAATGGCCCTCGCTGGTGGCGCAGGGGTTAAAGTCTCAGCGCTATCAAGCTATCGGCAGCCACTGCAGCAGGAGTTTGACCCCAGCCAGGGAGTGACCCACAGGGTGCA
>NW_004567115.1:51442504-51448225 GCF_000260355.1 Condylura cristata | reverse complement strand
GGGCTTGCTCAGGGGCTTCCGCCGCAGCCGACAGGTGACCGGGAACACTGGGGCCCAGCGGCAAGTCCCCGGGCAGCGAGGCTCGTGCCCAAGAAGGGCTGTGGCGCTGACAAGTCAGCCCGGAGCGAGCAGAGCGCGTGAAGCCGGGAGCACCAGCTCCAGGCCTGACACTAAAGGACGCGGTGGCCGCCGCGGGCACGCAGAGTTGGGGCAGGTGCCAGGGACGCTGGCCACGGCCTGGGACCGGCCGTCTCGGCACGAGGCCCGTGCGGCCCTCCCCAACGGCCTGCACGAGCACAGGAACTCAGGGTTCCGGAGCCGGCGGTGGGAAGGGGACCCGCGTGTCCACGCACCTCCCTCCCGGAGCCCGTGAGGCAAACACGGCAGTTTGGTCTTTCACAGCCACAAACCAGCAGCGCGGGCAGCAGCGACACTGAAACCGGACAAGCTGACAGAAGAGTGCGCGACTTGTGGGCAGGGGACGCCGCGGCGGCATGGGGGCGGGGGGGACACCGCAGAGCCCCCCACAGCACGGGCACAGGGCAAGAGCTACTTTTGAAGGAGGGCGACGGTGTGGCGACAGCTACAGACCAGCCTGCCATCTCGCCATCCCCGGCTTTGCCCCCGTGCTCTTTCCTCTCCCGACGCCAGCGCCGGCTTCGAGCTCATTTCTTCAAAGAACAAATGAACGAATAAGAAGGGGAGGGAGGAAGAAAGTGGACAGGAGTTTGCCCACTTCTGGGACCTTTCATGAGTAATTCTTAAGTGCAAGCCCTCCTCTCGCACACCAGGAAGAACCTAAAAAAAAAGTGTACCCACTTCGCAGTCCCAATTTCAGTCCACCGGTAACCCCTGTCCACTGCGCCAGTCGTTTCTACTGAGCAACACACCGCGCTCAGGCCTGTTCTCAGGGTGGCTGCACCGTGCTGAGAATAACAGAGCTGTGACGGGGCGCAGCTACCAGGCCCTCCCTCTGGTAGCGAGCAGCCCCTGGCCCTGCAGGTAACTGGGTGCAGCACGTGACCGGAAAAGCACTCTGAGCAGCTCAGCCCAGCGGTGACAGCTTGGTTCTGTGGCCCAGCCTTGCTGGCACGCGTGTGCACAGTGTGACCAGCTTCTCCACCTGACGGAAGTTTCCAGCATGTAGCAAGCAGGAGGGCTTGCTCTGCCGAGCCCCCAGGTCTCCCGATGCATTCCAGGAGCTAAAATATGCACCCCCAAAACCCATTGCCCGTTATTCCCTGTATTGATTCACCCTAAGAAGTTAAGCTTCGAGACCACTTTTTCTAGCTGAATTAGGAAGCAAAGAGCGCCGTGGAGAGAAAGCACCAGGGCACAGCAGTTGTGGCCAGCTGTCGAGGAGCCCAGAGCCTTACACCACCTCTGGGGTGGGTGGGGTGAAGCATCCTCCCAGTGAGGCCCACGTGGGCGGCTTCCCGGGGAGCACCGAGTTCAGTCTCACCTTCTTCTCCGGGCCACAGAGCAGGAAGGAGCTCATCTGCGTCAGGCCGCTCACACCCCAGCATCCTTTCCAAATGCTTCCTGTCCAAATCCCTAACCCCAGGCCCAGCAGAGCCCCCTCCCTAGCAAGTCTAGCTGCGCGGAGGAAAGAAAAGAGGAAAGAAAAGGCGGGTAGAGTCCCACTTCCCCACAAGCAGCTGCGAGGGCCCCCGCTGCCCCTTAGCTCCAGGGCCACACCACCCCGCTGCAGCCCCGGCATTAGGGCGCTGCTCAGAGCGCTGAGGCTCCCGTCCGCTTCTCTTTCCCTCCTCCAGCCTTCCCCGCTCCAGGTGGCGTCCGGGCCGCACTCCCTCCGAGCAGACACAGCCTCTTTCTGCCCCTCCGGGACCGAGCATGAGGCCAGTGCCCGGAACCTGGATCAGATGCCACCGGCCGGCGTGTTGCCAGCCCCACTTCCACACGTGTCCGCGAAGTAGATGGCAGACATGAGCCAAGATGGCTACTTTGTGGGGTCCGATGTTAGCACAAGCAGGAGCGCCGCGGGGGGGACCGCAGGCGGCCGTGGCAGACCCGTGCGGCATGGCGGGCGCGAGTGAGCAGCCAGGTCGTGGTCCGCTCCTTGCCTTTCCAGCTCGGGGCTAGGGCACAGCCTGGCTGCGGCTGCCGGGACACAGCTTCAAGGGCCACACTGCTGGCTCGTGTGCCTCCTCTCGTGAGGGCTCGGACTGGCTGACCGTGGGCCCACTCAAGGGCAACGCAGGGTGGCCGGGAGAGGCTCCCACTTCCCAGCCTGCTCCCCCATCTGCAGGCGCTGTTTCCCATGAGCCAACAGACTCCAGAGATCAGAACCTGCTGTTCTTGGAGGCCGCACATCCGTCCATTACAATATCCGCGCCGTTTCTAACTGGACTGCTCGCTTGCTCCGCTGTTCAAATCCGAGTTCTGATGTAATGGTCCAGACACATCTGTGGCAGTAATGTGCTTCGCCAATGCTCCTGGCCTGGAGCTAGTCTTCCCACCCTCTTCACAAGGTCACTGGCGAAACTAAAGCCCCCCCCCCATCAGGTTAGCACTGTGTGCCTGAGTATCAGTGCGTTCTGCATGTCCACACCGCCTGCGCGTGTGCAAGTGCTGGTCACTTTCTCTTCCTTAGAACATCTTTGGTGTCCCGTCCTGCGCTCTCCCTCTTCCCAGTAGGCGGGTCGTTGCGCTCCTTGCCAGCCAGGCAGGAGACACACTGGGAATGTCAGGTTCCAGGACACCCATTGCAGCTGTGTTCCCAGGGTCCAGAGGGCACCACTGCCCCCTGCAGGGGTCTTTCAACGCCCGCCGAGTGAGAGACTAGACGCGGGTAGGGTAAAGGGATGGACCAGGCTTTCCGCACCGCCTCCGAGGCCACCACCTGAGGCCTCGGCGCGCCTGGGAGTGTGGCTCTGGGACACGCCAGCCTGGCTCTGACCTGGAGGAGGGAGTGTGTGCATGTGCGCCTATGCACAGCTGAGCCAAGGCTGGGATAAAAGCAGGGGCAGCAGGGAAAGACACATGGCGCAGCTACAGGAGAGGCAAGACCACAAGACCACGTGAGACAGAACGGCAGAGAAAGAGCAGGGAGAGTCGTGGGGGCGGGAGGCCCGGGTGCTCGCCTGCCGGCACCCAGCCTGCCTTTCTGGGTGCCTGTGTGCCTGGCTGCCTGAGAGGGCATCAAAGCCCGGAGGTCCTCCGAGGGCCCAGGACTCCCCTTTATCCGCGTGTCCAAATCGATGGTGAGCCTGCCCCGCGCCCGCTGGCCTCCACACACAAGAAGGCCAGTGCTGCTGCCCCGACCTCACAGCCCCGCTTGCAGGGCGGAAGGCGGGAGGGAGCAGGAGGCGGCTGCGTGACCCTCTGCCCTCCTACCTGCACCGAGTTAGCTCACTGCAGAGCCGAAGCACAGCCAGAGGCCACTCCCTACGTCCGCTGTCCATCACCCATGTTTTTCTCATTCCTTTACTTTTTTAAAAAAGCTTAATTGTGAAATGCAACAACAACAAAAACAGAAAAGAACTCAAAACAGAATGTTTACTGGAATAATCTATCAAAGCAAATCCTCATGTCAGCCTCCATCCTGTTCCCACAGTTAAGCCTCGTTCCCTTCCTTCAAAGTGACCATGAACCTCACCATGACTTTTACGGTCATCACTGGTGGGGTTTTTTTATTTAATATGAAAAAATGTTTTTGCGAGTTAAACATGTGCTTCTAAATACTGGGATTTCATTTTGCACGTTTTGGGGCTGTATGTAAGTAGAGCTACTCAGAATTCTATTTTGGGGTCTGACTCCTTTGCACCACATAATGAGATTAATCTGAGTTTCTGCTAACAGTGACATTGCCATAGAGTATTCCACAGTATAAATAAATAACCACTGACTTAGTCTTGCTACCTTTGGTGGACATTTGAGTGAGGGGGAAGGAGAAATAGGGTCTCATTACACCTGAGTTTGGATTTCAACAAGTCTACTGAACAATGGAAGCTTTGAGAGCCATGAGCTTTTAAGAGTCAAAAGAGGGCCCTCCCTGATGGCGTAATGGGATAAAGCACAGCACTGCAAGCTGGCTGCAATGCTTCAGTGTGAGTTTGATCCCCGCCCCGGAGGTGACCACAGGACATGGCAGACCCCCTCCTGACCACCCACCGCGCCCCTCAGCAGTGGACTTCGTCATCTGCCTGTGCTGCTCCCCACTCTGTCTCTGGTGAATCCTCTCACCACCCCTGAATCTCTGGCCTGTACTCCAGTTCTGAATGCATCAATAAATAAATCTAAAACAATAAAGAGTCAAAAGAGAAATTTTGGGGAAAGCAGATAAAAGCAAGAGCAAGAGGGTGTGTGGGAACTGGGGTGCCTCAATTTCCTTCTCTTTCTTTTCCTCTCCTTCCCAGTGCTGCAGTTTGCCCGTTCCGGAGTTGGTCAGTGTCTTAATTGGCTCTGACAACCATAAAAGCTTAAACAACAGACAGTTATTTCTGACACTCTGGAAACCCCAGGTCAGGTGCCAGTATGGCCCTAGGGAGGGCGCTCTTCCGGCTCCCTGAGGCTGCCTTCTCACTGTTTCCTCAAGGGCAGTGGCGAGCGGGGAGGGGCACGTGAGCCTGAGAGTTCTCCAGTGTCTCTTCTTATAAGGACACTAACCCCAGCCCAGGACTTCATCTGACCCTTATTACTACTCCGAAGCGCCCTCTCCTCACATGGCCACAGTGCGGGGCAGGACTGCCAGGTGCGGGTGGGTAGGGCGCTTGGTGGAACCTTCAGTCCCTAGCACTCAGCAGGCACCGGGTCAAGGACCACGGCTGAGACATGACATTATCAGCTGGGTCACCTCCGCCCATCCTGAGTACCACATGGAAGTGTCGCCCTGACTGGCTGGATATATTTATGTAGCAAGACAAAATTTCGACTTTTTAATTTTTCTCCTTTTTTCTCCCCTAAAGATTCTCCCTGCTGCCTTAAGTCAGTCAACAGCAGCACAGTGGCCTCAGAGACCATTAAAATGTAATTGCGGTAAACAAGAAAGAGGGGAAATGTTACTATCCTTTTATTCAAATGAGGCTCTTTAGGCTTGTTCGTTCATAGAGATGGTCTACAGCAAAGGAGACGCCCTACCCTGGCCCACAGCCACACACACAGACAACCATGTCACATTCACTGACTTTCCAATGGCCTGAGGCACGGTGATGCTGCCCAGAAGCAGCAAGCTTGACCACTACGCAATCAAGATCCCCCCACAAACAGAACAGCCAGGAAGAAAAGAGAAAACCACACACCTGTGTTCACGATGGACGAAGGTCTACAGCACCAGTTCCAACAGGCTGCGAGAAGCTCTAGGAGCCTGACGTGGCCACGGCCAAGGTCCACACCGCATCAGACCTGCCTGAGAGAAGAGGTGCCGTCAGAGCAGCTCCTGATGGTGACGGTCTGGATGCTGCCAGCAAAACTGGGGTCTTCGAAACTGAGTCCAGCTGCTCCACTGTTCACCTAAAAAAAAAGTCCAGAGGAAAGGTCCGGAATGGAGCCATAAAAAGATGACCAAGGAGATGTTCCTTTAGGCCCAAACAACCGTGTCAAATACTGTGTTCTCAGTTCTTCTGCATAAGCTACAAACGCAGGCCATTTATGGGAGGGAAGACAAACTCCTCCAGGTGAGAAGCAGTTGGCCATGACCATGGTGTGAGATTCTGAGAGTAACTGATGTCGTTTTGGAAAGTGCTCTTGAGGGAGGAAAAA
>NW_004567115.1:51435350-51439540 GCF_000260355.1 Condylura cristata | reverse complement strand
GGGCAGGGCCGGGCTGGGGGCGGCGCGGGCGGCCGGGGCAGGTTTTCCAGGCGGCCTTGGTCTGCACCGCTCGGTACCCGGGGTGGGTCTGCGCCGCACGATCCGGTAAGGGGCTCTCCTCGGCCCCGGGGCGCGCCGCCTGCGGGGGGCCGAGCGTGCCCCTCCCCCCCCGGTCTGGCGTCTGTCTGCAGCTGTCACAGGCAGAGTCTAGAGGGACAGGCGCTGGGAACGAGGCTTTCCGCTGCGAGCGATTTTGGGGCTCCTCTTGGGGATCCACACCCGAGGGCGCAGCGCAGTCCTGGGGCTCGGGCCGGGGCTTCGAGGGGGACAAGGCCCGTAAGCGGAGCCTGGCAGAATCCGTTAGACCGACTGGGGCCCCGGATTGGCCTTCGGCTGCTTTGAGGGGGTCGCTGCGGGGTGCAGCGAGGCGGGCTAGGGACGTCCGAGACGTGCGGCGCAGCCTGGGGCCGCACCTGTGAACCGGGTTCCTGCGGCCGGGTGCGGCCAGTTCCACCTCCCCCGGCCGTGGCCCACCCGTGCAGGGCGTCCGGCGGGACGGAGGGGGGGCTCCAGAAAGGACCGGGGAGCCCCGGTCGCCCCCGAGTGCCTCCACTAACGCTGCTTCCAGTGTTCAAGTGACGGGTCCGGGCGCTCCTTAAGCGTTAGAGGGGTTCCAGCCGCCAGCTGTCCATCAGCTCCGGTCCAGGGCGTGCCGGGTCTGACCTCTGGGGGGAATCTTCCCGAAGGTGTAAATTGTGCGGGGTTCTGAAATAACCTGATCGAAGTGTTTCGTTCCTTTCTCTGTTTTGCTTCTCTTTTCTCGTTGTATTTGCTTTTTCCCTCTCCTGTTCTTTTCCTTTTTCCGCTGTTTGTCGACCCCTTAACTTTACCAGTGGTACCCGTTTATGTGTTTACTACCCCAGTGGTTTAGGCTCCTGAATTCATTGACGTTGGTGCTAGCCGGCTCTTAATTAGCTTGCCTGGTCCCATTTATTTTTTAAAATAGCTTCTTAAATAGTATCTGTTCTTTAAAAAAATATCCTAAGCCCTTGTCTGGCTTTAGGATCAGGTAATAGTGGCCCTGTAAAGTGTTGCTGGGAGCTGTCCTCCCCCTTCGTTTTTCCGAAGAGTTTGAAAAGGTAAATAGTAGAACTTGGGGAGGTTGGGAGTTCGCTAGTGAAGCTGTGGGGTCCTGGGCTTTTCTTCCAAGAGTTTTGGCTACGCTTTTAATGGATGTGTTTGTGGCTGATCTGTTCAAACTGTTTCATCCTGTAACAGGACGGTCCCCAGGAAAGGGGGCGGGTAGGTTTGGGGATACTGGGCTATCCGTCGCCCTGCCCCTTAACAAGCCCGGGTTAGTCTTGAAAGTTGGTGGATTCCAAAAATTTGCCCATTTCATCTACTTTGCTTGTATATGGATGGTCCTAGCAATCTTGTGTGAGCTTTTGTGTCTTGTCCTTTGATCTCTTTTCTTTCTGATTATTTGGGTTTTTTCCTTTTCTTCTAAGGGTTTATTGGTTTGTTTATCCTTTCAAAGAACCAGCACTTGGCTTCACCTATCAGTTGTATCATTTTGCTTCTGTTTCATTTATCATCTTTCTTCTGATTTTGGTTTTATTTGTTCTTTTTCTAGTTCTTTCAGATGCAAAGTTAGGTTGTAAGTAAAATTGGACTAAAAATTTGTTGCAGTCTTTTAGTTTCCAAATTTTATATTTATCTGATAAATGAGTGATATAGGAATTTTTTCTTCATGAATGAGGCTTGTATTATTTTATCAGCGCAGTCTGACTTCTCAATTTATTTTCATCAGAGGACCTAGAGTGATACTACAATGGAAGAAATCAGTAATTTCAAGACGCCAAGCAAGTTATCTGAAAGAAAGAAATCTGGTAAGGTAGCCGGTTAGAACCTCTCTGCATTGTTACTGCTATTAGAAAGTCTTAGTGTTTTCATTTAAGTCTTTAGTATCTGTCATATACAAATAATTTTAGCATAAGTGTTTATGATGTTGATCTTAACAGAGAAGGCTTTTTTTATAGGTCAGGGTTTGCTGATCTACTGGCCAGTTTCATTGGTACTCACAGATTTGGGCTTCTCTCTGCTGAAAAGTCAACTTGGTTTGAACCATCAAGAAACCATGTTGCCTTCCCACTGTGCTTGGTTCTCTTGAGGAAATTTTTAAAGGCAGCTCAGTGGACAACGGCTAATCCTCGACAATAATGCGACTGGGTATCCTTAGCACATCTAGCCGTAGCTCACAGCCTACACAGAATTGGCTAGAATTGTCAAATTTCTAGAAAATAACATAGGAGAAAATCTATATTCATCTCCAGTATGTAGATTTTGTATTTTGACTTTCTGTCTCACAGCCAGTTAAACTCACTTACTCTTTGATCTTTCTTATAGAATGCTTAGAACATTGTGCATAGCTGTGATGTTGTGGCTAAACAGCTTTACTTCCCTCCACCCCACCCCACTCCCAGCACCCCAGTCTCTGTCGCTCTGTGTTTCTTCTTTCCTGGCTCTGGATCCAGTGTATTTTGAACAGGAGACTAATGATTATGCATACTTGTTCCCAGTGAAATATTACGCTGGATGAAGGTTTTGTCACAGGTGATTTTCATCAGTTGGAGGAATTTCTCTTTTATTACTGGTTATTATGAATGGGTATTAAACATTGGGAAGTGCTTTTATAAAATCTACTGGAATGAGGTTTTTCTCAATATCACTCTGATAATGTGATACATTCACATTCATTTTCAAATGTTAAATGGTTTTCATTCCTGGGATAAAGCCAGTTTGGTAGTAATGTACTTTACATACTAATTGATTCCATTTGCAGTCATCAGCAAACTTTGTAAAAGGGCCAGATAATAAATAGTTTATGCTTTATGGGCCACATTGGGACTCTCATGCATAGTTTCCTTTATTTTTAGCAATGCTTTACAAATGTAAGAGCAACTCTTATGAGCCTCATGAAAGCGTGCTGGGTGCTGGCTTCCTCTTCGGTGATACTACGAGACTCCAAAACTAGACTTGTTTGGAAAGTATCCACTCAACATTATGATCGATGCTGTCAGCCTACTCTCTAAAAAGACCATACCAGCTAATGCCCCCCAATTGCACACTGAGAATGTTAGGGTGCATTTGTAGAGGCCTTTTCAAATACTGATTTTACTTTTTACTCCTCTTTCTGACATTCAGCATTATGCTCAACTCCTTGTGTGAATATTCCTGCCTCTCCTTTTATGCAGAAGCTTGGCTTTGGTACTGGGGTAAATGTCTACCTTATGAAAAGGTGAGTAACGATTTCAGATTAACCTTTTCACATGGAACCATAGTTTCTTTGTACTCAGACAAAAAGGAATATGGAAATTCAAAGTTTCCACTTGGAGTTTGTTCCTGTCCCTAGCTGGCTGCGTGTTCCAGTCCTTTTACGACTTTGCCAGAGCTCTGCCTGGTGTGCTTTCCCGTAACTTCTTCCTGATGAATTACTGAAGGAGAAGTCATTTACCATACAATTTTTCCTGGTTCGTGTGAGATGGGAAAGGGGCAAAGGAAAAGGGTGCCTGTGTGTAAATAACGAAGTATTTTCAGGAAAAAAACCTCAGAGAGACAGCAGTGTGGGGCTGTCACTGCTGCCACCTGCCCTCAGGAGCCTCGCTGTGCCAGGGTCCTACCTGCTAGCAGAAGTAAAAGGGTTTACTTCCGCTGGTGTCACTGCTGAGTAAAAAGGGTACATGCGAGACTACAAAGTAGGACAGTTGTGTTGAAACGAAACAATAAAATAGATGATTATAGCTAATAAGACAGACACTAGCAAACACATTTTTTATTTCTTTTAATCAATACTCTACCTAATTTTGTATTTATTGTCAATCTATATCCTAATTTGATCTTGGACTCAATCTAATTTACTATTCCAACCCTGCTAACCCTATTAGATTTGTCTAAGTTTATGCTGTTTCCAAACAGAAATGCTTTCTTTAACAAGAAGCTGGATGAATTGGGGCTCATGTGGCTATTACCTGTAAATGGGTATTCCAGAGGCTCTTTTGCAGTTTAAGTAGCCCTTTCTGTGTTTACATGCTATTAATTTATAGCTGAGTTTTAGTGTCTGAAAACTAAGTTATTTCAAGGGAAAAAAACCTACAGCTTCATGGCTAATCTTTGGGATTTGGGATTTTGTT
>NW_004567115.1:51426628-51433855 GCF_000260355.1 Condylura cristata | reverse complement strand
CAAGGGATACTGTATGTCCCCGTGGCCAGGAGATCAGTTAATACATTCCCCAGTTAAAGAATAAGTGGCCAGTAGTGCTAGTAGTCTTTAAAAGTCTTTGAACAAATTACTATCAAGCTTGCTTTTTTTAGTGATTTAAAATTATCATGGTTATTTATTCATTTTTCTACATATTTTTTGATTAATTTTGTTTTCTAAGATCTCCAAGAGGTTTGTCTCATTCTCCTTGGGCTGTGAAAAAGATTAATCCTAGGTGTGATGATCATTATCAGAGCGTGTATCAAAAAAGACTAATTGATGAAGCAAAGATTTTGAAAAACCTTCATCATCCAAACATTGTAGGTAAGTAGAAATTTGCTTGGTAGCAGTATCTTGTATAATATAGTGAGTACTTACCCAAAAACAGCTTGTAGAGTTTGTTAAGAATCAAATTAATGTGAACATTTGGAAATAAAAATTAGAATATAACATTTTTAGATGTTCAAATATATTTAAAACTTCATGGAGACATCTATAGTCATTATGGTGTTAGTACCATGATTTCAAGAATATGAAATGATTTTTAAGTCCAATTTTTAAAATATTTTTTAATAAAGTACCATTGTTTTACATCTTGTTCATTTTTTTTAAGATGTATTTATTTATGCATACAAAAACCGGGTGTAGACCAGAGGTGTGGGAGTGGTGGTGGTGAACGAATTCGGCAGAGACAGAGCGGGGAGCAGCACAGGCAGGTCCACTGAAATCCACTGCTGAGGGAGCAGTGGGGAGACAGGGGAGGTCTGCTGCGCCCTGTGGGTCACTCCCTGGCCAGAGATCGAACTCATGCTGCAGTGGCTGCCTACGGCTTGGGAGCACTGATACTTTAACCCTTGTGCTACCAGGGCAGCCCTTTTTTTGAAAGTTGAGGATTTCTCCCCTTGGGTGTGATGACTAATTCTCCCACGACCAAAGCAACCACAGTCCTCTGCCATAGTCCATTGTGCTTTTCCTCCCCCGCCCTTCACTGTGAAGTGATTTCTAGGTAATTTCTTTATTTCCATTTGCAATAATATGGAGGCTGGTAAGGCCATTATATTTGCGGAGGCACACAGTGTGAAATATTACAGTGTGTGATGCTCTTGGCCAACGCTGAGGCGTTGAAAGCCTGCCCACCGAATGAGGTTTGTATATAGTCGGGCTTTCATGACTTGGCAGTTTACTCCAGGTCCATTTTTGGTCATGCTACTGAGAACAACTTCAGTGCAGTTGTTCTCCCTTCTTCTAGTAAGGAAATACCATGCTTTCTTTAAGGTTACCGTGCTTTCACTGAAGCCAGTGATGGTAGTCTGTGTCTCGCTATGGAATATGGAGGCGAAAAGTCTCTGAATGACTTAATAGAAGAACGAAATAAAGACAGCCAAGATCCTTTTCCAGCAGCTGTGATTTTAAAAGTTGCTTTAAACATGGCAAGAGGACTACAGGTAACTGCCTTTATGCTCTGAATGACTTGTACCTGAAGACGCTGAACACGTCATATTCCTCATTTCTTTTTTTAAAAACTTATCTGTACATTGAAGAACTGGGGTACAAGACAGAGGTGCTGGAGGTAGAGGATTCACCAAAGACAGAGTGGGGAGCACAACAGGCAGATGGACAAAGTACACTGCTGAGGGGAGCAGCAGGGAGACAGGAGAGGTCTGCTGCGCCGTATGGGTCAGCTCTGTGGCCGGAGATGGAACTCGTGATGCAGTAGCTGTGGGCAGCTTTGTAGTGCTGCGCTTTAACCTGGTGCACCACCAGGGAGGCCCATATTCCTAATATCTAAGTGGAATGTTTTTTCACCCTCAGAAGATACTTACCCTAAGTGGAAATCTTTCTGAAATCTCTGATATTGCTGAATGCAATACTTCCCTATTTTGATTCAGCTAAGAGGATTATTTTAACACACAGCACTAATTTGTTGGCATTGTAGCCTAAAGCACTGTCTTCTGAAAACAGGCCTCCTACAAACTGCTTTGTGGGATGTTAAGTTTAGATGTCATAAATATAGGTGTGTAGGTCAAATGAAAAAAACTCTGATGCAAATTATTTTCCTTGGATAGACAAGAAAGGACAACTTAATGATAATTGTCCAAGTTGCTTGTTCAGAGTTCAAATCCAGTCAATTTATGAAACGGGTACACTTTATCGCTATGTACTTTAATATGTGGATAGACAGCATTATGTTTAATCAAAAACAGTAAGAGTTCCACATTATGTGTGATGGTCTCTGCCTCATTTCTAAGCCAGCTCACAGTAGACACACAGGCGCAGAGGGATGACAATAACAGTTCTGCAGGTTCTTTCTAATTGTGGATAAATGCCGTTTCTTGTCAATTCCAAGGAAGGGCTAATGTGTGAACCAGAACAAACTCCTGCATTACACGTGTTTCCTGCAGCGCCCGGGAAGTACGTGCAGCCCTGCGTCAGCATCTTGAGGAAAGCACACCTCCTCGAGAGTGTCAAAATTGTTTTTAAATATTACTGGTTTTACTTTGAGTTTTACTAGACTTGACTTGGAAGTCTGCACTAGCATCTTTGGTAGGAAAGTATGTGAGAAGGGCTTGAAAGTAAAAGGGGAGGTGCCCACAAGGTCTGGACATGCGCAGGCGGAGGCTCAGGCGAAAGGGCAGGCTGGGCCTGCGGGCCGGCGCCGCCTCCTCCCGCTCCCAGCCATTTGAAGTGAGGGACAGATACAGCCTGTAGGTCAGCAGGGGTCGTTATTTTGATTTAAAGGGTTGTTTCTTATTTATATTTTTGTTCACATGTATTCATTTTTTCACGATTTTAGTATCTACACCAGGAAAAGAAATTGCTTCATGGAGACATAAAGTCTTCAAATGTTGTTATTAAAGGTGATTTTGAAACAATTAAGATCTGTGATGTAGGAGTCTCGCTACCATTAGATGAAAACATGACTGGTAAGTAGTATGCTAATTTTTTGAATTGTGTTTTTATTCAACCTTTATAAATTCCTCATTTTACATATTCGCATAGATAAGTTTATATTCTTCAAAAATCAACAGGGAGGGTGAAGGACTCACCTGAGACACTGGGGAGCAGTCCACTGCGGAGGGGCGCAGCGGGGAGACAGGAGAGGCCTGCTGCCTCTGTGGTCACTCCCTGGCAGCATCGAACTTGTGCTGCAGTGGCTGTGCCTAGCTTCAGGGCGTGAGGCTTAGCCCATTGTGTCACCAGGGAGGCCTATTTCTAATCTTGATGAGTATTGTTATGTTGTAGATGTGGAATCAGATACAGTTGTGACACCTTTGCGAAAGAGTTCAGTTCACTCAGCGTGGTAACAAGATTTGAGGAACACTGGAGTAGACAAAGGAAGAGGGGTGCTGAGGAAGGGCGAAAGCAGTATGTGACTACACCCCATGGTCCACCCCAACTCATTCTCCTCCCTGTTGTCAGTATTGGCCATGATCATCTACAGTGACTCTACAGTGATGTCTAATCATTGTGAAGATAGAACTGTTGCGCCCTCCCTGGTGGCGCAGCGGGTTAAAGTACAGCACTGCAAAGCTGGTGGCAGCTGCTTCACCGTAAGTTCAAGCCCTAGGCAGAGAGGT
Organism: Condylura cristata; assembly: GCF_000260355.1. Classification (NCBI taxonomy): domain Eukaryota; kingdom Metazoa; phylum Chordata; class Mammalia; order Eulipotyphla; family Talpidae; genus Condylura; species Condylura cristata. The sequence continues at coordinate 51,430,259 of NW_004567115.1, read as the reverse complement.
GACCACAGGACGCGGCAGACCTCTCCTGACCCACCTGCTGCTCCCCTCAGCAGTGTGTTTTGCCAATCTGCCTGTCCTGCTCCCCAGTCTAATTCTGGTGAATCCTCTCACCCCCTGCACCTCTGGCCTGTACTCAAGTTCTGTGTGTATAAATAAATAAATCTTAGGGAAAAAAAGATAGAACTGTCATGATGACCCTAAAATAACTGCTATCATGTTGAAACCTCCAGTTAGTAAAAGAGAAAATTGCCAAACCCAGTAAAAAGAGATTTTCTTAACATAATCTTCTCAATACTTGAGTAGATTAAACAGGCAAAGTTAAGATCTAGGTTATCTGAGTAAATAAGATCACTGTGCAGTAGAATATTAAAACTGATCACATATTTGGTCACAAAAGAAAACTTGATTATAAAAAATAGAAATCTCTAGTGGCTTGCCCTTATCCTCAGTGCTAAACTCTGGTGTTCACTGAAAACAAAATCTTTCACATTTCTGCAGAATCTAAAAAATGCTTGAGGAGCTTGTGGGTTGCATGGAGAGCGTTGGGGAGAATGGAAACGCCCTGGAGCTCTGGGCCTTTCCATGATCCCTGCCGAGGCCTCTCTTCTGCCTGGCTGCCCTGACTACGTCCTTTGTAATGACGTCACCATCTAGAAGTTCAACCCCGTCAAAATTCTGCAATTCTGAAAACTTGTGTTTCATTTAAAAAAATAATAATAATCTGATTGAAAATGCGAGTTTGCCTGTTATCTGTCTCCCTGGACCGACGAGCCGGTGTGTAAGTCCGGCCTTTCCTTTCCCCATGGGCAGTTCCGGGAGCCTGGAAGCAGTAGTGCTCAGACCAGGGGCGGCACTGTAGCTCCGCTGCAGCTTTTGCCATTTTCCTGGGCCGCCTTGTCTGCCTGGGACTCCAGTCACCTGCCCTTATGACCAAGACATGAAGTGTTTTTCTTTTTGTTTCAGTGACTGACCCTGAGGCCCATTATATTGGCACTGAGCCTTGGAAACCCAAAGAAGCTTTGGAGGAGAATGGCGTTATTACCAATAAGACAGACATATTTGCTTTTGGCCTTACTCTGTGGGAAATGCTGACTTTGTCCATTCCACACATTAATCTTCCAGATGATGATGATGATGAAGGTATGACTGTACATTTGACATAAAACCTAATCACTTCAGTGTGAACTAAAGTTAGCTTATAGAATTAGTTTTTCTGCAAATTTTAAAAATATGAAGTGCTAGATTTCTATTAAAATTAAAGAGAGAGAGAAGTTGATTTAGTGATGTGAGATTGATGATATTAAAACTGACGCTCAATTTGCTGCTATCTCAGGTTTAGTCTCGTAAATGAGATGCAGACTGGGATATGGTGGTAAATTGAGATAACCCAGTTTTATTGAGGTTTAGCATCTCCAGAATACTAACTTCCCTGGAAATTTTCGCTCATAACTCAAGCCAGATGCATGTACTGCAGTATGAACTTACTGGGGGTGGGGAAACCATATTACAGCAATACAAGCGCACAGTCTGCTTGGTGGCCAAGTGGGGGGAAGGTAACAAACTTGGCCACACTCAGGCGAGTGTCCTCGCAGAGCTGGTGGCATCTGGCTGGGGGCTCCCTGCATCCATGGGTCTGTGGGGAGAGGAAGGCTGCGCTCAGAGCCAGTGTGCCAGATGGCTCTTGACAACGTCTGGGGCCCGCCGGGCACAGCTGGTGCCCGTGAGCACCTCCATTTGCCTTCAACTGCGTCCCTCTCTCAGCACTGCTTTGCAGAAGTCTGTTTTCAGGACCACACTTGAACTCAGGCAGGGCCCCTTGACAAGTAGGGCTTACCTGTTTATCTTTCACATGTCTGTTTATCGACATCTTCTTGAATCATTGCCTTTTAAATGTATAGCTTAAGTCCTACTATCTCAATTGCCCCCGTTTCCCATCCAGTCATTTTACTCTCAGTACATAAGGAGAAGTTGGAGAAGTTATCTTTAAAATTTACCTTGCCTCAAAAAGATAGGAAAGCTATCCCAGTGAGGTAGGGTGGGCAGCCTCTGAGACTGTGCCCCAAGGCAGGACAGCCGGAGAGACAGTATGTGGGTGACTGAAAGCGTACAGTGGGTTCTTGTTCCGGGGGCTCAGTTCCAGCAGGTGCTGAACTTTCCAGCACACACGTGAATAGTTCAATGGCTTTCTTCTCCTCTCCCACTCCCTCACGAACAGATAAAACCTTTGATGAAAGTGACTTTGATGATGAAGCATACTATGCAGCTCTGGGAACCAGGCCACCTGTTAACATGGAAGAACTGGATGAATCGTACCAGAAGGTCATTGAACTGTTCTCCGTGTGCACAAACGAAGACCCTAAAGACCGTCCGTCAGCCGCACACATTGTGGAGGCTCTGGAGATGGACATCCCATGATGCCCCTCATGTGCCAGACCTCAGCTTCAAGTAGCGCTCGTTGGAAGAACTGTTCTGTTAATCATCACACATGCATATAGTTGTCTGATGACCTGTCAGTAGTAGGCTTTTGGGAAGCCTATTTTAGGGCCATAGCACCTTGTTAACATTGGAATGACTTTCTGATTCATTACTCTGCTATTTCTGTATGCTAATTACTCTGTCGTGGGTTTTCTACAAAGTTTAAGCTGCTGACTGTACATTATTTGAATGTGTTCATGCAGAATTATAACACTAGCTGGAGAATGCTGTAAATGCTGTATCTACCTTGACTGTGGATTGTGACAGTTTTTTAATGATCTTTATTCTTGTAATTGTTTTTTTCTGAAAATAGCACTTATTGCAGAATAAAATTAGTCTATATTTGCTCATGTTTGAAGCCTTGAGCCTTTGCCTGGCCTTTCTTGGCTGATGTGGTTGTCATTAAATATGCTCACAGGAAGCTTAGGGACGGTGACTCAGAGGTGCTACTGGGTGTTCCTGGAACTTCTGGTAGCAGCTTATCTTCTCTCTTGGGTCTCCCCTGTCTTTGGATTTTGCTTTATTATTTTTTCTGTACCGACATTCCTTATTTCTCATTTAGTAATTTTTGTCCTTGGCATTTGGTTGTTCTGGTATAAAATGACAGAAACTGACAGGATGATACCGAATTTAAAAATATTAGTAAGAATGAACATATAAAACAAAAACTTCATCAAGCCCAAATCAGGATTCTGGCTCAAGATGTTGAGGTAGAAAAATCCTGACCCCCAACTCCTCTGTGGACACACCAAATCTACAGCTACATGAGGAACAGGTTGGGGGGTTGCAGCACCCACCCTGAGGCGTAAGGGCTTGGACCCCATTGGGCACCTCAGCTGCTAAGACATGCACCTGAGAGAAAGGCCCAGAACACCTGGCATGGAGAGCCGGTGGGGACCACGGCCTACATAGGAGAGCTGAGAGCCGCCTAGGAGCCTGGCAGACCCATCAGGGCTCAGTCCCGGGAAACGCCCAGTCTCCTGGGAAAGTCTATTTAGGGTCGTCTGGCCTGCCATCCAGTTCCACACACCTTGCGGCCCCCGGGGATGATCTCTGGGGTAGACGCCCTTTGCCCATTCTCCCTCTGCCTGTCCCACTCAGCAGTTTCTCCTGGAGAGAGACCTGTGCCCTCTCCTGCTTCATTCCTGGGGCTGCT
>NW_004567115.1:51423136-51424593 GCF_000260355.1 Condylura cristata | reverse complement strand
TCGAGTTGGAGTTTTCCTGGACTACGAGTTGGGGGAGATTTCCTTTTACAACCTGAGTACCAGATCCCACCTGAGCACGCTGACGGACACCTTCACAGACAGGCTTTTCCCCTACTTCTCCCTGGGGCCTTGTTCTTGGTCATTTTCTATGACCCTAGTCACAGAGGAGAACTGAGCGGCTATAAACGTGTTCGCGTTCTTCTGTTTGTAGAAAGTGCTGGAAATAAAAGTCTTGAGTCTGCATTGGTGTGTAAGTGCTGGTGTCTTTTCTCCTGGACTCTCCCCAGCTTCTCACACCTTGCAGCCATCTGAGCAAATTCTCAGGAAACCTGGCGCTCCCCTGCAGCCCAGGGGTGCACCCGGCAGGAAGACACTGCCTCCGAAGCCCCTGCCCACGCACCACCTTCCAGTGCCCAGGGTGCAGTGGTGCCCTGCCCAGCCTTCAGACTGGCCCCGTCTCTCCGGTGATAGCCAGCACTCCCCACCCCCACACAAAGCCTCAGTGGGTTTTTTCTCTTTTTTTTTTTTTTGCATAGAAGAACTGGGGTGTAAGCCAGAGGTGGGAGGACAGGATTTGCCAGAGACACAGTGAGAGCAGAATAGCACATTGACCAAAAATCCACTGCTGAGGGGAGCAGCAGGTGAGACAGGACAGGTCTGCACCATGAGGGTCAGCTCCCTGGCCGGATGGCGGATGGCGCCAGGCCCAGTGGTGCCAGAGCTCAGCCTGAGACCTTTGCACCCCCCCGCCAGGGTGTTTGTGGCATCAGAACCAACTGAGTGGGGTGCATGGTCCCTGTGGGGCCGATTGTGATCTAGAATATATATCAAAAAAACTCAGGAATTTTGAGATCTTCTGATCCCAGGATCTGGGGTGAATTCTGCAAATACCATAAGACACATCATTCTCTTTTGTCTTCAGAAACTGGCATTTGCGGACCCTCATTTCTCCTAGGAAAGGGGTGTGACTCTTGCGCATTTACACCCTTGGTTCTTCCAGTCGATCCCATTTGCCTTTACATGAGGAGCCAGAGACCATGTAAGGACAGCGGACAAACTGATCTCCATGGGCACATATGCAGAAGTACTATAAGGAAACTCGCGGCGAAACGAGAAAGGATATGGCGTGCCTGTCTTATAAAGTAAACGAGATCAAGCTCTTTGCACGTAAAATCAGTCGATCAGACGTTTCTAGATACACGGAAGACACTTCAGGATGGGACACCTGGTAAATAACTGGAAGTGAAGGGGAAGGGTGTTGGGGGGGGAGAGCCAGAGTGCTTTGCAGCATTCCTGCTTCAGGCGTGTGCCTGACTCAGCTGTTTGTACAAGTCTGTTCTGATTCTATTTGTTTTCTGGGAACTTTGCTGGACTCCAGGTAACACAGGGGCTGCTTGAAGGCAAGCCCTGTCCTGGTCCCAGAACAGGCACAGCGCTCATGGAGAGGAGTCAAGCTG
>NW_004567115.1:51398061-51422744 GCF_000260355.1 Condylura cristata | reverse complement strand
CCCCGACCCCGACCCAAGGTCACTCAACCATCCAGGTGAGTTTCCAACCTAAGACGCAGCTCAGGTGTTGAGAACTGTCCCAACAAACACTGGGTTTAGTGAGGAAGCTGGAAGAGTGAGTGGTCGCCATGGAAAATGGCGTTATTCCTGGGGTCTGTGCTAAGTTAGCGGTGCATGCGGCTGGCTAGCTAAGGTCTTGCCTCTTCGTTCCTGCAGGATGCGCTGCGGGGACGCCAGGGCCGGGCCCACTGGTCAGCGTGCGGGTCGCGAGCCCCCGGCTGCGGGGACGCCAGGGCCGGGCCCACTGGTCAGCGTGCGGGTCGCGAGCCCCCGGCTGTCTAGACCGCAGCTGCGAAGACTCCAGGCTGGGGCGCTTTGCTCTTCTGGCTGCGGGCGGGGCGGCTTGATCAGGAGCGTCCCGGTACCCCATGGCCACACTTGTGCATACACGGATCTGAGGTCAGACCTGAGTCTGGTCCCCAAGTGGTGCCCTCTCCCTGCCCTGTAACACAAGGACCTGCAGCAGGTCAGCAGCACAGGTGACTGACTGGCCCGCACCCTAGAATCCCAGACTCGCCGGTCGCTCCCGCAGGTCCTGGGCTGGCAGTCACGCCTCCCCCTCGAGGTGCCTGCGGGAGGGGCAGGGTCAGCTGCGCTGTCCAGTCTGGTCCTCTGCAGCCTGTGGAGGCTGAGCGTGCTGAATGAGCTTGTGAACCCTGAAAACAGACCAGAGCAGAGTCTGGAAACGCCGTCTTCCAGAGGCAGAAGGCACAGAACCCCAGGAGCCGGAAACAAGACGAATCTCCAGCAAAGGCAGCGGCCCAGGGGGTGGCTGAAGCCTTGGAGAGGTCAAGCCCAGGGTCAAGGATGCCTACAGGACAGGGTCCCCTGCAGAGAGGCGGCCTCTGGGTGGAGGGAGGGTCCTGGGGGCCCATGAGGAGCTGGGCCTGGAAACCATCCGAGAGATGCGCCCTGCGGGGAGCAGGTGGGGTCGCCCCCTCCCTGCACCACGCAAGCGCAGGACGCCGGGTGTCTTCCTGGCCTGATCCTGCTGGGCCCAAGGACGATGCAGTCCCAGGATGGGGAGCCCAGAGCACCCTCCTCGCCTCCCGGACCCCATCCCGCCCTGAGTAGAGCACGTCCCAGACCGGCGAGCAGGTGACCGCCAACCTCCTGGGCACTGGGGGCCGGGCTTGGCCTCACCTCCAGGGTGAGGGAGCGAGGGGGAGCCCCACATGTTGGAGATTCTGGGGGGCTGCTGCAGAGAGGGCACGAGGTTGCTGGTGCACGTGGGCGAGATTTTGGCAGCTGGGAGAGAGGCGATGTGGTGGCCTCAGAGGAGGCCAGGGGAGGGGGGCGCCTTGTGCTGCCTCTGGGGTGAACCTCTGTGGGCCTCCCGGGTCCTGCTGGGACCTGCTGTGGGGGGCCTGGGCTCACGACTGGGCATTGCCCTTCCCGGTCAGCAAGGCCCCAGTGAAGGCCTAACAGCGGGGTCCCTCCTGGTAACCCGCCCACCTGCTGCGTGGGTCAGCTCATGCGAATGGCACTCGGATGTGACAACCGAGTCACTGCTTTTCGGATTCCATCCAACTTGTGCTGTGACCGTCCCAGGGCCACAGAGCAGCCTCCGGCTCAGGCCTCACGCGAGGGCACACGACAGCCACGTAGTGTGGCAGCTGAGCCCTCACATTGCCAGGGAGCGCCTGGCCTTCGAACATTTTGGATTTGCTTCTTTATTTAATGTAGATCAAATACTTGGAAGTACAACTTTCCGCTCCAAGGGTGCTCCAGTGAATCCACCCCAAGGTCTCAGCTGGTTTCCACCAGCCTGGGAAGAGTGAGAGGTCAAGGTGACCTTGTGAAAAGACAATGGAGACACACACCTGCTGGAAGGGTCCAGACTGTCCGGCCAGACGCAACAGGTCAAAGTGCAGCACTGCGAAGCTGGTGGCAGCTGCTTCACAGTGAGTTCAAGGCCCAGGCAGGGAGCTGACCCACAGAGCCCAGCAGGCCTCTCCTGACCCGCCCGCTGCTCCCCTCAGCAGTGTACTTCGTCCATCTGCCTGTTCTGCTCCCCACTCTGTCTTTGGTGAAGCCTCTCACTGCCCCTGAGCCTCTGGCCTGTTCCCAGTTTTGCATGCACGAATAAAGAAATCTTAATAAAATAAAAACACTGTCCAGCTGTTTCACTGAGATGAACATGAAGCCATTTCAATGCCCAGTGGCTAGAAACTGCTGAGCTTAGACAGAGGAGACTTGGTGGAGGATTGGAAGGAGGTGGGGGCAAGGGATCAGGAGAGTACCTCCACACCCTGCAGGAAGCTGCCTCAGAGGGTGACTGGAAGTATCCTTAGGCCAATCATCCCCCAGGACACTGATGGGATTTGGATTCTAACAATGGAGAGGAGGGAGGGGCAGGACACACCCTACAGGCTGGAGAGGACACACCCTGTGGGGTATATTAAGCTGACATTCTGCACAGCACAGACCTGGAGAGCAGGCCTTCTGTGTCTTTGTTCTGGAACCTGAGACCATGCTGTCTGCCTGGAGGTGCCTGTAGCGCCCTAATCCACGGTTCTTGCATAGCTCCCGGCCCAGCCCGGCCTCAAGTTGAACACGCTGCCGGAGCAAACCCAGGTGAGCCACCAAGTAGTGGGGTGCTCACCTACAGGGTGAGGCAGGGAGGGCAACTGGTGTGGTTGGAGGGTCTGGGAGATGCAGGGGGCCTCTCCGTGTTACCACAACCCTCTGGTAGGAGCCAGCAGTCCCGGGGTGTCCCGTCATGACTCAGCTGTGCAGCCACGCCTCACACCTCCATGTAACAGTGTTCGCCCTGGATTGAGCAGTGAACCCATCAGGGGCAAGCTGTGAGCTATTTGGTGCTAAATGGCCCAATCAGCCAAGGGTTGAAAAATGGTCTAGGGGTGCGGTGAAGGGGTGCGGTGAAGGAGCTGGAAGCGGGCTGGCGGGAGCTGAGAGAGAATACACCCAAGAGCCGTGCACTGGGTGTCCACACCGCCTCTGGCGGAACAGTAGTGACTGTCACTACTGGCCTGTGCTGTCCAGCACTCCTGGTCACAAGGGGCGCCCCCTGTGGTTGATATCTGGGTGAGAGAGCCCTCTGGAATAGCTAGAAGTTCTGGGGGGGCAGAGTAGGACAGGGCGTGTTCAGAGGAGTCAGCAGGGGAGAACTGGCCACAGCTGTGGGGTTTTGTGTCTACAAGATGATGATTATTAAATGAAACTTTCTGCCATTTACAACAAGTGTTTAAACAAATAGGCCAGTTCCGCCTGCAGGGATGGGTCACCGTGCACCCCGCTTACTTCCCGGGCGGCATCCGGGTGCGGCCCTGGGAGCCCCTCCCTGGTCCCTTCCGGCGTGTGTGGGCGCTGTGCGCCACCGTCCCGGGGGCGCCTCCCGCTGGCCTCGAGGTCATCGCCTCCCCCCTGCGGGCTCCGGTTACCTTTCTGGGGGAGATGCAGGGATTAGCCGCAGAGGAAACTGGGGGGCTCCCGCGGCCTTTCTCCCCGATGTCCGCCTCACCCGCGGCGCTTGTCTCCGGCAGGATCCCGCCCACCGGCTGCGGCTGCACTGTCCATCTGCTGCCCGACGTGTGTGTAAATCACTCTCGCTTGCGCTGAGAGGACACGCAGCAGCCACCGGCTCAGGCCCCGCGCGAGGGCACACGCAGGGGTGCTGGGGGCGCAGCTCCCGCTGCAGTCACCGGAGAGGCAGAGCAGCTTGGGGTCCACTCTCCCTGCCGCGCCTGGGCCTCCCGGGGGCGCGTGCGCCCCGAGAAGAGGCGGCCAGCCCTCGCCTCGCCCCCCCGCCCCGCGGAGCCAGGCCCTCGCAGCTCCCCCGGGCCAGCGCCCCCCCATGGCCCAGGCCGCCCCCCTGGACGAGCTGCGGGCCGAGGCCAGCTGCCCTGTGTGCCGGGACCAGCTGCGGGACCCCGTCACCCTGGACTGCGGCCACAACTGCTGCGGGCCCTGCCTGCGCGCGCGCTGGGAAGGCCTCCGGGACGTGCTCCCCTGCCCCCAGTGCCAGCACCCCTGCCCCTCCAGGGCCGCGCCCAGGAACCCCCTGCTGTGCGCCCTGACCGCCCTCCTGAGCGCGCTGCCCCCCGCCGCCAAGAGGAGGCGGCGGGCCCAGGAGGCCCTGTGCGCGCGGCACGGCCGGGCCCTGGCCCTGTTCTGCGAGGAGGACCTGGAGCTGCTGTGCGCCCGGTGCGGGGCCGCCGCCCCCCACCGCGGCCACCCGCTGGCCCCCGTGGGGCAGGCTGCGGCCCGGCACAGGGAGAAGCTCAAGAGCTCCCTGGGGCCCCTCAGGAAGCAGGTGGAGGACGCCGAGAGGGGCTTGGCCACGCAGGTCTCCACCATCCGGGCACTGGGAGAGAAGGTGGAAGAGCGGAGGAGCGAGCTGTACTTTGAGTTCGCACACTTTAAGAGTTACGTGGATAAGGAGAGGGATGTCATTGACACTCGGGTACTGAGGGAAATGTCTGAGATTTACATGAAAGTCACAGAAAATAAAAACCAGATGTCAGACTATGGCACCACACTCAAGAGTCTGCTCGGTGCCATCACCACGCAGTGTGCGCAGACAGACCTGGGCTTGCTGCGGGGGATTGCAAGCGTCCAGCTTGAATGGAGCAGGTGTGTTAGCCTAAAGGTCCCAGCAACCTTTCAATGTGCGTTCCTCAAGGACACTTGCAATCTGTCCCCACAATACGTTAGTCTGCAAACCATCATGAGCAAGTTCTGGGTGGATTTGAGCCTGGACCCCGACACCGCTCACCACAACCTCATCATCTCGCCAGACAGGAAAACCGCCACCTTTTCCTGCGAGAGGATGGACCCGACCTGCGCTCCACGCCCCCAGGCCTTCACCTCCCACGAGGCTGTCCTGAGCGCCGAGGGCTTCGAGGCCGGCAGGCACTTCTGGCAGGTGGACGTCCGGGGCTCAGGTGTGTGGTCCTTGGGTGTGTGCAGGGGATCGTTCCCCAGAGCTGCCCGGATCCCACCGTCCCCCCGCGATGGCTGCTGGCGATTTCAGTGGTCTTCTAGAACACACCTTGACCCCCGCACAGTACGCATTCGAGTTGGAGTTTTCCTGGACTACGAGTTGGGGGAGATTTCCTTTTACAGCCTGAGTACCAGATCCCACCTGTATACACTGAGGTGCACCTTCACAGACAGGCTTTTCCCCTATTTCTCTGTTGAATCTTATTCATCATTCTCCATGACTATAGCAAAGATTGCTGAGCCCCTGTAAATTTGTTCTTCCTGCTTATGGAATACTCTAGAAATAAAATCTGAATACATTTGGGTACCTGTTGTTTTTTCTTCTCCCTGCTCAACGCCTCTCCATCTGAGCAAATTCTTAGGAAAGCTGGCATCTCCCTCATTAGGCTTAGAGGAAGGTCTCAATGGAAGGTCTTTTCTGCAGTACTCCATCCCCTCCCTTGCATGCAAGACCTTCCTCCTCTCGCCCAGCTGGCCCCTGGCCTCCACAGAGCCTCATGGTGAGCAATAAACCCTCCCTCCTGGTTTGTCTGGCATCAGCAGTCCTGATACCAGAACGCAATGTTTAGGGGTGTTTTGCTTACCTGGGGTGTCATCTGGAATGTCAAGATCAAGCACTGAGCATGATGGAGAAACTAGGAGTCTGGACCAAGGAAAGAGCAGAGACAGAGGGCACAGACCAGGGCCCAGCAGCCAGGAAGCTGCATTCTCACAAGGTCAGTGTGTATTTCTTGTACAAATAAGGATTTTTTTTTTTTTTGGTATTGAAATACTCATTGAAATGACCTACATATCTTGAAATACTTTGTCCCTTATTTTACTATCAAAATGTGATTTTCTACACCACCCCCTATCCTCCCTTGGCCCTTTCTTTCATCCCTTCCACACAACCTCGGAAACCTCTTCCTTCTTCAGCATCGTCTGGTGTGTGCAAGTATTTTATGGGATTGTCTGCTCTGCCCATCCTGAACTTCCAGGCTCTGGTCGAGCACCAGAAACAGCAATCGCTATGTGAAGGCTGTAGTGGTGGGCCACCATCAGGAATTCTTCGCTGTGTGCGAACAGGTCCTTACACTGGGGCTCTTGCTCCAGTTACTGTCAGGTACTTAAGCACTGATAATTGAGAGCAGTCAATTGTGTCGGTTTTGTGGCTGGGGATGGGCAATTCAGGTGTTTGAAATGTCATTGTGGGTGATGTACCGGGAAGTCGTCTGTTTCTCCCAGTGCTGCTGACTTTGTTGTGTCGCAGTTTAGCTGTGAAGATGTGGAAGAGGCAAGCTTTCCTGATTTCAACGACTGTTTCCTTACAAACAGCAAGCCATATTTGTTTATCAACAAGAAAACCAGCATTTAATTATATGAGAGTAGACAGTATTAATAAGAATTTTAATCGATTCATCACAAAAGCATTGAGTAAACAAAATAATGTTATACAAATTTTTAAATTAGATATTTAAAACAAAGTTTAAGGAACAGCAGTGCAGAATATAACTTGACAATGTTTGCATAAACATTTTAATACTTCCACGCTCTTTTCAGAACTCAGGCATTTAATCTTGGAACAATGCTAACCTACAGGCAAGTAAAGGAATACAGATGAACTGACTTTGGTTCCAGCCTGGAGAACTAGTTAGCAGTGAAATGGTTTACAATCACAATATGCCTTTCAAAGTCAGCCTCACATGAAACATGTGCCTGTACGACCGTGTACTCTCATCAATTATGTCACTGGACCACCAGCTCTGATGTATCCACATACTAATTTTGGTTGTTATACACTTTGACAAGACTTGGCCAGGTGTGGGCAAATAGGGGAAAAATTAAGCTATAGTCACAAGAACCATGGCCTTCATTTTGTGAATGACATAAATCACCAGTGATAAGTCTCTAAAGTAGCACACTTAGCATATCTAACACCAAAAATTAATGAAATAAGGGTAGTGCAAATAATTTTAATTAAAATCCGATGACAGGCAAAGCTTTTGATTGAAGTTTTTAGAAAATCAAAACATGAAGTTATGGAGTCCTACATAAAAGGATGTGGAAAGTTTACACATTCTTTACAACGTTCCCTGTCATAAATTAGAAATTGAAAACACACTCTAAAGAAAATCAAATTAACTAGCTCAGCCAAGTACCTATGTTTTGAATTTTGTGTTAAAATCTAGGCCTGCTTCTCACTGCCTGTGCATGATAATCCTCTCCCAAAAGTCTGCTTTACTACAGACCAGCGAGCTTGTTTCTGTGGGAAAGCACCTTGCTTTACCATGTTCTCAAGCAGGAGGCGAGTCATTTTCATGACTACAAAGCTTCACCATTAAGGTTTCAAAGTGCTAGTCAGCATGAATAACCCAAAGATTTTCCCTTTCTTCAAATGCTCAGCTCACAAACATATCCCTGACTTTTCAATGCATAAGGAACAAAACTGGGTAGGCTTGTATGTGGGCTTCTTCTTATCTTTCATTCCTATTTGTTAGCTGAATTATGTGCTGACGGGCTGTCAACTCCACACAGCAACTGTGTTAACAGTGAAGTCAGCTTTAACTACTGAAATTGTACACAAGGAAATTAGGGGTGTTGCAGTACTTGGTTGCAAATAATTTGCCGTCTGGTGTCGGGTCAGAAAATGCTATTTCATTTGTGCTGAGAAAACAGCCAAACATGAAACAATTCCTAAAAAAGAGGAAAAGATGGTTTAACCATGGAACCGACTTACAATTCAGATTAAGCATTAGAATGTATAAGATTTCAATCTCTTCAAAAACACTTGATTTAAAGCAACATCATGTTTAGCAAAAGATAAAATGGCTTAATGCCTTAGATTCAGGCAGGAAGTCCAACGAGAATGCATCACGTGAGCAAACACAGGGCCAGAAGAAATCCTGCTGAAACCACGCCGCCCACCGGCCGCCCACCAGCTTCCACAGCAAGGAGCAGCAGGCCCGAGCTCCGCAGGCGGCTGGCACTTGCTATCACTGACTCCGAACGTGGCCAGCAAGTTTTTTTTTTTTTTTTTTTCCCCCAGTGGCAACACTTGTCTTGGCTGCACTTAGAGAATTTATACAGAATTACCTTACCAAGTTTATTCCCTTGGCCATGAGCCAGGGCAGTTCTAGAAATGCTGCTCCTTGTCTAGACCATTTTATTCTATTTCATGTCTTACCTGAGAGTGTCTACCAGTCGCCTTGCAATGCGCTTTCTTCTCTTCAGCCTGAACACCCAGATCCTACTTATGCCGCAGACTGCAGGTTCTGGCACGTCTGAACACTGCCAAGCCCTGTGACATTCTTTGGAGTTAGTGGCTCCTGGGTCAGCTGGCTCAGACAGGACACGAAAAGCCTGCAACGACAGACAAAACTTAAGCATCTAAAAATAATCTTATCATATCTTCACCACAATTGCTAAAGTTATTTGATATTTCTTGAATTCTTGTCCATTTATAGTCACAGAATAGTTAAAAAACAAAAGTGGTACTGATGTTACCTGTCCAGCACCCTCCATACCATGATGAAGCTCCTTTTATCGGTTATAAAAAACCACCCTGCCTGGTGGCACAAGAGGTTAAGGCACAGCACTGTGAAGCTATCGCCAGCATGAGTTTGCTCTCTGGCCAGGGAGTGACCCACGTGGTGCAGCAGACCTCTCCTGTCTTGCCCGCTGCTCCCCTTAGCAGTGTATTTCAGTGGACCTACCTGTTCTGCTTCCCACTCTATCTCTGGTGAATCCTCTTATCCCCCCTCATCTCTGGCCTACACCCCAGCTCTTGTATGCATAAACAAATCTTAAACAAACTTGCACAAATTAGACTCACTTTGAATAAAGTACACAAACTTCCATTCTCTTCATTCTAAAATGAACATGATAACCTAAAATCATGGTGACACTCAAGAAGATTTTTGCATATAAGCTATGGAATCTGGTTGGCATTTAAGCTCCTTTTTAAAAAAAATATTTTTTTTTTGCTTCCAGGACTTGGGTTTTGGGCCGGGGTTGCGGGTTTTGGGGGGATTCCCAGAGAGTGGGGAGCAGGACAGGCTGATCCACTGAAATCCACTGCTTAGGGGAGCAGTGGGGAGACAGGAGAGGTCTGCTGCGCCCTGAGGTCACTCCCTGACTGGGAATCAAAGTCGTGCTGCAGTGACTGTGGACCGCTTCATAGTGCTGTGCTTTAACCCACTGTGCCACCAGGGAGGCCCTAAGTTCCTTTTTTAACTTTTGACTTTGGAGGGAGTTGGAGTGGCAGAGGGGACCCTGTTCCCTTCACCCAGTGTCCCCAATGGTTAAACCTCCACACCAACAGCCTATCGCCCAGACCGTGCAGTCCTGGGCAGGTGCACTGCTCCAGGACAACTATCCGGGACTTGCATTCACCCCTGACCACAGCCAAACATGGCTACTTGTCTCCTCCCTCTTGTCACACAGCCTCGCCTGTCTTTCCTCCCTCCCCCCCGCCCTGCAAACACCATTTGTTTCCATCTCCATAATTCTCGTATTTCCAGGCTTTCAGGTATGACTAATTCTTGGAGACACGGCCAACTTACTTTCCTGTGGCTTTCACGTTTACACCCCCAGCAATGTACCAGCGTCTCTGCCAGCATTTGCTGTAGGTCTGTGGGTGCTATTTTCCACTGGAGCTATTTTAACCACCAAGAAACTTTTGGTTGTGAGCTAAGTATGAATAGAACAGGCTTGAGTCGGTTTGGCTATATGTTGTCTGCTATTACTACAGAGTCCCTTTAAGAACAAATAAAGGTGGGTCCTCTGGTGGCGCAAGGGGTTAAGTCTCAGCACTATGCAGCTGCTGCCAGCCACTGTGGTAGTTCAGTGTCAGTTCAGTGCTGGCCAGAGAGCCACCCACGTCGCCCAGCAGCCCTGTCCTGCTCCCCTCAGCAGTGGGTTTCAGTGGATCCACCTGCTCTGCTTCCCACTCTGTCTCCGGGGAGTCCTCTCACCTCCTCCCGCACCTCTGGCAAACTCTCCATTTTGTATGCATAAATAATTAAACCTTAAAAATAAAATGAAAGGTCAAATTGGTCTCTTTTACTGATAATACAAGTCAGCTGTTTTCCCAGCTTCTGATAACATAAGCGAAACTATATGTGTGCACATATATGCAATAAAAAATCAGAAAAATAAAAGAAATGGGGAGGAAGGCATTTTCAAGAAGGTATAAGATAAATTTATGCTATTACCATCATCTTCAGATGTAGTAGGCAGAAGACACACACACATTTAAAGGAGACACAAATGTGGGGTATAGATTAGTTAGAGAATATTGAACAGTAATTTTTCCTAGCCGAGTACCCTCTTAAGCATTTCAAAAGCAAAGACATTTTTTCTCTATTCTCCAATATGAGTTAGTAAACTTTCCCTGTATAGGACCAAATTATAAATGTCTTAGGCTCTTCTGTGACGCAGCCTGTCCCACCCAGTCCTCCCTGCCACGGCATGACTAAAGCCAGCACAAACATGGAAACAGAGGAGCACGGCTGCATTCCAATAAAACTTTATTAGCAAAAACAGATGGCACACATGGCTCAGACTGCACTTTGCTGACTTCTAGAACACTGCCCATTAGGAACAAAAGCAGACTCAAATCAAGGGACATGTAACAACTAATTTGCCAAATACAGTAACCTGTACTTAGCCACGAGTTCAGGAACTGGGCCCTTAGGCTTGCCTATTTGACATCACCGTACAGTCCAGGCGTGGAGAGAACGACAGGAGCTTAATGCTGACTTCTCCAGATACAATGCCAGGAAAAGAAATACAAAGGAAATAAATGATTTCAGTTATCCAAAGCCAAGGACACTTAATAGGAAAAAGTAACTGACGGTGCTCTTACTGACCGAGACTTGTCACCACCACTTCTGCTCCTAAATGTGCCAGTGACTTAGAAACAAAGGCCATACCTGCTTGATGGGCTCTGCAATTAAACAGCCGACGACTTTCTTTTCATCAGATATAAAGAGAAAGGTCTTGGTTTTGTTCGGACATCTGGGAACAACTTGGTGGAAGCCCAATTCAGTGTCAACAAGTTCTTGAACATCTTCTACCTAATGATGTTAAAAACCAAGAGAAGAACTTGTTCTAAAAACTGTCATAAAAACTGGGTATTTCATACGCACAAAATTTATTACTGTTACTTTAGCTTTCTTTATCTCTATTTCCTAAAATTATGCTCCTCCATTATTTCACCACGTTGCACGTTTTCCCTTTGGAAAACATGGTTTTAAGAACCCATTTTAAAGACCACTTTCAGCAGAAAGAAATTTAGGCTTTGTTTCTGCTTTCTTTATTGTTGGCAGGGACAACCCGTCCCAGCCCAGAGACACAAGCCACACCAACATAAGACACAGACTTGGCTCACCCATCTCAGCACCGGAAAGGCTAATGGTCCTTCCACAAGTGCATGAAGGTAAAAGGTAAGCTATAACACCATATCTGTTTTCTTTAATCTCCAACTGGAATCTTAAATTCTGAGTTTAGTTTTGTAAGAACTAACTTGAAAAGTCCTTACATGAGGACCAAAATGGATTTTCTATAGGCATTTTACATTTCCACAGAGGTTGATTTCTTAGCAGGGGCAGGAGAGAGTATGGAAGTGCTAAAAAGCTACTGCTCCATACCTTCCTGAGGGCGTAGCTTGGATCATGAGGCAGGACCAGCACAATTTTCCCATCCCAATACTCTGCTACGATGCGTTCTTTTTTCCAGCCCTGCGAAGAAAAAATAAGCCACAAATTAATTTCTGAAGAGACGAAAGCAAGCCATTGATTTGTTCTATAGAGAACAAAAGCTAAACAATAGTATAAAAACGATGGCATGAAATCTAGATAAAGGAACTTTCCTAATATCCTAACATATATTTTGGACTTATCTTTTAATTTTTATCCAAGCTAATATGATTAAATAAAATCTCTAGGAATTTAAAGTTGATGATTCCTTCTTCCTCCTAACCCTAATTACAATGGCATGGACTATGGCAATAAAATAGAGAGGCCTCCCTGGTGGTGCAGTGGGTTAAAGCGCAGCACTATGAGCTGGCTGCAGCTATTTCGGAGCATGTTCGATCTCCAGCCAGGGAGGTAACCCCCATGGCGTGGCAGACCTCTCCTGGCCCACCCACTGCTCCCCTCAGCAGTGTACTTCATCAATCTGCTGTTCTGCTCCCCACTCTGTCTCTAGTGAATCCTCTCCCCCGACACCTCTGGCTTGTACCCCAGTTCTGTATGCATAAATAAGTAAATCTTTTAAAAATAATATAAATGGAGCATGGCCCCATGTGAATTTCAGTGCCGTTTGTTCTAGGGATTGCATTGACTTGGTAAAGCACCCCTGTGACAACAGCTTACCCCCCAGTAAGTACAGAGGAGCAGATAGGGAACAAGTGGTCTCCATGCACCATGGAACACCTTTCAGCTACCAAACCAAGAGAAATCTGCTATTTGCAAAACATGGGTGGAGCTGGAGAAGGCACTCAGCGAGGAGACCCATGCCAGGCACGGTCACTTACATGCAGTACAGAGAGACAAAGGCGGGAGAAAGCTAAGCCAGCCGTTCTAGAAGCAGAGGACAGAATGGAGGCTGGAGAGGGGCTGGCAGGCGGAGAGCAAAGTGGAGACGGGCACAGTGGACTGCAGGTGCCTTGGTGGGGGTGGGGTGTAGTAACCCCCTGGAGGGGGAGCCTCTAACACAAAGATGGTGCACACCAGTGTCACCTCAATTAGAAGAGAGAAGGAAAGGAAGCATCTGAGGGGCAGGCACAGCCAGAGAGGCCAATGACAGGATGTGCTTGCAGGAGAAAGGTGGCACCTCCTGGGGGCTTGGGATGACAGGTCTGGAGGAAGCACAGGCAGTGCTGGGAGGGAGGCAGTCTCCGCAGAGGAGGTGAGGTGAGCGTCTGCTCGAGCTGAGTTTCACAGCTCACCAGCAGGGCTCGGAAAGCCAGAGGGAGACACGGGCCGCCCACCCCAAACCGACTGCACCGTTTTCTCACAGCTTGAAATAGTGAAAGTTAGCTTTTTAAAACTGCCATTCTCTACTGTTCAGGCTGATACTGCAGATGATGACATACTATGGATAGATAGACGTTCACCATTTCAGCAAAACAAGTGACCTTGAAAGCAGTTCAACTCTGAGAACAAAGGGAAAGACCCCAGACTCACCGTGTACTTGACGCCTTCCAGAAACCTGTGATGGTGCTGGGCGTGCTGCAGCTCGTCCTCGGGGCTGGAGGCCACGTAGATCATGCCGCAGGACTTGCACATAGTGGCCCCGAAGTACTTCTGACCGGCGTCCTGTAATTGGGGAGAAAAGGCCTTTCCAGTGGCTCACAGATAGCTCTAGCGACTTCAGGAGCGCACTCACTCTCTCATTTTCCGTTGATGCTGACAAGCGGAACACTAAGTGAAAAAGCCTGGCTAGCATAACCGCCTCGGTATCCAGACAAAATAAAACGAGATTAAAAAATGCAGTAACTGATAGGTGGAATAAATATCCATTTGAATGGATGGTATAAAAATCAAGATTCTTTACCTAGACCCATGGTTTGAAGTAGGAATAAAATGAAGTCCTAAAAATTATAGCAGAATGGGAAGCCCATGGGGAATTACAACTGAGATGAAAAAATGCACAAAATGATGTAAAAATAAACTATTATATATATATATAAAATTATAGCTGAGACAAGCAGCTGAACTTCTTTAGAAGCTCTTAACTGTGAGATCTAAGCCTTGTTTCAAAAACATTCTTAAGGCTTTTGTATTTTTAAATTGGTTGGGAATATTATAATTCCTTGTCATAAAAGTTGATTAAAAAATACATAACAGTGATTTGGTGATGAGAAGCCCACAGGGACTACAACGGAGATGAAAAAAAAAATGCATAAAATGATGTAAAAATATACTAGTATATCATAACAAAAAATTACATAACAAAGATTCAGTAAATCCACAGACACTTTCATGACTCTATGGAACTCAGGAACATTCACGGCTATGCTCGCCCTCTGCTCTCAGAGGACATCGCTCAACTGCAAAGCCCAGGCTCTGAGTCACCGGACACGCAGGCTGGCAGACATGTTCTGCAAAGCTCCGGACAGTAAATAATTTCTACTCTGCAGGGCACAGATTATCTTTTCAACTGTTTAAAATGTAAAAACCATTTTTAGCTCATGTTTCTGGCTGTACTTGGGCAAACTCAGGTCTAATCCAGCATGGCTATCTCATTAAACTCGACATGATCTTTAACATCTCATTCATTCTAGGAAGTTATCAGCCTTGGCCAGTGCGGCTTGATTAGCTGGCTTTTGTAAATTCACATTATAGCCACAACACACATCAACCACGCTTTTGTGAGAACTGAGAGGGAGGGTTACTCACAATGACAAGTTGGTCTTTTGTTTCTTTACTTGCATCTCTGGTATTAGAACTTTTTGGGGCACTGATCTGCTTCAAGACGTTGGTGGGTACCATGGACCCCACAGAAGACTGCTCTTCGACCAGAGATCTTGAAATAGAAAGTTGTTCAACATCGTTTAACACTTTTAAAATTTTGGGGGGATCACAATAAAAACAGATACATATATAACATCCACTGAGCGCCTTGCAATTTTAGGGCTTTCTATTGGGAGTGACTCGATGAAGTAATGCATTGGAAAGTAATGAAAAAGTTGATGCTACTTCAAAGGGACCAGCCATGTTCTCGAGCAGAGTAAAAAGTACAGAACTGAGTGGGGAGGCTCAAACCCTGCCCTCTGATTCCAAGTGTAAGGGACTGTCATTTCCGTGACATAAAACCTGCACGATTTCTTCTGAAGTTCACTTCACCCTTAAAAATGGAATTTTTTTCTTTATCAAATCTCAGAATAGTTACCGCGTGTTATAAAGAAATTCCTGGCGGCCCTCTCTGGTGGCACAGTGGGTTAAAGCACTGTGCTAAGAAGCCTAAGCCACTTCCGCATGAGTTCGATCCCCGCCTGCCCCGGAGGTGACCACATGGCGCGGCAGACCTCTTCTGACCTGCCTGCTCTCCCCTCAGCAGTGTACTTCATCGATCTGCCTGTTCTGCTCCCAACTCTGTCTCTGGTGAATCCTCTCACCCTCCGCATCTCTGGCCTGTACCCCAGTTCTATATGAATAAATAAATAAATCTTAAAAAAAAAGAAAAAGAAAAAGAAAGAAATTCCTGTCATGTCAAACAGTGAGCGGACTCGAATATTGAGTTTACAGCAAGTTAGCTGCTCACATACTACGATCCAACAACTTTTCATGGTGGCTACCTGATAGCTGTGCAATTGTGGATGAATTATAGTTTTCTCAGTTGAAAATGGGATTAATAATAATACTGACCTTCTAAGCTATTTTGAGATAATGGACATAAACTACTTATTATTGCTAGGTTCTGTATAATAATGTTAGCAATTATTATCATAAGTTCGTAAAAGTCTTTTCCTTCTTTCAACTCTTATGAGGTTTCTGTGAGGTCTGATTCCATCTTTTTTTTTTTTTTGCATAGAAGAGCTGGGGTATAGGCTACAGGAGCAGGGGGTGACGATTCACCAGAGACAGAGTGGGGCGCGGAGCAGGCAGATGGACTGAAATACACTGCTGAGGGACACTATGTGCGTCAGCTCCCTGGTGGGGTACTGAATTCAGGATGTAGCGGTGATAATGCTGAGACTTGACCTACAGGCCACCAGGGAGGTCCTCTCCAAATTGTTTTTAAACATGTATTTATTCATACAGAAATGGGGTACAGGCCAGAGGTGCAGGGGCGGTGAGCAGATTCAACAGAGACAGAGTGGGGAGCAGGACAGGCCGACTGATGAAATACACTGCTGGGGGTGGGGGGCAGCAGGCAGGTCAGGAGAGGTCTGTCGCGCCCTGTGGGTCACATTCTGGGCAGGGATCAAAATGGCACTGAAAACAGCTGTGGCCAGCTTACAGTGCTGTATCCTAACCCCTTGGAGGGTTCCCCTCTCCAATTTTTAATGTTCTCTTAGTGGAGAACAAAAGAAGTGCTCTCCATCTAGCTCAACTAGTATTAAGAAATAAAAAGGGGTCAGATAATTAAGTAAACCCAGAACATTAAAGTAAGGTCAACTCCTACCTTTTCGCACTGGTTGAAGACACACTGAAGATAGGGTAGAGAAGGGACTCAGCAGAAGCTGTAGGAGAGAAAAATGATGACTTACATTATAGGATAAATTCTAGCTTTAAACTATTAGATTGTTAAGGTCAGTAAGGCAAAGGTACTAACACCATTTGACTTTAAGACTAACCAGTGAGCGAGACAGTATGGCATTGACAAAGGACAGAGATCAACAGGACAGAACAGGGCCCAGAAACAGATTCGTGCAGTGCAGTCAGCTGATTGTTGACAGAGACAAAGGCGACTCAATGCAGAGAGGCAAAAGCCACATACTCAACATCTAACATGAAACTCTAAAACTTCTAGGAGGAAAAAGTTAAGAGAAAAATCCACACAAGCTTGGGTTTGGTGATGTTCTGTTACATTCAACACCCAGAGCACAACAGGAAAGAAAAAAACACTCGAGTTAGACTGCATTCTACAGAAAAATAAAAGGACAAGCCACAGACCGAGGGCAGATATTTGCAATCACAGTTCAACAATTTGTATTTAGATCATACAAAGAACTCTTACGACTAACAATTAAAAATGGGAAAAGGGCTGAATGGACACTTCCCCAAAGACATACACATGGCAAAAAAACACATGCCAAGGTGCTTGACATCATGTCACTAGGGAAACGCCAAGTTAAAGATCCAGGCACACACCTGTTAGAATGTCACACGAAATGGACAGTAACAAATGGTGCTGAGAATGCGACATGACAGGAACTCACTAGCGATAGGACTTCAGGATGAAGAGGAATCTAAAAACTCAACTAGCCCCTTGCTGTGGGGACCCCTTCCCCAGATCACACAGCTCATTAGCGGGAGACCCAGAGAGACCCAAGGTTCCTGATGCCTAAACCAGTGTCCTCTCTATGGCTTAGTCGATTCTGCTCACCAGTGGGCTTTGATACAACAAAATTGTGTCTACACCTTTCTCTTACTTTGGGTAAAATAAGAGTAGGTATGATTTTATACAACACCGAGCTCTAGGGAGCTTAAAGGGTTTGGCCACAGCCCACAGACCATGAAGCATCAGTATTTTGCTTCAAAACCCAGCCTGAGGTCTCCTCTTCAAAATGTGCCGTGTTGCTGCCATAGAAAAGGGCCTGAAGTAAACACATGTACAAACACAGGTACACATACTGAATTAAAAAAAGACAAAATATTTGGCCCTCCCTGGTGGTGCAGCGGGTTAAAGCACAGCACTGAGAAGCTAAAGTCACCTCCGCATGAGTTCGATCCCCGCCTGCCCCGGAGGTGACCACATGGCGTGGCAGACCTCTCCTGACCCGCCCGCTGCTCCCCTCAGCAGTGTACTTCGTCGATCTGCCTGTTCTGCTCCCCACTCTGTCTCTGGTGAAGCCTCTCGCTGCCCCTGAGCCTCTGGCCTGTACCCCAGCTCTGTATGCACGAATAAATAAATCTTAAAAAAAAAAAAAAAAGACAAAATATGGTGCATATATCACTTCATATTGACACATGTATGAAGGTCTATAACAAACTAGTTTTGAGATGTTTTCTCTTACTTACCTGCCTTATTCTCACCAACACAATCCTCTGAAGAAAAATGCTTCTTTTCCTCAGGTTTGCATTCCTTTGAAGAAACTACTCCAGCTAATGAGTTCTGAAAATAAGTAGGTAAAATAAAAAGAAGTCATTTTCAATCCAGTGAATGAACCCTAACAGATCTTTTTTTCTAAAGCAAAGTATATTGTTCATTGTGGACTACATTTCATAATGTGGTTGTAAATTCTCAATTTTCACCAAACACACACAACTGTTTGAAAGGAAGGGTGCACATATTCAAGTCTGTAGCAGGTCACCCTGTCAAGGCCTCCCTGGTGGTGCAGGGGTTAAAGTCAGCACAATCAAGCCATCACTAGCCACTGTGGCTGGCTCAGACCCTGGCCAGGAAGCTGACTCACAGGGCACAGCAGATCTTTCCTGTCTCCCTGTGCTCCCCTCAGCAATGTATTTCAGTAGATCTGCCTGTTCTGCTCCCCACTGTCTCTGGGGAATACTCTCACCACTTGCATCTCTGGCCTACTCCTCAGTTCTTGTATGCATAAATGAAACAAATCTTTAAAAAAAAAAAAAATCCTGGCCCGCCCTGGTGGCGCAGCAGGTTAAAGCACTGCACTGAGAAGCTAAAGCCACTTCTGCATGAGTTCGACTCCCGCCTGCCCTGGAAGTGACCACATGGTGTGGCAGACCTCTGCTCCCCTCAGCAGTGTACTTTGATCATCTGCCTGTTCTCCCCACTCTGTCTCTTTTGAAGCCTCTCACCGCCCCTGAGCCTCTGGCCTGTACCCCACTTCTGTATGTACAAATAAATAAATCTTAAAAAAAATTCCTAGTAAGGATGAATATCCCACAATATCCCTTCTATCATAATGAACTGAACCAAAAAAAATAGCAAAATTTCCTACAGTGACCACCAAATCAGAAAGGAGCAGCCTTTTGTTATGTGCTTTTGAAAAACATGTTATGCTAACGAGAGAAAAAGAACATTGGTCAGAGGATTCTAACTTCTACTTTTGGGGCAAATAGCAGGAAAGAGGGAAAAACCAAGTAGAAAAAGATCTGACACATTTCACTTACACCATTACTTTGGTGAGAGAGACAACAGACAGCCTGGGGAGAGGAACAAACATTCATTCAACTACAACTATTCAAGAGCAGGTCACCTCAGCAGAGGGGACACCCTGCACCCTGCCACTATTCAGGGTTCCGCCTGACCCGGGGACAGCTTTGTGGCTCCTCATGAGAGAACACACGCAGCAAAGATGAATCCTAGCAGAGGGCTAGGGGCACAGAGGCTCAGTGTCTCCGATTACTCACTAGGAGCTGACACCAGCACCTGGAAATGAAGCTCATGAAAGGAAATTAAGGCGGGAAAGAGTGATGTATGAAGGCGCTTAATGACAGACACCACAGTGCCAAGGAAACGTTGGTCAGCTTCCTGCAGCCAAACAAGGAGGAACAGTCCCACCCTGACACCCTGCCTCTAAAGTCTTTGCAGAATTCACACCAGTCCGATAATAAAGCAGTAAGTTGGCCATGCCATGGCGTCTATGTATGGGTGTTTCCTTTACCTTTACTAGCTTCTCTTCATTTCTACCACCTGCACTCAGCAGTTCCAAGTTCAGCTCTTTGGGCACCTGCTTCACGCTGACATCAGAATCTTTTGCCACGTTCTTCTGGGTGAGTTCCAGCAACGGCTTATTTTCAAGAGACAAATTTCTAGGAGAGGGTTTTTTCCTACTAACAAAAAACGCTGCCCCACCCTGGAGTGTAACTTGGGGTTTGACTTTTTGGCTTAGAACTCGAGGTGCATTCAGATTATTTCCAGTTGGGCAACAATTATTCTCTTTCTCTACCATTGGCTTATAGGCCACTCGAGTTTGCTTGGAATTTTTAGAATTCTTTGAGGCAGGCTTGATGCATTTATAACCCTGCTGGCGCTTGGCAGTTAAACTCTTCTGTGTTTTTCTGTTCATCTTCTTGGAGTAAACTGGTTTTCTCTGCACATCTTCTGTGCCATTTGGTAAAGGTTTATCGTCAGTAGTTTTTAAAGATGTGGACCTACTCTCTTTGATCAGTTTTCTCTCCAGTGGATTGAGGTACCACTTATCTCTGTTGTAAAAGGATACGGTAGACACAGCAGATTTAAAAGGCGAGCCTTGGTCTGCAGGAGGCACTCTGTTTCTCTCAGCTGTTTTGTGTGGACTTGAAATGAAGTGACCCTGAGGGCCAAGCACCTTTTCTTCGTTTTTATCACCGTTGTGGCAAGTGTGCTTTTTAGTAGGTAGAAATGTATTTTCACTCAAGTCCAAAAGTGATTTCTTTGATGGCAGTTCTGACAACAGGCTATACCAAAAAAAAAAGAAAAAAAGCCCATGAATAAGTATCATTATTTGCTTCAATTTTCTGTCCACCTACTGCTAAGTAGTAAACAGACCTTTAGCTCCTATCAAAAACAATACATCCTCTCCGCCAATATGCACATTATCTATTAACATGATTCTCAAACTGTCTTTACAAATGAAGCATTCAATGTCTTCATAAAAACAGTGTGCAAAGAAGTTGTTCTACATGTGCAGATGCTTTAAAACCTACTTAGCCATACGCAAACTAAAACCCATGCACTTTGCTCAGATGGCTACAAGTCACCTAAATGATGAATTTTACATAACAAACTGATGCCTGAGAGGCTTGCTCTGTGGGGAGTAACTTCTCTCTTCTAGCACACGGACTAAGTAGTGCACAGACTTTGAGAATTGCTATGCACGCAAAACAGTTAACCATTATATGAGATTGGACAGAGCAAGGTAATGAAAGATTTGCCATACATTTCCAAGCCACAGAGAGCAGATAACCTCATTTCTCTGCTCTCCCTCCAGAGGCTCTGGATAGTTATGAAGTAACATTGCTGTAGTCTAGCATCAGAATAGAAAATATCACGACGGCCACATGCAGCAGGTGAACAGAACGGACATTTCAGAGCCAGAAGGACCAGAAAGCAGGTTGTCCTCAGCATTGCCACCTCTAGGGTGAGACTCACTTGTCACCGTTGGAAGACCGTTGCTTCCTTTTCCTTGGAGTAAAAGCTGGCATCTTCTTAACTGAACTCCTAAAAGCGACAGGAAAATTACAATAATCAAACTCCTCAAGTGACTTAAAACCACTGTATCAAAATTATGCTTTAAAACTAAAAATTTTTAGTTTCCAGATGGCGATACCACCCCAAGAACAGGGTTGCTCTCAAGCCTCCTCTGTGTTGAAAGCAGGCAGGGCAAAGAGCCACTGCACCACACAGCCCTGGAGAGCAGGACCAAAGGCGGGATGGGGCCAGTTTGGGGCTGGAAAACGATTCTCCCCGGAGGAAGACCTTTTCCTACCCCGCGGCGGGTTAATTGCTACCAAGCTTGAGCCGCCCCTTCTGGGGAGCCGGGGAGCCCTCCCTGCTCTCGAGTCCCCGTCCCGTCGCGGTCCCGGGACCCAGTTTCCACCCCCACACTTGCCTAGCACCCCGCCTCGCGGGGGTCTCCCGGGCTCGTCCACAGCCGGTCTGGCCAAGCGGCGCGCCCCCTCCCCCAGGCCGGCTGGGAGCCAGCCGCCAGCCCCCTGACTGAGCCCCGAGCTGAGGAGGCCACGGGCTGCGCGGCGCGGGCTCACTGCTCCCCTCCGCGAGCGCGTCTGCCTTTTGCAACGCCACAAGCGCGATTCCGAGGCTAAAGGGTCGAACAGAGAGGCCAGGGCCGCAGGGAGCCCTGCGAAGGACGTCTTCTGGGCTGACCATTCCTGAGCTGAGGAGAGGAGATAGGACAGCACCCCGACCCCGCGTCCCTCTGGGGTGCGACAGAGGGAACCCCCGGCCCGCAAGTGTGGAGAGCCGCGTCCAGCCGCCGACCCGGAGCCCGGCGCTTCACCCCTTTTCCCTGAACATTCAGCCTCCTGGCCCCTCAGACGCCCCGCCTTCCCGTCCTCCACCACACGCGTCGACCCCGCAGCAATTACCCGCGCGCCAGAGGCGGCAACCTCCGCTCTGCCGAGCCTGTAGCTGCAGCTCTGTATTCAAACGTTCGCGCGCCAGTCAAGGTAGAAGCCGCTGAGATCTGATTTGCTGCTTCTCGCCGCCACCCCAGGGTCTGGCGCGATGATTGGTCGCTCCCTGAACCTGGCCCCGCCCACCGGGACTGGGTCGCCAAGATTCTCCCGCCCTTGGAAGCCCAGAGGGTCTCTTCGTCAGGAAACCACACCTCCCACAATCCCTTGAGGCAGCGACAGGCTCCGTTCTTGCGGTCTTTATTAGGTGCATTCTGGGAATTGTAGTTTTCGGCAGAAAAAGTAGGCCTCCTTCTCTGGAGATGCTATACTTCCACCTTTGTTAGTGTTTGTAAAGTAGTCTTTCCAAATAAGCGTTTATTTTTCACATTTGAAACTTGATGATTAAACTTTCTCTACTAGTAATATGTTTGGTTTTGAGTTCATTTTGTATTTTTCAAATTAAATTATAAAAATTTAATTAGAGCATTAATACCTGCTATTGCTAGGCAGGGAATTTCACACTGGCGTTGCTCTGTAACACTATGTGCCAGACATTCTTTCAGTGTTTGTTTTATTTCATTGCCTTCTCACCTCAAGCTCTGGGATAGTTCTTATTGTAACAGGGTGGTCCCTAGGAAAAAGGGAAGTTCCAGGTTCCCTGCCTCACCCAGAAGGAGGGTGGAGAAGAGCAGAGAAAAAGGAGAGAAGAAGAGAATGAAGCAGGATGGAGAAGGAGGAGGAGACCTAAGGAA
This sequence comes from Condylura cristata, assembly GCF_000260355.1. Classification (NCBI taxonomy): domain Eukaryota; kingdom Metazoa; phylum Chordata; class Mammalia; order Eulipotyphla; family Talpidae; genus Condylura; species Condylura cristata. Next base: position 51,400,276 of record NW_004567115.1, on the reverse strand, counting down.
GCCACATGGAGCATCAAGCATGTGATGAAGAAACCGGACTTGTTTCCTGACCCCGGACTGGCTAAGGCAGATGTGGGTGAGATACCTGTAGGGAGGTGACTATGGCAGTGTTTATATTGATTTTGATGTTGCTCTTTTGCTCCCAGATTTGTCTGGCCATTTCTGACCCTTTTCCATGGGTCCCGGCCGTGAGGTGCTTTAGTCTTGTGGCAGCTTTCAGGCCTTGCTTTGGGCCAGTCCCTTTTGGGTTGACTCTTGCCCACGAGAGGATGGCTAACTTCAGATGTTTGATTTAGAAGTTCTGTTCTTTGTGTTCTGTATTGTATATTTACTGTATTAAATTCCCTTTTCATTAAAGTTTTATATGTTTTTGTCTTGTTGCGGTGGATGGCAGAACCCACTTAGAGCAGGCAGGTTTTGGGGGCTTTAGGGGTGCCCCTCTCCCCCTGTCCTGGAACAGATTTGGGGTGCCCTATAACATTCACTCACAATTTACAGAGAATAATTGAGGGCCTAGCAACAATTCCAATTTATAAGGCATGGGCAGGTTCTGGCTTTCAAAAGCTGCAGTTGCTAAAGCACTTACTATTAACTATCACTATGATCTCGTCTCCACCTCTTGTTACAGCCCCTGGCACATATGTTAGTTCCAAATAAATTTACTTAAGTGATTCATTCAACTTCATAGTGATGTGTTAGAGTCACTGAACGGGGTCCTTTGGTTACTGCTGAGAAGTTGCCCTTCAGTGGAACATAGCGGGGTTTTCCCACGAGGTAGAGATATTTAAGCAGTAATATCCAAAAGGGTAGGTTTATTATATTAATAAAGGGATGCTTGCACAGGCACAAGTGGGTAATAGAGCTGCAAAGTGAAAGGTTTGTGAAAGAAACGTCTGCATAGTTACAGGGCAGGAGAAAAAGGTAGTAAGAAAAGAGATGCCTGCATAGACGCTAGTGGGCAGTCTGGGGAGGAGAGCTGAGTTTAGCTAAAGCAGAAATTACATTGGTAGTGTTCTCTTCAGTGAGGGGTTCATTCCATTGTGGAATTGTTATCTATTGTTAAATTAATTACTTGCAGGGTAGGTTTAGAAGATCCAGGGATTCTCCATAATGGCCCTTAATCACCACCTGGCTACTCTCTATAGCAGTGTGTACTTGCTCTGGCAGTTGGGGGCTTAAGGATTTTTCATTTCTATAGCTGATTTAATGGCTATGTTAATCAATTCTACCCCCATCTCCGGTACTGCTCTTAGGAGGCCTCCATCCTAAATTTTTAACTTTTAGCTTCCAACAAAGTAAGTCTTTAAATGAAGAGAAACAACCCAGACAAGGCCAAATGCTATGGGGTATGCAATTTTTCGCTTCACAACGGTAACGCTTCTCAGGTTTGTAATCTGACCAATCTCCTAGGTAAAGGGTTGGCAGACATTGGACTCGAAGACTGGACAGAGACCCCCTTCCAAACTGTTCGAGGTATACTGCTCTGGAGATTATCCCCCAGCAACTCACTTGAGTGCTGACTATATCCCAAGCCCTTGACGCCTATTCACTTACTTGAGCCTAGCAACAACCTGATTAGCAGATCTACTCATCTTCATTTTGCACATGACATGAAGTCCAGCATGTGCCGACAGGCGCCTTACCGCCACGGGACTAGAAGGAGAACTGTGGACGAATCTGGGCTTTTTCAAAATGAAATCAGCACCTAACAAGAGCCAAGGACAGTGAACGCTGGCTGGGGAAGGGCCAGCGGTTTCTATTCCCGGGAGCACCACTGGGGGGCGAAGCCTCAAGTCCTGCCGCCGACTGAGTGGGGCTCCTGAAACTAATCTGCTAGCAGCGTTTTTATTTCCTCAGAGGGCGTCTCCCCGCTGTTTTCCCCCACCACCGAGCGGCCTAGCTGCACGATCTATCGGACGCCCGCTCCTGCCCGCCCCATCCCGCTCCCACTCCCTAGTCCACAGGATTAAACATGGCGCTGACGGGGCAGTGTTATGACGTCCGCCGGAAGTGCCCCTGCTTCCGGTCAGGGCCCGGAAGTGCGGGGGCAGTTCCGGCAAGAGGCGGCCTGAGCGCTGCTTGCCCCGCGCGTGGGAGTGCAGAGCTGCCGCTGCGCGCCGCGCCGCGCCGCCGCCGGGACCATGGTGTTCTACTTCACCAGCAGCAGCGGTGAGTGGGCGCTGCGGAGCCGGGGCCCCCGAGCCCTCGGGCCGCC
>NW_004567115.1:51383133-51397961 GCF_000260355.1 Condylura cristata | reverse complement strand
GCGGCAGGGCGGGGGGCGGCAGGGGCCGCCTGGCGGGGTCTGTGCGCCCGGTTGCCGCGCTGGGCCCCCACCCAGAAAGCCCTGCCGGACCTGGGCAGCGTTGGCGGCATCTCCGCGCCCGCGCCCCAAGTCCTTGCTGGTTTTTTCATTTTCCTGCCGCGTCGGCTGCGGCCTGGTAGTTAGCCACTTTGAGAAGGAAAGCAGACACCTGCCAGCCACCCTGCCTTGCGGAAGTGCGCCTTGCCCTCCGAAAGGGTTCTAGGTCCAGGGATGCAGTAGAAGGCCGCGGAAGAGAGATCACCTTGGGATGGCGACCCGGCCACTCACTGGGCAGAGCTGCTGTCCCAGATCTTGAAGAGCGACATGTGACGATGTTGCTGCTTTTCATTCCCAGAAACTGCTGTCTCTGGTCTTGCTTTGCTGCTCGTGGTGGTCGCTTTGCCGCGAACCTGCTTCCACTTCACTTGTTCATGCCAGCTCTGGCCTGTCGGTTAGCAGTGCCTTTTCGATCTAGGACCCACCCAGGCATTGCTTAGATGTACTTCATCCCTCCCGGCCCCTCCCGTAACCTCCTAGATAATGCCTTTGGCATCGCTCTTAGGTGTCTCCTTGAGCTAGCGTGTAAGCCCCTTGAGGGCAGGGATAGAGCCTGCTCATAGTTAATAAATCATTTTCGCATAAATGAATGGCGTGTCTTGACTGACTTAGTACAGTGCTGCGACTCTTCCTGCTTGCTTGCTGAAGGTGCGACAGTGGAACCCGCTCCATGTCGTCGTCATGGCTTTAATTGGCAGGACTTGCACACCAGGCCCAGGGAGGTGGTAGCTCACAGGCCCCTGCTCTTCCTGCTCCATCATTTGTCACATCTCTTGGTTTCAGAGCCCCACCGTATGCAGTAAGCCATTTCCCTGTCTCCGCAGATTTAGTTTGCCTCAATCACTTCATTCCAATGACTAGAAACAATAACAAATAGTTTGAAAGATCATTATAAGCTCCTTACATCATTTTCATCTTTGTTCTGCTCTCTCTGTTCAAAGCACGTTTCTAGCTTCTCCAGTCATGGGTCCTCCAAAACGTAGACGCCACTTCCCCAAGCCCCCCAAGTGAGTATAAAGGTACTGAGGTGCTCTGCCGGCTGCTGTGTTTTCCTTAAAGCCGTTGAGTACCAGTCACACAACCAGTGCCGTTGGAGGAGCAGAGTATACATGGGCCCTGTTTTCCTCTCTGGCCTCCATTACAACATCAGAACTTGCTGCAGGAAAACTGGCTTCTATGTCTGATAAAACTGCTTGTCCGTGAATTTTTAAAAATTGTAAAGTTAAGGGAAATAGTGAAACTATACATATTGCAATACAGAATTCTTGAGGATCGCAGGCAACCAGCTCATGGCTTACTGCATAAAAATGATGAGAAGAAAATCATACAGAAAAGTTTTCCTTTCCTTTTGTTTAACGATTCGTATCTCTGATTAAGTTTAATCTGTTCAATTTTTATTTGTATTTGCATCATCATGGAATGATGAAACATTAGCCTCACTATATTTCTATTGTCCACGTTTTAAGACTGTCTGATGATGGACCCCAAAAAATGCCTACACTGGCGCAGTAAGTCGGTTTGTACTTTTAGTACCTTTAATGACATTTTATTTGCCACCATTTTGTTAATTACTCAATTACCACTGAGCCTCTAAATTGGGTTGGTTGTGACACCTGAATCCAGTACCATCCCGAGGTGCTTCTGTACTGATCAGTCATGTTATTTGGGCGAGAATAACAAGCGCTAGACTAATTCCACTTGTTTTCCTTTATCCCTTTAAAGTAGGTAGGGGCCGAATGTAGACGTTTCGCTCAGTTGTCATGCGTCTTTTAATTTCCTATTACAACATTTTAGTCTTTCAAAAATTTACAGGAGTGGTCGAAGATTCCTTTATATTCTACTGAGTCTCCAAGTCCTAACATTTTATCACATTTGCTTTATCTCTTTTCCTTCTTTCTGCCGTTTTTCTCCATCTCTCCATACATTTCTTTCCTGAGCTCTTTGTAAATTGCAAAAAGTGATTTTATCGTCCAACGCCAAAGACATTCCCGTACCGAGAGACCTTTATCAAAACTGGAAACCGGCACTGCAGCAGCCTCTCTTTTGGGTTTTTTATTCCCCTTTCATCCTGATGTGAAGAATTATTTTGTGGAATGCTTCTCAGTTCAGGTTTATAGCAGTTATGTTTTTAGCCATCTCATTTTATAGATCTGTCCAGTCCATCATTTTCCAGGTTACAATTTAGGCAACTTTACTTTAAACATTTTTAAGATTGTGCTTGTTCTATTACAAAAGCCATCCATTTTGTAAGTGAGCTAACCATTAAATATTGCTAACAGATACATGTCTTTCCATATGTGTAAAGAAACTGGGTGTCTGTATTTAAAAAATATGTAAATATGTATACATGTATGCACAATTATAATCATTAGTTTTTTCAAATTGAGTCTTACTTTGTATAAATATGTAAAAATGCGATTCTGTTTAATTCCCACCCCCCAACCACCCCACTCTCCCGCCCTTGGCATTTTGTCTCTGGATGTTCTCTAATGCTCCTAACCAGTCTTAGTGCTGATTTAGTCTGTACAGAGAACATCAGTGCTGGTGGGCTGTTCCCTGATATACTCCTGTAGGTAGCCTCACAGGGCCCAAGGGGCAGACGCCTGAAGTCCTGCCAGGTTGTGCAGAGAATCTGAACATTATTTTTGTTTTGTCCCCACTTCTGTGACTGGCCGCAAGAAAGGAAGGCGGGAGGCAGAAAGGCTGAGCAAGCAGAGGTTATTGCTCCGGGACAGCACCTGAGACGGGGTCGCAGCTACTGCCACCCCTATAGGGGGGAAGGGTCTCTTATATAGATTTTAAGCTCAAATTCCAAAGGGGTGACTCATCGCTGTGTCCCTTGATGTAAGGCCCAGTTTGTTAGCACCTTTATCTAGTCCCATCGAGGATGCAATACCCTGTTAATTGGATGCAAGGCCCAGTTTATTACTGCCTTATCACCTTTGGATGCAAGGCCTGATTTATTACTGCCCTTATCCAGTCCCTCAGTAAATCTCCGCACTTGGTCACTCCCAACAATTTTACAACGCACGTCCGACCTGTATTTGCTGTGCTCAGGCCTTACCATGCAATATAGTGACTGCTCCACACAGATATGTCCACCAGCAAACATCAGTTCAAACATCCTCTCAAGCTATGTATTTCAGCAGCTACTTGCAAGTAAGTGTGAGCTGTGGACATGGAGACACTTAAGGACCTGGGAGTGTTCCCTCCCAGGAGAGGTGACTGCTGGATGATCTAGGGGGCTTCTCACTGTTGGCAGTGCAGGGAAGCCCAGGTTGAAGGATTTATATGCAAAAGGGTGTTCCCGACACTTGTCTCAGTTCTGAGCTCAGAGAGGGCCCTGCCCACTCCTGCTGGGCAGTGTAGACCGAGGGCCTCTGGAGCCGGAGCCGGAGCGGAGAGCCAGATGGATGGAGCATGTTTTGGTAGCTGAGCTTGGAGACTCAGGCGCCCAGTTACTGGTTAGATCCAGTTTGACTGACTCCAGGTGGAGGATCCTGGTTAAGGTGCAGTGAAGCAAGTGTCACTTGGTGGGTAGGCCACACCCAGAATCTTCCACTTGAGTTGGGATTGCAGGTCCTGGGGCTGACTTTCATTAGAAACACTTGGAGAATAGTTGACAAGTACAGGTCTCCCCCTCACCCCACTTGCTCAGTGAGACGGGCCCGATGCTGAATAGCCAGGGTTCAGAGCCGCTGATGTGGCAGTTGTTTGTGAGCAGTGTTTCTTCTTGATAGGGTTGAGAGACCATTATAATTTGTAGCTACATAGATATAAGATAGTAATAGAAGATAGTTTTGGCTAAGTCAAATTATGAAAACTAAAAAGGGGCTTCGTAAAAGAAGCTGTTCTTAAATAGTTGGGGTAAAAGTTCTTTGGCTTTTTAATTTTAAATTGTTTGAAGGCGGCAAGTGCATAGGCCGGAACTTGAATTCACTGAATTAAGTCCCCCAGGAAGCAGCAGCGTGGCCATTTGCAAGGGTCAGGAAACTGGCTGTCTGGGTGAGATAGTAAATATTTTAGACTTTGTGAACTGCCGACAGTCCCTGTAGCTTATTATTTGCTTTACTTTTCAATTCTTTGAAGATGTAAAACTATTTCTCAGCTAAAGGACCATCTCACGCCAGGGCTGTGTTGTCCGAAGGGGTCTTGCCAGCCTCTCACTGCTTGCCACTTGCTTTTCTCATGAAACAGCTTGGTTGGTGACAGAATTTATCTAACTGGTTTTTATTTTTGTTTTGTCATAGTTAATTCATCTGCTTACACTATTTACATGGGAAAGGATAAATACGAAAGTAAGTGTCCAAAAGCATTTGATTTTGAAATTTCCAGCAGGTAAGCGTGCATTGTCTTGCCCCCCTAAAGTTGAGAGTTTTGAACCATCTGTTGATGCTACTAAATAACTCATTATAATATAAGAACCTCCAGCCGAGTTCCCCAGAATTTAACTTCATCAGTATTTGAGTTGATGGGTCTACCTGTTGTTTGATTGGAAACTTCACCAAGATTTTTGTGTTGTTACTTGATTTAGGGTAGTATGAATTAGAAATTAACCTGTTAATTTATTAGATCAAATAAAAATAAACTGTGGCTTTGACTTTGAAAAGATAATTTTCTATACAATTTTGCCACATTTAAGGTAAGTGTGGTTTTTTTGACTGAAGATGACTTTTGGCATCATGAAAGGCTGTTTGATTTTTCAAAGTTTGTTGACCACTCTCTTCAGAATGAAATACATTTTTTCATACTGTGTAAAATATATAACTAAAACAAAAATTCATAAAAAAACTCACTATTCACTGTGCCCTTTCTTTTGCTTTACTTTTTTTTTTTAAATAAAGATTTATTTATGCATACAGAACTGGGGTACAGGCCAAATGTGCAGGGACAGTGAGAGGATTCAGCAGAGACAGAGTGGGGAGCAGAACCAGCCGGCCTAGTGAAATCCACTGCTGTGGGGAGCAGTGGGTGCCGGTCAGGAGAAATCTGCTACGCCATGTGGGCCACTCCCTGGCCAGGGATCATACTTGGACCACAGTAGCTGGAGATAGCTTGAGAGCGCTGTCTTTAACCCCTATTCCACCAGGGAGCCCTACAGATGTACATTTAGATTATTCCTGACGTACTATGGGGTGGTAGTTTGCAGTCAAAATGGGACATCCGGATATAGAACACCTTCCCCTCAAGGACTGTTGGAGTCAGCCAGACGCTCCACCTGTAAGGACAGTGCAGTGCGAGCCCCTCACACTTACACCTTAGGGCCTTTGGAGGCTCAGGATTCCTGCCCTGGAATCTGGGCTGGCTTCATTTCCCTGTGAAGCGTCAGGCCTGTGCGCTCCGTCAGCCAGCAGGTGTCACCAGGGAGCCGAACATTGCATGGCTGAGGAAAAGTGGTTTCTGTGTTTACTTTTACTTTTTCTGACTTCCTGTTGTCTGTCTGCTCAGTTTCCCACCTAAGCAGGTAGAAAGCACTCGCTTCAGAGTACATGTGGTGTCTGCAATTGCTTAGAAGATTTTTGGCTAAAATTTACGCAGATTTATCATCTTTTTGATTTTGCTCAAATTAAGTACCTCATCCTTCTTGGATATACTTAAAACTACCCTATTTTTAGGGTGAGTCTATACTTCACCTTACAATCTTTAGCTTGATGTCTAATGTGTTAATAATGCTTTTGTGTTAAATACAATTAGTTACTAATTATTAATGTGCCTAGGCTTAGAGTGTATTAATAAACTTATCTGTAGTGATATATATTACTGGCTTTAGCAATGTGCATGCCTTTTGGACTAGTACTTCTTCACATTTTAGAAATACACCTTAAGGAAAGAATCAGGAATATCATATCTTATTTTGAATATCATATCTTCTAAAAAATTTTATTGGAACATTTATATTAGCAAAGATGTCAGCAATGGGAAATCTTACCCATACAGCATTAAAGTAGTCATTATTTCCTAGGAATTTGTTCAACTTTTATTTTTGTCTAACAAATGTTTCAAGAACTCAGATGATAGCCAGGCTTACAATAAACAACATCAGCTCGCCGAATCCTTGCTCAGGACTTATGTCTAATTGTCAATTACTTTGGGCTCTTCGCTGTTCTATTTTCATTTTTGCATGAATTTTAGGTGGTTTTTATTTCCTTTTTCTACTCTGATATTTGTTTTGTTCCCTAATTTCCTAGAATTTTATGATTGAGATTATTTGTAAACAACCAAAATGCAACCCACAGGTTTTAGCAAAATGATTGAAACATGAATTGTTACAGTGAGTCCATTTCATGAGCCCCTCTGGCTTCTCTTGGCTGCTCTCAGTTGTCAGTGTTGTCATCCTCAGAGAGAAATGTAATTGAACTTTGATTATAAGTATTTTTATTAAAAATTATAAAGATTATACTTGTCCGTTTATAAAGCTTTTTATAATTTTTTTTGTGTTTTCAGACATCCAAAGTGTCTCAGAATTATTTTTCTCCATTAAAGGAGAAAAAAGCATGTGGAAAGGACTGGTATTTCTCCCCTCCCCAGCTGACTGTAAACTCGGGAATAGCTTCATTTGACAGCCTTCTTTACCTGTTCTCTGTCCTTATGTCTCACTGTAGATGAAGACCTAATAAAGCACGGCTGGCCTGAGGATATCTGGTAAGTAGCAACTTTAGTTCTGCATTTGGTGACTCATTCTTTGCTTATACTTGGACAGCCACCTGACTCTGACTAAAACTCTGGCTTGAGGTGTGCATTTTTATGAGCCATCAACAGTAAACAGGTAACCGCCACAGCTTCCCCCATTACCATGGAAACTGGAAATGATGCTTCAGGATTAGGTCTAAGGGCAAAGGACTCTGGGGTAAAGGCTTTTACCTCCTTTTTGTCTGCTCAGAGTAAGGTACTGAGATCACAGCATTTACGTGGGCTTTGTAAGGAGCCATGAAGAAAATAGACCCAGCTCCTATGTAGACAAAGCATTGACCAGACCTGGCTGTTAGGAGACAGCTTGGTCCTCTGTCTTCTCACCTCCTTCCTGAGTTTAGCTCTGCTTGACCCTGCCCCTTCTTTCTGACAAATCATGGACATTTTAAAATAATGGTATTTTCCCTCAGCCTTCTCCTAAGGAGGCTGTTACAAAGCCTGCTCAAACCCCAGAACACATTAACAGAAAGGTACCCTTTCACTTAGCTGAATTTGTTTTGCTTTATGCTCTTAGACATCGTCTCGCTGTATGGACTTGACCACTAACTCAGGCCTCTCAGGCATGGGTGGACTCCCCGCTTCTCTCTCTCGCCCTCCTGTAGCGCTCTCCCATGCAGCATGCCGGCTTTCTGTGTCCAGTGTCCCCCCAACTCTGGAGCCCAATTCTGCCTGCTGAGCCGGATGTGGTCTCCTCACTCTGAACCCCCTCACCAGGTGCCACCCCGAAGACCAGTGCGGGCCTGTTTGCTCATGGTCAGAATGTCCATGCGTGGGCACTACCGCGAGCTGCCCCGCACTGATAGATCTCACTGCAAGATGGCCCTGGGAGGAAGTTACTCCTGCCGCATCTGTCACTGATAAGGAAACTAAGGCTGGGGGAGACAGAACCCCTTCGCTCTGTAGTGGCACCCCCCAGCTCTACCTCCGAATCGCGGCTCCCTCTTCCCCTCTTGGCTTGCCTGCTTTGGGGCTGGAAGTCCCTTTTCTTCCTTGGGCCGTCGCTGCGACTCGAGACCTCTCTCTGCCCTCGCAGAGTGGTGCTGAAGCTGCCCCCAGGTGGCGGTGGGCCGCGTGTCTGCCCTTGGCGCTTGTGGCTGTTAGCTACCTGTTGAGCTTTGGGCCCTTTCTTTTGACTGAGAGCTACAGCCGAGGCCTTTAAGAAGCATCAGAATACAGGGGAGCACCCTGCTTCTGCACAAAGTTGTGGAGAAGCTGCTGCTCGCTTGAGCACACTCACTCACAGGGTGTTTCCCTGACGTCCTGAAAGAGTTATTGAGATAGGTAATTTCTGGAGGTACCAGAAAATCCTCATTTTCTGGTGGAAAGTACCAGATTGGAAACAATAACCTGGAATCTCACATGGGAATGTAAATGAGTAAATAAATGTCTTGGAGAAAAATAATTCAAGCACACTGTGTCCACTTGTGGCTCTTAGTCAAGGTTGGAATAAAACCTTGAGTCATCAGACTGTTTGGCAAAAATGCCTAGTCTTTTTTTTGATCCAAGGTGGCATCACACAGGGCATTAGAGATGGCACAGTCTTCATCCTGGTGAAGCACCACACAGTCCAGACGTGTCACTACAGGGAAGGCCCTGTCTTCATCGCCAAAAAATACATCTGGGCTAAGAACATGTCTCGGAAACAGCAGGCTGTGACGGTGCCTCCTTAGGGCTGTACCCAGCATTCCTCACACGGACAGAGAGGGACCTTGGAGGAGGGGACTGACGTTAGCAGAATCCCTCGTCCCCTGTTTGAGGCTGGGATGCTGGGGCATCTCTGGGTGCTGAAAATACGACGTAGGCTTTGCTGGGTGGACTGTAAATACGAGAACTCTAATATCCCTGAAGGTTGCGTGCAGTGGAAAAGATTTCCTTAAGTTGCTGGGCGGTTGGCGCCTCTGGGAAGGTAGATTTCGATCGTGCCCGGGGCATTCTGAGTGCTGCCAGGACAGTGTCACAGGGCGGTCGCGTGCTCTCAGTGGCTCAGTGCTGCAGTCGGAGCTCAGGGCTGGTCGCTCGTGGCTCCCCTTCTGTGGACCCCTCTGCTGGGCTGCCTTCTGTCCTCAGGCCTCCCCTGCCCCAACTCTCTGGTTGACATTCTTTCGGATTTTTTTGCCTTTGCTTGAAACTCAGGACGTCCAGCCCCTCTTCTCTCCCGACTGTGAGGTGTGTTCCTGTTGGTCCTGTGGGGCCTCAGCCTCCTTCTTTGGGGTCTTTATGGCTTCATTTACTCCTTCTCTTCTCGCCTGGAATTTCTTTACCTGTGTTTCCTCTATGTTCTCAGCTTCCACAGGCCCCTCCCAACCCTGCTCTGCCTGGTCTCTGAGAGCGAGCTGCTTCTCGCTTGGACACACCCTGGCCCTCAGTCACACAGCTGCAGGGCTCCCCGCGTTCCTAGGGGCCCACTGGAGGCTCGCTGGGGCTGTGCATTGTGCTCACACGGTGCCCAGTTGTGTGGGTGGCACCGAAGACATGCGCTTTGGAATGCCTGATGAGTGCCAGCGGCTGAGCTGGTTGTCTCGTGCCTCTTGCTAAAAGTGGTTTTCATTCCTCGTAGGTTTCATGTGGACAAACTCTCCTCGGCTCATGTATACCTCCGATTGCATAAGGTAACCGGATTCAAATGTCCTTTTGCGCTTCCGTAGTGATGGGCATCCTCTCTTCTCTCCACTTATTTCTGCATTGACGTTGCTTCGTGTGATAAATAGGTACCAGAGTCTAAAACTCAGCCCATGAAGAGAAACCTTTCCCTGGCCCAGGAAGTCCTCAGGGTAATTCTGGGGGATTTTGAGGCTTGGAAGGGACAGCGTGTATTTCTGGCCCGAAGCCCTGCTGTGTCCTGCCGTGCCTCGTGGCGCCTGTCGCCGTGGCCCCGCCTTCCTTCCGTCTGGGCAGAGTGCGCGTCGCGCTTCCGGCCGCGGGAGGTTCACAGGCGGTTCCGGGGCGGCGGTGTGTTCCCGGCGGCAGGTGCCTGCTTCCAGTCTGTCTGTACATTCACCCGTTTGTGCCGCCGCTTGCAGGTGTTTATGCTCGTCACGTCTAGGGCTCCTTTCATTTTTTCAAACATTGTGCTTCGGGATGGTTTTCAGCTTACGGAAACTTCAAGGCAGCGCACATCCTCATGTTCCCCACGCCCATCGCCCAGTAAATTCCTGTCGGCTAGCGCTCCGGGTCCCTGTGGCAGGGCCAGAGCAGGACCCCGCCGCGTCTGGTTGTCCCGAGGCTGTCTGGTCGCCTCTGCGCTGCAGCGTCCCCCTTCCCTGTCGCGGTGACCTGCAGCGTCCCCCTTCCCTGCCGTCGGAGAACACTCAGGTGTTGCGCGGTGTCTCTCTGCGGGATTTCGTCCAGTGTTTTTCTCCTGGTGGGAGTGTAGGGTTTGTGGGGGAGAACAGCACAGGGGCAGGGGTGCAGTGCCCCTCTAGGCCCTTCATGTCGGGGGCACAGGCACTCACAGGCCCGTCCCGGATGCCCTGGACCCTGACGCCCCAGGCATGCTCCCCAGGCTGCCCTGATGGAGCTGCTTTTCTCCCGCCCAGACTTCCTGCCCTTCTCAAAGGTCGGGGTCGGCGGGGCGCTTCCGGGCTGGGGAGAGTCCACATTTCTGTGCGGTTGTGTCAGGAAAATGTCTCTCCTCCCCCATTCATGCAGCTATTTGAGTCAGTACAGTTCAGTTATTTTATGAGTGGTTTGTGGCTAGTAAAGCATCCCTTCAAGTGACGTCAGGCTCAATGTTGCTCCATCGCGCCATCGCTGATGCCGAGTCGTGGCGATGCGCTCCTGTCACTGGAGGCTGCTGGTTGGTCACGGAGCCCAGAGCCGCTTTCCAGGGGCTGCCGTGAACGAGGGCTTCCTGTGCTGGGTTGCTTCGTGCTTGAGCCGGTCCATCTTGTCTCCGCTGCTTGTGACTTGCTCGCTTTCTGGCACCCCGAAAGGCTCCCCGGCCCGGACCCGAGAATTGGGTGGCTCCAGGTGACACGGGTTCCTTCCATGGGCGGTGGTGTCGGGAGCCAGGATCTGGGCGTCACTGCTGGGGGCCCTCGGCGCGGGTGCTGGGCGCGGGTATGTCTCCGCCTGCCCACACTAAGCACAGCGCAGGCTGGTGCTGCCGCGCGAGCGCCGCCCTCCCGCCCTCCCAGCCTCGCCGCCCACCGCTCTTCTCAGACGGAGCCTGGCTGCCGCCGCCGCTGCTCTGCGCGCGCTCCTGAGCCCCGGTCAGCGTGGGCGCGCCTCCTCAGCGCGTGCATTCACGTGCGGCATCGTGGTTGTGCTCAGCATCTCCCCCGGGTGCCAGGCACTTGGGGAGCAGGTTCCCGTGCCCAAATGCCTCACCCTGGTGTCCCCACGTGACTGGCCACAGACAGCTACCGTGCTGACCGGCATCTTGGGGTGGGGCGGAAGGCCCCGCCGGGCCACACAGCCCGGCCACATGAGCCTCCCAGGGCCGGCCAGCAGTGGGGTGACGGGTCAAGTGGTGGAAACCGTCCTGTAACGCCGTTCCTGCGCCTGGAAACAGTCGTCCAGGGCAGTTTGGTGCTGTCTGGTAGGAGAGGTTTTTATCAGCTCTTGAGGATCTGACAGCTAAAAAATAGTCTTCAGCCATTTTAATAAATACAGCTTCCCACTTTGTTGTGGTTCCGTTTTCCTCCTTTGTATTTAAAATTTCTTTTTTTGTCTTGATACATTTTTTCTTTTCTACTTTTTGCTTTTCTTTAATCTCTTTTTACTCAATTTTTGTTGTGTCTGATACGCTCTGCTTAGGTCCCCGAGCAAGGCTGACCCTTGCGCACCCCCGTTGCTCACCACGTGCGTTGGGGGCTCTGCCGTGAAGGGAAAGACGGAGACCCCGAGCTCTGAGGGACAGCGGTGGCAACGCCTTGGCCTTCGCCTAGGCAGCTTCCTGACGTGTGGGGCAATTAGAAAAGAGCATGGGGTGCGCCTCTCAGAGGCTCGCGGGGTGCTCGAGGCAAACTTGCTGGGAGCACCAGCTTGGGGGCTGTGTAGAGCGCCGTGGAGATGCAGTGGACCAAGGGGAGCGCAGCCAGCCCTGGCCTTGCCCGGCCGCTCTGGTGACCAGCCGAGGGGCAGTGACCAAGCTGGGCTGCCTGGTCGGCAAACGAGCTGCACACGGCCCCTGTCGTTGCGGTCAGCCCAGACCATAGAAGATACATTCTGCGCTCTCCTTTGGCTTCCTTGAGTTTTGAAGACTCATGAAAGCCCCACTTATCTAGAAGTTCTGATCTCAACAGACATCCACAGAGCCCAAGTGAGAATTCTGGCTTCTCCCTGCTGTGAGCTCCGGGGACTCGGCACCCGCGTCTCACAGTCATTTTCTGCGTAACGCTAGGCCACGTGGTTTTTTTCCTGGGCTGCTCACCTTGGAGTTGGGGCAGTGAAACAGGAGGAGGCGGTGGCTTCAGGAACAGCGACAGCTGCGGGCGGGAGGAAGGAAGGGCCCAGGGGGGCTCGTGGCTGGGCAGCAGGGCCTGGAGGCACCCCCTGGGCACCGCGGTGGCTGGAACCTGGTGGCCTGGTGGGCTCCCAGTGTGGTGGCTGCTTCGCGGCTTCCCTCAGCTTCGGGGAGGAAAGCGCTTGCATGCCCTGCGCTGCTTGCTTGTGCCCGCCACGAGGGGTTGCTCCAGAGCAGCACCCGTGTGTCCTTGCCTGACTTAGTTTGGCGCCCCTCAGCTTCTGTGTGCTTCAGACGCCCCTGGGAGTCGTCCCTTCACTGCACGCGCCGAAAGGCGTGGCTGGTGTTCACACTGCCGCCTTCCAGTGCCCGAGTTACCTTCGGGACCTCTTGTCAGCGGTCAGGAAGGCGCACAGGCCGAGCTGGCGGGCTGGCGGGTCTGCTGACACCGCAGTCGGTCAGGGCTCCAGGGCAGCGCCGCGGCCGCGCAGAACGTGCGTCTGTGAGCGCCCGTCACTGTAAGTGAAGAGCCTCTGGCCTCTGGAGCAGAAGAAGCCGACGCATAAAAACTAACTTGGCGGCGGCGGCAAGCCTTTAGTTAGGTCGAACGTGTCACCCCCACACGGAGCTCCCGTAACGCCTGCTTGCCGCCAGCGTGCTCATTGGTTTCCTGTTGTCCTTGCCTCTGCACCATTTTCGTGACTTTGGGATAGCTTTGCTTATTCAGCGTTCACCTTGGCACAGGTCTGTCGAGCAGATGAGCCCAGGTTAGTTCTCCCTTTCGGCGGGTGGTGAATATCTGGTGCCTCGGTGTCTTCCTGAGTCAGCCTGGGCCCAGTGACCTAGGAGGAGTTTGAAGCCTCAAACTCGGTCGTAGGGACCTCAGCAGAGACCTTCCTTTGTCAGAGGTGGGCACTCTTCCCCCAAGATTTCTACGAAGGGTGAATGGCAAAAAGGAGAAGAAAAATCTCAGATGAATTCCAGCTGGTATTTTGGCGCCAGTGTTTCCATGTCACTGCCTTTGCTCGTCTGAGTAAACACCCGCGTAGCATCATTCTCAGCGCTGAGTTGGAGCCGAAGAGCCCTGCCCGGAGCAGCGTTGCGCCCGACGAGGAGCGAAGCCCTGGCGGCCTCCTGTACCGGTCGGCGGCCGGGACATGGTCTGTTCTTGTTTCAGGGAGAGAAGATAGAGGACATCCCGAAGGACGTGCTGATGGACTGTGCCCACCTCGTGAAGGCCAACAGCATCCAAGGTCAGTCCTCCTCGGAGGTTTTCCGAGCTCCCCTGACTTCTGTGTGAAGTGCGTATTTCGGGCTGCGCTACCCCTCCGCCTTGCCTCAGCGCCGTCGTGCGTGCTCTGCCTCTCCACCTCGTCCGTTGCCTGTCGAAGGACTAGAGCCAGTCTCCCCTCCCTCAGCTATTAGCGTCTGTGTCTTGTTTTCCTTGCTTTTGACACAGGATTGTCTGAGTCCTCTTAACCCTAAACATTTGTAGAAAGAGTTCTGGAAAATAGCTGATGTTAAGAACTCAGCAAGAGATAAGTCTCTTGGCTTTATCTTTAATGCTGTTTGAGACCTTTATTTCGTCACTTGTCCGTAGGTTCAAGAGCTCAGAAGTCTCTATCATTCTTGGCCACTTTTGCCTCTCTCCTCCCCTTACATACTTTTTTCTCTCTTCAAGAGATGCCGATTTGCTTTTGAGAACCACCTCCTAGAGGTTCCTGCTTAAGTGATCAAGGGGAGCCTGCAGTGTCTGGATGCTCTCCTGAGCCCGAGAGGGCTGAGAACAGTCCCCTGTTACAGGAGGGAGGTGCTCTAGGTAGAGCCTGGCAGCTGGGCGCGTACTCGTTTCACAGAACTTAACCTGTCAGTAGTCAGTTACGGGTCAAGAAAGGCCAGTTACTGGGGCGGAGGCATCAGCTGGATTGTACTGGGAAGTTACTGGGAACAGTGGCATCAGCTGGATTGTAGGGGGCACCTAGGCCTGGAGAGGACAGCGGGACGGCTGGAGGGGTCGGAGGCGGAGGGTGCCCCAGAGGGCGGATAGGAATGGGGAGCTCGCGTGAGGCACGCAGGGCATAGCCGGGGTGGGGGTGGCGACTGAGGCAAGGGCGGGGCGTGTGCCCCTGCCCGTCGCTCGGCGCCTACTGGCCCGGCGGGCAGCCCTGGCAGTGAGCCAGGCCGCACCAGACCACGAGTGAGACCTCAGGGAGCCACTGATTTTCCCCTCTGCGAGCCGTTAATGCGGTGTTTTAGGGTTGTACGGGCTCCCCTTAGTCCTTTTGTTCTTTAAGGCATGCATACAATAAGGTGGGCAGTCAGTTTAGAGCGTCTCAGACGCCCCTGAAGCTAGTCCACGGGCCCTGCTTTCCCGTCGTCATCCTTTGCTTGCCCGTCGACTCTGCCATCTGCTGTGTGTGTGTTTTAAGAGGATCTGTGCTCTGCAGCGCGTGCTGGCCTGCCCCTTCCTGAGTTTTTGTTGTTTGGAGCGTGGTCATTTGCCAGTGCTCAGGGAGGGCTGCTCGGGTCCTGCCCTGTCTGAAGCGCGCTCTCGGCAGGCTGCAAGATGAACAACATCACCGTGGTCTATACGCCGTGGGCCAACCTGAAGAAAACGGCTGACATGGACGTGGGG
>NW_004567115.1:51369594-51382923 GCF_000260355.1 Condylura cristata | reverse complement strand
AGTAAAGGCTCAGCCTTTTCACTGGTAACTTCCCCCATCGTGTGCAGCTCATTAAAATAAATAAAATGTTGAGCGCTGAATTGGAGAGGAAAAGTCAGTCTGACTCCTCCCTCTCTCCTGCAAAGGTGAAAATTGTAACCGTTGAGAAGAAAGTGAATGAGATCCTGAACCGGTTAGAGAAGACCAAGACGGAGCGGTTCCCGGACCTGGCAGCAGAGAAGGAGTGCAGGGACCGAGAGGAGAGGAACGAGAAGAAAGCCCAGATTCAGGAAATGAAAAGGAGAGAGAAGGAAGAGATGAAGAAGAAGAGGGAAATGGACGAGCTTAGGTGTGTTGGGGCGCCGGCGGGGGGCCCTGCCTGCGGGGGTCTCCACACGACACCTGCCTGGAGCCTGACGTGGGCAAGGGAAGGGCGTTTGTGGAAACGCTTTCTGGCTGCTGCCAGTCGGCCGGAGCTGTGCGGTGTTGTAAGCGGCATCACTGCCTCTGCCGTGCTGTGCCCAGGCTCTGCCGCTTGTCAGGCCCGGGTTGGGGCCCACCTCACTGAGAAGGGTGCCCAGCACCCTGCCCACATGGGGCTTTGCGCCGGCTTCCCTGTGGTATCTGCAGCCGGCAGGGCGCCTGGCTGCCAGTCCTGTCTGCTCTCGGCTGAGGAGCCGCTCCGCAGCAGCCCGGTCGGGTCGGGCCAGCCACTTCTCTAGGCGCCTGAGTGACGCGAGGTGGGTGGGAGTCGCCCCGTGCCAGCTGTGCGGTGAGGTCCGCATCCCTCCAGCTGGCCTTGTTAGCGTGCAGATCCTTGGGGCGGGGATCTGTCCCGCTGCCGCGTGTCTTCTGAAGACCCTCAGCAGAGCCGGATAAAGCCACCCCAGCCTGGCTACTGCATGATCTCACTTTCAATGTGTTTTTCTTCTAGGAGCTATTCATCACTAATGAAAGTGGAGAACATGTCTTCAAATCAGGTATGCTTAACCTTCTGCTCTTGTGTACCTTGAAGAAATAACCAGGAGTTTGTGATGAGTGAGTTACTGGCCAGCTTTGAGCCAGTTTCGATTCGCATGTTGGCAACAGCCTGGCGTGCCTTGGCAGCTGGCGCCTTCTGTTGGGCATCGCCCTGCTCCCCTGGACTTGCTCGTGTGTTTGCTTTAATGAGGCACCGGTAGACAGGTCGTGAGCGGTCCCCGGGGCTTGCAGGCCTTGCCTTGCGCCTCCCGCTTCTGTTGGTAGTTCCAGGCGCGCGTGCCCTGCGGACAGAGCCCTGTGCTGGCGCAGACACCTGCCACTATCGGGAACACCAAGTGTGGACCCCGAGATTTTGTCTGCGGTGCAGGCCAAGTGGCCAAGCTGGGTTTGGTGCCCTCGGGCCCGGAGATGGGGGAGAGCTGGCCTGTGGCGCAGCCTGAGAGCTCAGCGTCAGCACTTTAGTATTTTACTAGAACTGTCTCAGGGACTTGTGGCTCACATGTACTGTCTCCCCAGATTTATTCTGAAGTGTCTGGGGATGCCAGTCTACTTATTACCAGGTCTGGTGAACATCGAGGCCGGGAGCGTGGCTTTGGCAAGTGTGCGTGTTTTACAGCTGGTTTACCAGCTGCAGGCGTTAAATCTCGTTACTAGTTGCATGCAGCACTTGGAATCTGAAATAATTAGAATCTAATTTACTGGCCAGTCCCTCGGACACCCTAGCCACACACGGCTGTGGCTGCCGTCTCGGGCAGTGCTGGAGTAGGACTGTCCACTTTCTGGGAAGCAGCATTGCTGAGACACTTGGAAACAGCTGATAGAATTGCAGGTCCCTTAACAGTCTAGTTACACTCCATAGTCACTGGTAGGACTTTAGGCCCTTCTTTGGTATATGGATCCTTCCAAACCCCTGTTCCTGTCTCTATGAAGAAGTTGGTTTGTGAGGCTCCTTTGTGAATTAGAGATGTTTATAATTTATTCCTGAAAGATTCCAGAGTAGCATTATGCAATTAAATAGGGCCTTGGACTTAAAATTTGAAATAGAGACTTAAACTTTCATTTGCCAACTGAGTAGCCTAATAAGTTCTTTAACTTCTTGGAGGAGCTGAATTGGCAGGAAAGGGCTCTTCTGAAGTGTAAACCAGTTCACCCCTAGTCACAGAATAAAAGTGGTCATTCCTGTTTCCCATTCAGTCCTTAGTTGCTATTTTCCCATAGAGTACCAGGATCAAAGATGATGGATTTAAATCCTTTCTAGAGGTTTTTCTTAGAGTTCTTAAATCGTTTAACAGTTACACAGAAGTTTTCACATGCCTGGACACCGATGTGTGTGTTGTAGTTACAGGTGTTTGTTGAAGTTTTGTGTTTTTTACTGGCCGTTTCCATTAGAAATCTGGGCTTATATTATGCTGCAATATTACGCATTTTCATTCCTGTTGTTAAGGGTTTAAACGTTGTGGTGTTTTGAAGCTGGGATGTATAAACATACGGTCCTCACACACACGTGCACGCGCATACACAGTCACGTACATACCACACTGTCACGTACACACACCCTGTAAGTGTGTACACATGAAGGCAGACACCGTCTTCCAGTGGTAACTGTAAAAGTTTCAGGCTTAAGAAATCACATTTGTGGCCCTCCCTGGTGGCGCAGCGTGTAAGAGCGCAACTGAGAGGCGTAGGCCACTTCTGCATGGGTTCGATCCCCGCCTGCCCGAGAGGAGATCCACAGGGCGCGGCAGCCCTCTCCTGACCGCCCGCCGCTCCCCTCAGCAGTGTGCTTCTTCAATCTGCCTGTTCTGCTCCCCGCTCTGTCTCTGGTGACTCCTCTTACCCCCCGCATCTCTGGCCTGTACCCCAGTTCTGTATAGGTAAATAAATAAATCCTAAAAAAGAAATAAAAGATAAACCACTGTAAATGACCTTTTAAAAAAAAAATCACATTTGTAGACCAGATTTAAAATTTGAAAGTGTACGTGTATTGTAAAATTTACAATAGTATTGTTCTTCTGACATTGTATAACAAAAACTTTTCTTTATTGCCAGTCATCTCCAGTGGAAAGGTCATTCAGCATTTTGACCCAAATCCAGGGATGAATGTAAGCAAGTAACAGTAAAAAAGGCTTATGATAATACAGCCTGGAGTTACATACTTTTGGTAACTAGTTTTGTTGTTTTTTTTTTTTAAGGTTATTTATGCATACATAACTGGGTTGCAGTCCAGAGATGCAGGGGATTCACCAGAGAGAGAGCGGGGAGCAGAACAGGCCGAGTAATGAAGCACACTGCTGCGGGGAGCAGCGGGTGGTCAGGGGAGGTCTGCCGCGCCCTGGGGGTCACCTCCCTGGTCAGGGGTTGAACTCGCACTGAGGCGGCCAGCTTGCAGTGCTGCGCTTTGACACATTGTGCCACCAGGGAGGCTCCTTTTTGTAATTAGTTTTTACCACAGATAATCTTAGGAATTCTGAATGTCGTACCTGGTGCCTGGCCTCAAGGTTTAGGGCGCTGTGGAAAGGTGCTGCTTGCTTTGTTCACCTGTTGTCGAGACACTTCCCCAGCAGCATTATTGTAAGTGGTTTCTTTTTCCTCTGGTGTGGTTAGAAATCGATGTTTTAAATCTTCTGTTTACCACTAACTTAGGACAGCCGTGCTAGATGACGTCTCGTTGTCTGAGAGGGCCCACTTTTGCTCCTCAGGAGCTCTTCTGTCTCCCCTCACCCCCGGCCGTGAGGGTGGCCCTCTGCTGCCTGACCCGTCGGCTGCCCCTGCCCTCGTCAGGCAACCCTGGCGTCCTGCCTGAGGGTCAGTCGCTTCTGACTGGGAGACGGCTTCATCGCAGGGCTCGTGCTCTTCAGAGCGCCGTACTCACCTTACTGCTCAGTTTGACCCGGCCCCAGGCTCCCTGTGCGCGCGTGCTGGCCCCCACGTTGTTGCTGCCGTTGTTCCTGTCGTGTTTGCAGCTCGCCGGGAGCGGAGCGGCGCCCCTTGGCCCACGCAGCCCCTCTGCCCAGCCTCCCGGCAGCGACGGCGCTTGACTCCCAGTTAGGGCTGGTGCGTGTGGGAGCTGGACGTGATCTCTGACGTAGCTTACGCACGTCCGTCGTGGAAAATACAAGGTTTTCACTCTCTTGTGGGTCTTCGTTTTGAAGATTTGCCTTCCAGTCCATAATAGTAATCCTCGAGCTGTAATCATTTGTCGAATCTCTCTAAATTTGGTCCCAGAACCACAGTCATTTTACCACCCCCTATTTCCTTCTCACTCCTTAAGTGGGAGGCGAGAGACCCAGTAGAGATACCGAAACACTCTTGCAGGGGAACCTAAAGGATACCAGCTGCCCTGAGAGTCTTGGGTCTCAGAGATGCGTGCCTCACGTCGCTGCGCTCCCTGCGCGCCTGCTCGCTCGCGGCCTTGTCACCGGTCAGACTTAACCTTGAGCTCAGTGTTTGCGGTTCAGCGTTCACCTTCAGAGGCAGCAGTTGTTAGCCTCCAGCTTAGAGGGCCGCTCCCGTCCCAGTGAGCCCCGCCTGGCTGAGCCCTCCGTGGTGGGCTGGGAGTGCAGGGAAGCCAGAGGACTGCCCGCGGGACTGGAGAGACGCAGTTGTTTCCTGCCTGGGTCTCGTCATTCCCTGCCCACCTTCAGCGGGCACCACGAGGGAGGGAAGCGTGTGTGGGCGTGCGCCCCTCGCCCTCCCCTCACAGCTGGGAGCGAGACAGCCGAAACAGTCTCAGGGTCAAAGTTGTGACTTTCAGGCAGCCGCACCGGAACTCACACGGTTGTGAGCGCTGGTACTCGGGGTGGTTTGGGGTGTACAGTGGCTCGGAAAGGAATCTTCAGGGCTTGTTTCCGAGTCACACGGTACACCCTGGAGACTGAGCCTTCGCGTGGCGTGAGATTGCGTGTTACAGGCTAGACAAGGCAGCTGACTCGGCAGCTCACCTGCTCCCTAATGACTTTTCCTGCCCAAAGAGGCCCCCGTGAGGCCCCAGAGAGGCCACCACCTTGAAGCCAGAAGTACTGGGATGGGAGCAGCGTTGTCAGACACGGAGGCAGCCTTCTCCCGCCCACGCCCTGGGGTGCTCAAGGAGCCGCCGCCTGCCCCCCTGTGCCCTCGCTCCGTTGTCTCAAAGTCGCTGTCCCGGGTGCTGTGTGCTCCAAGCCCTGGAACGACAGCTTGGTGAATGTAGCTGCTCCTCCAGCTCTTCTGAGCAACCGCCATTGAAGGTGGAGCAGCGATGAGGGGATTGTTTGTGCTTTTTGAACTATGGAGAGGCGTGAGGTGGCTTGTTTCTTAAGGCTACATCTGGATTTGTTTAATTGTTTATTGATCTAATTGAGTTGTTTTTAAGGCTCTTACGGTCTCACCTTTTGTCTCCTCAGGATGGCAACGATTCAGACGAATTCATGTGAGTGGAGAAAAAGGACCTTTTACGGATGTGAATTTAGGGACAGTTGCAGATATTTTGATTACATCTATGTTCTGAGTGACAAAAAACAAACAACAGAACTCTACCTTCCTTCTATACAAATATTAATCCGTTTTGGAGTTAACAAAATTGTTACCCTTTTTTGCTGACAGAAAAGGATAAAATATATATATATATATGTAATATTGTTGGACTTGAAGACAGCATTTAACTTTAGGAAAGTGAAAATATTTTTGCCAGAGCACATCTTGGTACCTCCTGGAAGTTGGCTGACCTTGTTTTTGGAACAGACTTTAGAACGAACCAACTCTTAAAAGACTATTTCTATTACTGTGGTCTGTCCCTGAAAATAGATGTCTTAAAAAGCGTTTCATATCCTTAAAATGTCTTTACTATGTTAAGAGTGTATCATGAACATTGTATGTGAGTGCCGTCAGCACCCCGGTTCCTGACTGGAAAGGCTTGTGGACTTTGAAGACGATGGCGGTGTTTCCAGGAAATTGCCGACCCAAATTTCCCTTCCCTGCCACCGTTAGGAGAGAGGTCCTCGTGCTCAGCTGGGCCTGGTTCCCTGCCACATGCCGCTGTCCCTGAAGGCAGCCGCTGGGCACCAGCACGTTTGAAGAAGCAGTCGGTGTTAATCAGGGCTGGGCCTTGGGCAGCTCGACCTGATTACCAGGCCACCCGGGCAACACATTTCTGCCTCCTGGGCCGTGGAGTCAAGCTCCAGACAGGCGTGGCAGGGAGTGGACACTCTAGGAATGGTGCTGAAGGAGCAGAGACGGGACGGATGTCTCGGGATAATGGCTGAAAACAGAAGTCCACATGCAGTTAGGATTTTTGAAAGAATTG
Organism: Condylura cristata; assembly: GCF_000260355.1. Taxonomy (NCBI): domain Eukaryota; kingdom Metazoa; phylum Chordata; class Mammalia; order Eulipotyphla; family Talpidae; genus Condylura; species Condylura cristata. The sequence continues at coordinate 51,376,682 of NW_004567115.1, read as the reverse complement.
AGCATTCTGCTAGCCAGCCATGTGATTTGTTTGGTCATCTGAAATAATATTTGAGTCGTAACCCCAGAGTTCAGATTTCTCAATTGTAGACTCGGTTATGTAATATTTAACAGGACTCCGCATTCGAGCTGCCTGCCGGCCGGAGTGATTCTGGGCAGAAGACACATCCTCATGCAGCAGGCCAGGCAGCCCCTGTAGAAAGAGACAAAGCCAGTGAAAGGGAGCGACCCCGGCCCGCAGGCCAGGGGCCCGCAGCGAGCAGCGGCCTGTCCTCCCTGTGCTCTGACTCGGCTGGCGGCCCTCCAGCATGGCCTTCCCTTCACTGCGTGGGACTGTGGGTGAGCCAGAAGACCGTAGAGTTTCCACTTGTCCCGAGTTGGTGTGTGGACTTGAACTGGAAAGTTCCCGGAGCGTGACTCAGAGGCCAGATTGTGAGAGGGATTGTGGGAGATGATTCCAGAAGTTAGTGGTAGTGTGTGTATGTGTGTGTGATGATTGTTAGCCCCTGGAGACCTGTGATTGAAAAATATATAATAAAAGTATCATTTTTTTATTTAGAAAGAAGGACATTGTTACATAAATTCTTAGAACTCAGCAGTGGTGGCCTTCATCCCTGCGTGGCTTTGGACAGTGCTGCAGCTTTTCTTCGAATGCTCATTTACCATAGACTCCAGCCGGCAGAGTTTGTGGGGTCTCGTGTTCCTCCTCACATGGCTGTGTCTGCCCCCAGGACCCCGGGGACTCAGTGAGGCAGCCCTGTCCCTGGCTACCAGGGGCTCTTGTTTGACCCTCAGCCACAGCATCTAAAATGGGGAGATTTGGCCTCTGGCAGTCAGTCACCTCTGTCTTCCCACTGCTTCCGAAGGCCTACTCCGGCCCCACGTTACAGGTAGATAGGGGGAACACTGCTGTCTTCGTCATGTGAGCGACCCAGGAGCCCAAGTTTAAAACGTTTCACGATAGCTTACGTGTTTTAAAATGTCAAGGCCGTGCTTCTGAGTTCCCCATGTCGTGTTCCCAGCTCTCAGACCTCTGCATTTCCCCCGCCTCTGGCTGCCGGGGGATAGTCTCCCTGGCTTCCTTGGCCCCCGAGAGAAGGACTTTGTCTCCTGGCGCATGGCTGAGGTCATCTCGTGCTCGTTGGCACATGTCCCAAGCTGCGGGGAAGTTCCAGGACGTGGGCAGCCGGCCGGATGAGCCGAGCCCGCGCTCAGATCTGTGCTCGCTGAGGTCTCCCAGGGTGCCTGCAGGCAGCGGGCCCCCCTCAGCTGGATGTCCCCAGGCCGGACAGCTGAGAGCTCCGACTCCCCCAGGAGCTCGCTACTTGTCACCTCTGCTGAATGTCAGCATGTGAAAGCTGATGAAACAAGGTGGGGGGCGCTCTGCAAGGTGGGCCTTGCTTTCCTTCCCGCATCCACCCTCCTGTGAACAGTCGGTGAGATGAGGGCTGACGCCTGCCCCTCCCCCCGGCTCCCATGCTCGGGGGTGCGCTGGTTTCTGCCACGCTGCCCGCCTTGCAGAGGAGGCTACCGTTACGTGCTCATGATTTCTGGAGTGTGCGTAGGAGAATTGGGGTTCTTCTGGCCTGAAGGCTGCTCGTTGGTTTTAAACCTTTTTCCGACCTGCCCGTCAGGTCCCGGGTCAACCAGTCAAAGTTACTAAAGAGGAAAACGCGCCTTGAGGCGGTGCTTCTGTCTCAGCCTCCCAGAGCTCTCTTCGGTTGTGACACCCTTAGCTTTGTCATATCCCAGCCCTCAAAATGGAAGAGTTGACCTTACGTCAAGGAAATGTCTCCATGAGGCTCCACGCTGACTTCAAAACCAGAAGGCGTTGAAGAGTCTCTGGGGAGGGAAGGATGGCCTGAAACGGTCAAGCTTGAATTCTGCCGCCCCTAGCCGGAACAGCTTCCTTTTCAGCAAGAAGCCGGGAGGGGCTGCGACCCCGCATGGGTGTCCGCACGCCCAGGGACCACCCCTCCTGTGTGCCCCTTCGCCCTGGTGGAGAGACTCCCGTCGCCACGCCACGTTGTGACCGGCTGCGACCGGCTTTGTAGCCGAGGAGTCTTGGCCCGCACGACCTGCGCCCCCTTCTCTCCCCTCGCTTCTGTCGGCTCATTCACGACCAGGATTCAGGAGGCTCAGAAAACAAGCCTCTCTCCGCCTGTCGTGCCCACTCCTTCCAGGTGCCATGACCCCCACTGCAGGCGTCCCCCCCGTTGCGGCCCCCCCCCCCCAGTCTCCTGGGCTCTCACGTCGGGAAGAATTGTAATTTTTTTCTTGACTGGGTCCACGTGGGTCAGAATGGAGACGTCTGGAGAGGCCCTGGGTAGACAGGGCCCAGGGCTCCATAGGAGGCTGTCAGGAGACACGTGCCATCTCCTCGCCAGCCCGAGCCCACAGCCAGGGCACCAAGTGTGAACCCTGATGTCAGCCGTGACGGTGACTGTGGGTCCATCGCCGGGGACGGTGCTGCACTGGGGCAGGGTGTTGACAGGCAGTTGAGGCTTCGTGATGTGAGGCCGGGGGTTCAGGGGAACCCCCCCTCTGCTGCATCTTGCAGTGACTCTAAAGAGTAAAATCTCAGAAGAGAGCAGGTGTGAGGTGTCTCCAGCCCCCCCCCCGGGCGGAGACACCATATGGGAGGCTGACAGCAGAGCTATCAGCTCTGCTGGAGGATAGGCCAGGGGCCACCTGAGGAGGGCGGCAGAGCGGCTCTGGCCCAGAGATGCCAGCGTCACCCCTGCCTGCTGGGGCCCAGGCCAGGAGTGGGGACAGCCCGGAGGGTGACGAGTGCCCCGCGCTCATGCCCCGTCGGCCTCTGCCGGGCCATGCTGCTGGCCAGTCATCCCCGCAGACTGCCGCGTCCCCCAAGTCCGTCCCGGGCGTGTCCGGGTAGGAAGGACCTGGAGAGACAGTGACTCCTTTCATCTCGCTTTGCCCAGGGCAGGAAGGGAAGAGGGACAGGACTGCCCTCGGGCGACAGATGTCCCTTTGAGGCCCCGCCCTGGCCTGCTCACCTTCTGGTGGGTGTCCTGGAGCTGCCCACACTCACAAAGGCCTGGAGGGAAGGTCTCGTGGGCGAGACCCTGCAGGGGGAGGGGACTGTGTGCCGTCTCCACGCCCAGACGTCACCCTCAGACATGTGGGTTTTCCGCCTAACTGCTGCTTTTCTGTGAAGTAGCCCCTGCCCACTCTGGACCCCCTTAGTCCCATGGGCTGTGGGGACGAGTGCGGAGCAGGGGGCCTGTGGCCGCGGGTGGGTAGGGTGGCAGTGAGGGCTGGCGGCCTCTCCTCGAGGGGGCAGCCTCGGCTCAGCTCCAGGGCCTGGCCGGGGAGTGAGGTTTCACCGGCGTCATTGAGTAACTGAAGGCTGGAAGGCCTGACCTTTTCAGGATGGGAAAACAAATCGCCAGCCGCTCTCTGGTTACTCTTTCCCACCCTTTGATAACACCTTGATGAATACGTGATATTCCCGGACTTTGATCACGTTCTAACACAAGGACGTTCCAGTAAGAGTTACAGGTTCCTTATGGGAATAAAAAAACCCTCTTTGAAATCAAAACTAATCACAAATGGAATTCAAAACCGCAGCCCCCCTAGTTCACTCTCCTCCCAGCCCTCCCTCAGCCCCTACCCCTACTCACCCCGAGGCTGGATCCTTCCCAGGGTCCGCTGCAAAGCAAGCCAGGAAACTTTAAGGGGGGGGGGCGGGCTTGACCCTACCCCAGGGCCAGAGGGGGGGTCTCATGCTAGGCAATGACCACTGTGCTCTTGTCGTTGGGATCTTGGGACTGGGACGCGGATGGACCCAGCGGCTTGTCCTCAGCCTCGGGACTTGGGGCTCACCCATAGGAAGTGACGTCACTGCGTTTTTAGGTCAAGTTTATTCCAGGCCTGTCTGGGGGCTGCACGGAAGTATCCCAGCTTTCCCCATAGCAGGGTCCTTCTCTGCTCCACCCCCCCCCCATTCCAGGTGATTGAGGCCTCCTGGAGTGGACATCAGGAGTGACCGAGCAACAGGAGCTGAAGGGATGGGGGGGGGGATTCTGGGGGGCGTGTGGCCTGTAGGGTGGGTTGAACGCGGGTCTTGGTAACGCGGTGCTGAGCCTTGAGGCGCTCTGGAAGGGCTGTGCTTCTCAGGGGGAGGTCTCAATGCCCTTTGTATGTGAAGTGTCGGAAGTCATGGGGAGGACAGTGCCTGCGCTCTCAAAGGAGAAAGCCTGGACGTGACGCTGACGACGGGGAGCCGGTCTCCTGGTGCAGACTGGGCTTGTGCTGTCATGTTCCAGCTCATCGAATCGTGGGACTGCGTGGCGTGGCGGTGCAGGCCGGGCAGGCCAGCCTCGGCCAGGCGTCTCCCACACCCGACCCGTCTCCAGCCTCCGCGTGACGCGTCTGGAGCCGGGGTCCGAGGCAGCTGGAAACGGGATGCGCAACCAGCCTGACCGCTGCCCTTCACGGCCTTTGGGGCAGGCGGGCGCGAGTTCCTCTTCCGCGGAACAGCCGTGGCGTTTAGAGACGCTGTCGCTTGGACCGGGGCTGCCCCTGCGCACCCCGTTAGCAGGAAAAGTAGGACTGCGGACAGGGCTGCCCCGGCACTGCGAGCTCACGTGCCCCCAGCGCTCCCCCTTCTGCAGAATCCAAGTCTCTGCCCGTCACGGAGCCCGGACTTGGCACTGTGGGGAGCTTTCTAAGGATTTTCGATTTATTCCTTACTTATTTTTACTGTAAAGTGTAATAAACACCCAAAGGCCGCATGGGAAGACACGTTCCTTTTCAGGGATGGTAACACAGAGCACCGTGTCCTGTCCGGCGAAGGGGCAACCCAGCCCGCCCTTGTCCTGGGCGTCTCCTGGCCTCGGCAGCCCGCCCCTGGCTCCCCCGGTTTTCTCCCCGTGTGCGTTCCCCAAAGCTACCCGCTGGCCCGCCTGCCGCTTTGGCTAAATGCAGCCTGACTGATGTGCTATGTGACTGCCTCTCTCACTCAGTGTCGTGTTCCTAGTGAATCTCCCCATGGATGCTTTCTTCTTGGTACGGGCTGAGTTCATTCGGACTTTGTATCCTCTAACCTACCCTCTTTCAAATAGTACCTGCTTGTTTATCAGCTTGTGTCCCATATTGTCAACGAAAGCTTTGGGAAAACATAGGATGGGGTAGATCTCAGGTAGGGGTTTCTGCAGACTTCCAGAAACATCCCAGCAGCAGAGTGTATTACTCAGTGCCCCGGGCACATTTCGCCACCCCTCAGTCGCCCCCGGGACCTGAAGCACCTGGCCGGAAACCCGGGTACAAGCTGTCACGGCCTCTCCTGCACACCAGGCCAGCTCCTGTCAAAACAAGGCGCAGGACTCACCTGGCTCCCGGCACGGCGGCTTTGGCCAAGCGTGGCCGTGCTCGTCCGGCTGGCCGGGGAAGCCAGGGCAGCCGCTTCCCCTCTGGAAGCCCAGACAGCTTTCCCATCACGGGTCTCGCTTTCCCTGACTCTAGAGGTCCCAGGTGAGATGTGGGTGCCCCCTCGCCAGCACCTGGGTGGCCTCAGCCGGGCCAGGAAGGCAGCGCAAGGGGAGGAGGTGCAGCGGAACCCTGGAGGCGAGTCCTGAGCAGACGGGAAGGGGACGAAGCTGACTGACTCCCAGAAAGTGCGAGATGAGGTCACTCTTGGCAGTTGGCAGAGGGAGGGGGTAGGAATTTGGAGGTGAAGGGGCCAGGTGAGTGAGCTGGGAGGAACAAAGCGGCGCTGTTCTGAGGAGTGAGCCCGGTGCCAAGGGGAAGCGGAGAGCGGGGATTTGGTGGCTGGTCGTCTAGCAAGGAATGATAACTCCTCGCTCCACCTGCCAAGCTCCCGGCAAGGGCCAAGGAGCGGGGGGTGGGGTGCACCAGGGCCCTGGGTGCAGCCGCTGCTCACCAGGAGGCCCCGGGGGGGGACTCAGGTGGAAGGAAGGCGGCGCGGCAGCGGGGCTGGACAGCAGAGGGCGAGCGAGGGACACGCAGAGCGGTGACGTGTGGCCTGGGCTCGTGCTGCAGCAGACGGCAGGGTGAGGCGGCGGGGTGCATGCAGGCGCGGGTGGGGCGCCCCTGCTGGCGAGCACAGCAGCCAGGGCGCCAGGTGCACGTTTGGTGCCAGATCACTAGAGATGAAAGCGGCAGAGTCGGAGGGCCTGAGTGTCACAGGAGCAGCAGGGGTCAGCAGCGGGGGAAGGGGCCGGAGGCCGCAGCAGGGCAGGCAGGCTTTCCTGCGTGACCACAGGACGTGCTGGCAGCGGGCTTAACCGGAGGACAGGGGGAGCCAGCTTGTTGGGGGGCCCAGGGGTGCAGGTGGGGAACGGGAGGAGCGCCCTGGAACGCAGGGGCAGCAGCTCCGGAAGTCCAGGAAAGGGGCAGCTGGCCGGACAGCGCAGGGGAGCCGGCGGCTGCTGGTGGGGGCGGAGGCCGCGGACAGCAGGGGTGCAGGCGCCCTCGAGGAGCGGCAGCCGCCTGGGGGGTGAAGGCGCCCCCCTTCGTAGGTGCAGAAGCTGGGGGAGGGCAGAGGCGCCTGAGCGGGGCCACGGGCTGCGGCCGTGTGGTCTCCAGCCGGGGGCGCGTGGCAGCCGGGTCCTCTCCCACGCGCGCTCATGAGTTCGTGGACAGACCACGCGGCGAGGCCGTGAAGAACATGTTTGGCGTCCGAGTCCAAGCAGCGAGCAGCCAGCCTGGAGGGACTTAGCCAGTGTCGCGAAGGCAACTCGCGGGCCCGGGCGCTGGGAGAGCGGCCCGACGTCTGCCCGTGGGGTGCTCAGAGGCACGCACCCCCACCCCTCCAGCTCAGCCCACCTGCCCGCCAGGAGCCCCTCAGCTGCCCCTTAGCCGTCTCCGGGAAGGCCGGCCGCCGCCGCCGGGGCCCTGGCCTGCCGGCCTTAGCCCACCTGCCCTGCTCCTTGTGTCCTGGCTGTATTTGACTTCTGTTTCTGGCTTTCTGCCCCCTGCAGCCCCGGGCACCATCTCCCACACTCTGCGTATTTTTTTTTTTTTAAAGATTTATTTTATTTGTACATACAGAACTGGGGTACAGGCCAGAGGCTCAGGGGTGGCGAGAGGCTTCACCAGAGACAG
>NW_004567115.1:51358309-51369008 GCF_000260355.1 Condylura cristata | reverse complement strand
TCCCCACTTTGTCCCTGGGGAAGCCTCTCGCCGCCCCTGAGCCTCTGGCCTGTACCCCAGTTCTGTGTGCACAAATAAATAAATCTTTTAAAAAAAATTTCTTGTGAGGTGACATGGGGCTCCCCAGAATACAGCAGGTGGACGGAGGGGGGAGGGCCGGAGGGGGACAGGAAGGCAGGGTGGCAGGGCAGGTGAGGGGACCCATGGGGAAGAGGGAGGGTAGAACTAGAGCCTTAGGGATCAGTCAGGGCAGAGATGGGCCTTGATTCCATCATCCAGGAGCCTGAGTCTAGACTAGAAGTGGGGTCCTGCCTCCCGGCTGGCGCGCTCTCGCAGGCCCCACGCCCCCGTCGCGGGGGGCTGCCAGCGTCTTCGCAGAGACGGGCAGGGTCACCTCGCCGCATGGGCCCTTGCCAGGGCTAGGCCTCCGTTTGCATCTGTGCTGTTGTCTTCCTCAAAGGCGTCTTGCCTGCTTGACCCACTCCGGGCTCCTCACCGGGCTCCACCCAACTTGTAAGTGGTGCAGAACGGCTTCCTCCCCCCGGTCCATTCACGAGCTAGCAACCGGCCTTGGGGGGCAGGGCCGCCCCTGAGCAGGGCACTGTTTCTTCCACCTTGTCTCAGCAAGGCCTGCAGCCGCGGGACTGGGGAGGAAGAGGATGGAGCAGCTGGGGGAGAAACCCCCTCTGTCCAGGGGCCGGGTCTGGACCTGCAGCTTCCGGGGGACATAAAGGCCACGTCCCCTCCCGCGGCGCCGAAGTGAGAAATCCTTGGAGCTTGGCACGGTCAAGGTACCGGGCACACGGGAGGAATACGTGGCCCTCCAGGAATAGAAGAATGGCTGATTCTCGAATGGTCACTAACGTTTTGATTTGTTTTCTGATTCTGTTGATGCACAACAAAAAAATGCTATGGATACTGTGCTTCGTTTCTAATGATACTCCTGATAGGAATGTAACTTCCTCTATTCTCGATAGTGATTTACTTCTGAGGAACTCTTTAATATTATTATACAATTAATTCCTGTATACCAGGTGGCTTGTAAAATGAATGGAGAGAGTAATTACAGGATTAGAAAGGCATAGAGGATAGATAGGGCATTTGTTTAGCAGCACTGAACCTTGAATACACGGTGGTTTCCTAGGGCCCCAAGTTGGTTTCGGGCCCCTGGCAACATCTCAGAAACAAAAAGAAATGAATGTATTACCTGTCACGCCTCTATTGAAAAAATCATTGTACCCCTATATTTGCTTGCCAAGAAAAACTGTATAAATGCTCTGCACTCTTAACAATAAATGACATTCAGATATGCGCTCCTAGAAGTCGTGTCTGCCTGTCACTCAGCCTCATCCTTGTCCACCCTGCGCCAGAATGGCCACCCCTGAAACTCGCCTCCTGCCCCTGCTGCGCTGGTCCGCGGCACCGCAGGAAGGGCAGTCCCCGCAAGGGCCGGACGAGGTCGCGGGCAGAAGGGGCCCTTCCCAGGGTGCCTTTCTGCCCCCTCGCCCTCCGAGATAGAAGGTCCCGGAAGAAGACCCGAGCCTGAGGCTCACGGGCAGCACCGAGGAGGAGTTTGGGCCTGGGCCCCGGCCCCCCCAAGCCCTGCCGCCCCACTGGCCTCCCCTGGGCTCTGCCACCCGCCTGGGCAAGGCTGAGACTCCTGATTCATGGGCCAGCGGGGTCGGAGTCCTCCCGCCCAGACCCCGCCGCAGCCCTCTCTGGAGGGGAGCCGTGGCCCCCCACCTGTGGCCGCCGCTGCCTGCCGCGGGAGGCTCGGCTTGAGCCCTCCCGGAGCCGTGCCCGTTCCTGCGCCTCCCTCTGTTCCGTGACTGTGCCATCCCTGGGTCGGCACTTCTCGGGGTAAATCGTCAACAGCGATTGGTTCCAGGAGAGCAAGGCGGTTTCACGTCCACGCCCCTGGACAGTTCAGTGGCAGGCGTCCGGGCTGAGTCAGGAGCTTGGCTATTCACAGGCAGCTGCAGGGAGACGATGAGCTTGCCAGTGGCTACGTTTGCTTCTCCAGTGCACAAATATAAAAGCACAGGGGAACAAATAAACCAGAGATTCACTCAGGAAGCACCCGCTGTGGGCTGGCCCAGTGCTGTTCGGCCCCAAGGCCCCCTCGGGGTGCTGTGAGGCCTGGAGGCCCCCTTGGGGTGCTGTGAGGCCCCCTCGGGGTGCTGTGAGGCCTGGAGGCCCCCTTGGGGTGCTGTGAGGCCCCCTCGGGTGCTGTGAGGCCTGGAGGCCCCCTTGGGGTGCTGTGAGGCCCCCTCGGGTGCTGTGAGGCCTGGAGGCCCCTTTGGGGTGCTGTTCGGCCCCAGGACCCCCTCCGGGTGAGCGCACTGAACAAGGAGATGGGACCCTGGGGACGGAGCTGCGTGCTTGGCTTCGCGCAGCCTGACCTCCACCCTGAGAAAGGGTCGTCATCCCCTCCCTTCGCTCCCTGCGTGGACAGAAACAAGCTGGCTGTTTCTTGGTCCCTGAAAACTGTTAAATGTCAAAAGTCCAACTGAGTTCATTTTAGAGATGTAATTGGCTTTATTAAATGAGTCATGAAGTGGGCAGCGCCCCTGAAGCACTTAGAGACATTTCTCTAAAAGGCCAAAAAAGCAAACAGCTTTTCCCGGCAGAAACAGTGTCAGATGAGACAAGAGGGGATTCTCGCAGGCTCCAGGTGAATTACCTGTGGGACCTGGACGCGGTCTTGTGGCAAATGATCTCATTTTCCTCTGCAAAGTGGAAAAAGTTATTTCATTGGTGCTGACCAGAAAGTTCCAAGCTGGGCAGTTAAGAGCACGTTCCCAGAGGAGTTTAAAACCTCAGTGAGTGTAGATGTGAAGTCTTGGTGGGCTTAGCATAAGCACCTCCATCTTGGGACTGTCTTACAAATTTGCTCTTTTTCTTTTCTTTTAAAGATTTATTTATTTATGCACACAGAACTGGGGTGCAGGCCAGAGATGCGGAGGGTGAGAGGATTCACCAGAGGCAGAGCGGGGAAGAGAACAGGCCAACTGACGAAGTACACTGCTGAGGGGAGCAGCGGGCGGGTCAGGAGAGGTCTGCCACGCCCTGTGGTCACCCCTGGGGCAGGCGGGGATCGAACTCATGCTGAAGTGGCTTCAGCTTCTCAGTGCTGCGCTCTGACCCGCTGCGCCACCAGGGAGGGCCTTACTGTCTTTTTCTTTGTACACTGTTATTTTCAATTTCCTTTTATGATTTCTTTTTCTAGTCCCCCTTCTGATTCCACTCTCAGCTCAAATGAGAGAAGTTATCACAGTGTTCCTGGCACCACACTCAGCTACCAGCTGAAGCACTCGGGGTTCTTCCTCTGTGTCGTGTCCACAGGTGAAGACCTTTTCCTCAGCCCCTGTGATTTTTTACAGATTACTGTTTCAGGTTCAAAACCTTTACACTGGTCATTCTTGTCACTTCTTTCCCGACACCCCCCACTCCAAGCAAGATCATTTACCAGGTGGCCAGCAGCTGAAGTAAGCACAAAGGGCACTGGAGAGTGTCCTGCCCCGGGGCTACTGGTCAGAACAAGCAGGATAATTCCCAGTGTTTGCCGGACACTTCCGAGCCACCGTCCCCAAGAACCAAACCGACCCAACTCAAGTAAGTCCAGGAGACCCCACTGAAGGCGTCAGCCGAGTGGCCTGTGCACCTGCGTTTCAGCACCCCCAGAAGTATTAATGTGAGGACAGCAGGTGGCCCTGGACACAACGCAGAGTCCTGTTGCTCCCCCAGAAGAGAGTCGAGGCCAGGAAGTGTGTTGGCCAAAGTCTACGGATTTTTATTGGACAACTAAGACCTTAGCCACCGAATCCGCAGGTTCTTCAGTGTCGAGAGGGACTTGTGATAGCTACTCGCTTGGGTTCGGTCCTAACTAGCGAGGGAGGGGCCACCAAGGAGGCAAACCCGGCTCCCTAGTGGCGCCCAGGGAGGCCTCTGAAACCAGCTGGCGGGAGTTCAGGGCGAACAGGAGTCTCTAAGTTCAGGGACAGCTCTGAGCTTTTGATGCTCTATCTAGCCGTTGGGAAGCTTTCTCCCCCAGCGGTGGCTTGGGAGATACAGCCGGTGGCTTGGTCTTCTCAGGCCAGTGCCAGAGTAGAGGGAGGAAAGAGAAAAGAAAGGGGGTTAATGTGTGAAGTTAGATCTGGTGTCTGGGGACAGCTGACCGTCGGCTTCTGGGAAGGTCCCTCCCTTGTTGACATCATTGTAAATTTCAGTGGGCCCACTCTGAAGCTTGGGGGCCACCTGGATGTCAGGAGGCCTGATGGAGGCCTTGCCATGGAGGTCAAGGGCAGTTCTTTGCTCTCAGTGACCCCAAAGCCAAAGGGTAGGAGAGAATTAGAAAAGTTACTCCTTCCTCTCTCAGTTTTTGTACCTATATTAATGTCTCCTATATTTTTTTTTTGGGGGGGGGAGCAATTTTAATCTTAGGGAAAAGACGCAAGAACACTATAAAGAACTTCACCCAAGACCCCATTTGTATTTCACCAGGCGCCCAGTGATATTCCCGTGAAGGAGCCAGGCCAGCTGTCGCAGCTCTCTGGTCGCCTTCATTCTGGAACAGTGCTAGACATTTTTTTTTTTTTTAAGATTAAACTCTTTTTTGCAAGAGTTCCTGCAACTGGGTTTATGCAACATTTCCTTGCGACTTGACCCAGGTTATATACTTGGGGGCCAGGAACATCTCACTGCACCCACTGTTCCGCTCCAGGCGCCGTTCATTCCAATCACTTAATCAAGATGATGTCTTGTGCGAGATGAAGTAAGTCACATGGAGAAAAGCAAACCTGACATGATTTCACTCTTAACGTGGATTAAAGAAACAAAACAGATGAGCAAATAGCGCCACACAAATTCTTGGGGGCTGAGACTAGCGGCGTGGTTACTGGAGGAGGGGGTGAGGGCGCACAGACGCAAGCTCCGATTATAGGGTGGCGGATAAACCTGGCTTTGTGCGGACTGTGGCGGTGTGGAGGCAGATGCTGACACGAGGGGCGTGACTGGGCGTCCAGTGTCAGAAACCAATGCTACCTCGTGCGTGAGTGTACAGGTGGGCTCTACCACTTCCGTTGTAAATATACGTCTCTGTGGTGGTAAGCTCCATGTTGGGTCCACGTTCACGCCCTGTGCCAAGCGCCGTGACCCTTGCAAATGTGTAATGGTTCCAGTTCTTAGTAACCCGCTTCACCTGCTAGTTTAGCACCCACTGTGGCTTCGGCCTGAATTAATTATTCTCGTGACTAGACAGTGTTTTTGTCTAAGTGCATTTACGCGTTGGCACCTTATTACCTGGAAATGTCTTCTTTCCCCCGCACACCCGAGCGCGTTGTGCAGGGGATTCCCTAGTTTATTCAGTAGTTTCAATTCCACTATATCATTAGTTTTGATGTTTAAATTGTCCCCGAACTGCCCAGCAGAGCCCCTTCAAGGTTTTCCTAAGTCCGTTTGGCATCTGCTATCATTCTTTGACCATTTTCCTGATTTCTGGTTTAAGAAAAAGCCCCGAGTCATCTGGCCTTTTCCGGCCCGCACCCTGAGTCTGGCGCGACTTAACCATTTACCTGCTCGCCTCTGGCTACTGCTAGCTTTTGTTACCACAGATACCCAAATTACGCTGTAAAGTAAATATGACCGGCGTGCTTTATTCTCAAAAGCAGTAGAAAACTCCCTGAGTCAGGAAGTCGAAGGGCATTCAAGAGTCACAAAAGGCCAGACACAAGTGGCTATGTAAAAGGATGATCTTTACTCAAAGCCGAGGAAATGCAATTTCAAATTCCACAGAGCCTAGCCCCTCTAGGAAGCAGTAAAAGCATGGGCGTTTGGCCGCGTGTTTTGATTGTGATAATGCCGGAAGATGGGGTGGGTGGGTTATAGCAAGACAGAGCTTGTGTCAACCCTGTGTTAGACCTTTGGGTCCCAGGAGATTGTCACTCCAGCACCCCAACACGGTGGACTTGGAAAGGGGAATCACTTTTCTCTTCGTGGCCTGTGTGGTTTTTGTGGGCTCCCTCCTCTCTTCCCACCTTGCGAATGTGTTCATGAATCAGCAAATGCTGTCGTGGTAGTGACGATCCATGTTCATTCCCTGACCTAGACGGTCATACTTGCTTATGGAGGAAAATGTTTTGTTCGTTGGAAAGCCATTCTCAGGGGTTCTGGGACATTCACGCCATGGGCTTTCAAATGATGTGGGAGGGAGGGGAAATTCCCTGTAGTTTCACTGAAATTTTACATATTACCTTGAAAAATGTGTTCTGAACAAAAACACAGCATTTAAAACATATGTCTCGGGCCCTCCCTGGTGGTGCCACCAGTTAAGCGCAGCACTGTGAAGCTGGCCGCAGCCACGGCAGTTCAATCCCTGTCTCGCCCGCTGCTCCCCTCAGCCGTGTGTTTCAGTCCATCTGCCTGTTCTGCTCCCCTCTGTGTCTCTAGTGAACCCTTTCACCTCTGGCTTGCACCCCAGTTCTTGTTTGCATAAATACATCTTTGAAAAAAACAAAATATATGCCTTCGCTCTCCCCGTTAAATGGACTTGGTAGTGGCCAACCCGTACAATGAATGCCTCGGGTGCGATGGTGCAATCTAAATACCGCTTCACACCAAAGAGGGTCAGCATTTCCTAAAGAATGCTGGACTTCAGGTCCATGGCAGAAAATACACAAGATAGGCCAAGAACATTCTGTTACGCATGAAAACAAGGAATGTGTCAGACAGCTGAGGCTGGGAGAGTGGACTGCAGGGAGGAACTGGGGGCCACCAGAGACGGAAGTGTGGGTACGAACAAGGCCAGAAAGTGGGATGGCCGCCGGGCACCAAAGTCGTGCAAGCCCGTGAGTTCACCATCACAGTAAAAATAGAAGAGGGGGGACCCAACTCATTTAAAAATTGGAAAAGAAAGGGGTCGGCCTGCCTTTGCCACAGACGCTGGACCTGCGGGGCCCATCATCTGGGAAGGACCTGTCCTCTGGCCAACTGCAGCAAGTGGACCGAGAGGGAGACCACCCGGGCCGCAATGCCAAGGGGAAGCCGGGGGATTATGCTCTGTCCGCGCGTGGCCTGGGTGAAGCTCAGGCGCGGGAACAGCCGCAGCGGTGGGGGCGTTCGGCTGAGGCTGGGGTACGAGCCGCGCGGCCCCCAAATGCCTCGGCCGAGCGAAGCCGCCGCCGTCGGACTCCTCGCGGGCAGCAGCCGGCACCCTGGCGCCCGCGTGCTGGCGGGGTCTCGCCGTGTGTCACCGCGTGCAGAATCCCGCAGAGGCCGGGCGGAGGGTCGCTGGGGCTCTGGCCAGCAGGACCCACCCCCACTGCCCACTTCCCCTCCCACCGACTCCGCCTGGGCGCGGGGCGCCTGCCATCGTCGGGGGAGCACACCCCGCTCCCGCCCCAGCGCGGGATCCCGCCAGCAGCCAAGGAGGAGCGTGGCGGAGCTCCCAGCACCCAGCGCCCACGGAGCCGGCCGGGTGGCAGCCCGGGTGGGGGCAGAGGCCCCGCTGCACTGGGGCAGGCACGGAGATGCCAGGGGCCTAATCCAGAAGGCGGGCGCGGGAGAAGGACCTGGTGTCTTGAACAAGCTCCAAGGAAAAAGCGGCCCGGGAACCTGGAGATTCAGAGACACGAGTGCCCGGGCGGCCGGGCACAGTGCGTGTCTGGGGGGCTTGAGCACGGTGTGGGGTGCCACGGGCGTCCCCCCAGACGGTCCATGTGGGAGCCCCGGGTGGAGTGGACGCTGATGCGGTTGCAAGGAGCATGGCTAAGACTTGGATTAAAAGAAATCTGGGGGCCCTCCCTGGTGGCGCAGCGGGTTAAAGCACAGCACTGAGAAGCTAAAGCCGCTTCTACATGAGTTCAATCCCCGCCTGCCCCGGAGGTGACCACATGGCGCGGCAGACCTCTCCTGACCCGCCGGCTGCTCCCCTCAGCAGTGTACTTCGTCGATCTGCCTGTTCTGCTCCCCACTCTGTCTCTGGTGAAGCCTCTCACCGCCCCGCACCTCTGACCTGTACCCCAGTCTATATGCATAAATAAATAAATCTTTAAAAAAAAAGAAATCTGGGGAATTCTGCCCAGTAGTGCACTGCTTTGACCTTCGCTTATGCTTTAAACCTCCAAGAATGAGCACCTAGGTCTGTACGCGGCTCGGCCCCACGTGCTGGACGTTTCTGCCAGGCTGCTCTGGTGCTGGCCCCCCTCACAGGCCCCCACTTCTGAGGAGGGGGCTGGGACACGACCTCCAATAACAAACATAAGGGGTGCCCGTGAGGCTCAAATAGCTGAGACACTGCAGACGGAAGGACCTGTGTGTGTAAAGTGACACGCAGCTGTAAGGAGAGATTATTTTCCAAACCTTCCCCTAAAGAGAATTTTTCTTGGCCGGGAGCTGTAAGATTATAAGAAGTAGGGGGGAGGGAGAATTACTCAAACCTCAGAGAAGTCTCTTTGATTTTCTGCAGCCACATACCAGTGAATTTGCTGAGCTGGGGGATCCTGACAGCTGAGCCCCAGAGGGAGCTGCCTTGGCCCCCACCCCCCACCTGCAGGAAGGGAGGGGCAGGGAGGGGCAGGGAGGGGTGAGGCCTTGCCACTTGATGAGGCCGTGAATCAGAGCTGGCCAGAGGCAGCACCAGGCGGGCCATGCTAATGGCCAGCTGCACTTCCTGGCTCCAGTCCTGGGCAAGCTCCCCATGCCTCTGGGCACGCTCCCCATGCCTCTGGGCACACAAGGGCATTTGGGGGAAGTCAGGCACCTGTCCATGTCACGGAGCGCCCCGCTCTCCTCCGGGGCGGGGGGTTCCCAGGGTGGACGGTGGGTCTGAGCTGGTTTCCATGGCACCCCAAGCACTCCCTGCACCCGATCCCGCCACTAGCCAAGGAGGAGCGTGGCGGAGCTTCCAGCACCCAGCACCCACGGAGCCCGCTGGGTGGCAGCCCGGGTGGGGGCAGAGGCCGAGCGCTGTGGGCAGCCAGCAGGACCTCGTTCCGGCCCTGCCTCTTCCCAGCCTGGTCACGTACCCCTCTGCGGTCTGAGCGACCCGGGTCTTGGGGAGGACTAGGAGCTCTGACATCTCAGGTGCCTGACGTCCGACGGGTTGGAAGCTGAGCCCTCGAGCAGAAGGTCACGGAGTTTCCTTCCCTCTTCCAGAGCGAGAGATAATCGGAGCCTGCTCCTGCTGAGCCTTCTGCTGCCTATGAACCATGTTCGTTTAGTCAAGTAACGACATGATATGCTAAGTGCCCAGAGCTTGTTCAGGTGGGGCGAAGAGAGGACGGCCATTGCTCGGGGAGGTAACCTGCCCTCGGAGCCCTGCCCCCCACCTCTCCCCCAAGGCTCAGGGCTCTGAACTGCCAGGGCTGCCTGTGGGGAACCCCTGTATCTCTAAGGGGGCGTGTGTGGCTTGTTACTCACATAGATTTTATTTACATTTAATTTATGAAGCTATCTGTAGCCACTGCAGCATGAGGTCGATCCCTGGCTAGGGAGTGACTCACAGGGGTGGCAGACCTCTCTGTCCTGCCTGCTGCTCCCCTCAGCAGTGTGTTTCAGTCAGTCCGCCTGTTCTGCTCCCCACTCTGTCTCTGGTGAATTCTCTCATCCCCCAGCACCTCTGGCCTACCCACTGGTTCTTCTAAGCATAAATAAACTTTTTAAAAATAATTTATAGCTAATTTATATTTATTTTTAAAATAAAAATATATAGGAAAAATTCCTATGTGGTTTTTAGAAAAGTCCTGTGTGGCCTGTAGAGAAAAACAGTGACTGTCGGTCTCCCCATGCCCCTCACACTCTGCCTGGAAACTCAGCCTGCTTCCGCGGGTGGTTCTCTGTGTGCTTATATGGCTTTCTTCTTGATATGTCCACTGTTGAGGGAGCAGCTCAGCTGCTTTTTCTGTCATTCCATCCTCACAGGACAGCGGAATCAGTAATTTAATCCTAGATTGTCAACAATCAGGGTTTACAACATGAAGACATCAAGGCTCCTCTGTCTCTCTCTCTGGAATTTGTTACTTGTTGACCCTCCAGCACTGACCCCTAATTTCCTTTTCTCTCTTATTTTTCATTTTTTGTTTGCTTGCTGGGAAATGCCCTCCCCTTTATCTTCTCATCCTACTGAAAGTTTTGGCTTTCAGTTTCTCAGGAAGTTTTTTTCACCGCCTGACTGTTCCTTTTTCACCACGCCTGTTCTTGTCTCTGGCTTCTTACATTTCTATGAACACCACATGGATGCTCTATTTATTTAAAAATGAGAAACTCTAAGCTCTGGTCACTTGCCAGTGTCTGAGAGGAGATGTTCCCATTTCTTCAGACACCCCACCCCCTCAAAACTAATAGCTGAAGTTCTTGTCTTGGGGACTATTGAGTTTCTCGGAGGAATTCCATCCTTCTAGAGGGAGAAAGATGCCCACCAGCAGGATGGCAAGAGGGAAGGACTGGAGGACACCTTCAAGACTGGCCTATGCTCTTGCACACGTCCAGCCTTCCACCGACTTGCAAGCTTTGTTGGCACAGGGACAACATTGTTTTGGATTCTCAGCACGTAGTAGGTGCTTGATGATACTTTTTGAATAAATGTATGTGTGAATAAATAATTGGAACCCCATGGTCAGATGCGGAAAGGGAGACTCAGAGAAGAAGGGACTCCAGATCCCGCAGCTGGGGCCTGTCCCGGGCCTTCAGGCTCCAGAGACGG
>NW_004567115.1:51352764-51358008 GCF_000260355.1 Condylura cristata | reverse complement strand
GTAAGCCAGGGCCTCAGAGGGAGGCAGTTTGGGGTGGGAGCATCGCACACAGCCCAGTCTGGCTCTTGGCTGGTCCCTCCTTCCCCTCCCTGCTCGCTCCCCTCCACAGCCCACTCTCTCTGCCCTGAGAGAAGGTCACTTCACGAGGACCTTTTGGGGGAGGCGGGTGGGAGATCCCTTGCTGAGGGCTCCCTTAGTGTGAGTTCCACTTTGGCCAGGTTCGGAGTGCCCTGCTCTCTGGGAGAAGCCAGGCCTGAGAGCTCAGATTAGTATTTGGCTTTTGAAGCAAAAATGCACTCAGAAAACATGATGTCACCAAGGGTGGCTGATCGCTCTGTGGGGCTCCTGGCAGCAAAGATGGGCCTCCCACCTCCAGCTTGGCTGTCCTCCCTCAGGAGAGGGTGTGTGTGTTGAGGGGGGGAGAGACGGACAGAGACGGAGAGACTGAGAGAGAGGAGAGAGCCCCTCAAACTAAAGAAACAAATGCCATGCAGGGATTCTGCAAATGGTTTGTTTTTGTTGTATTTCGTCCACTTGTTCCTGGTTTCTCCATTTTCCCCACACGAGTGACTGGCCCCGTAAATGCCCGTGTTAACTCCCTCCTGAGCGGACCCCACGCTGGTCCGGAAGCGCCACATGGTTGAGCCCCACCCAGGACCTCAGTGCTGTTGGAAGGCCCAGGAGGGAAGGAGAAGGCAGGTGGCTGCCACTTCCGTCTGCCCCTGGCCCAGGCAGCCAGGGCCTGTGAGGTCAGCCCACTCTGGCCTCCCCCACCTCTGGCCTCCCCTCCCCTTCCTCCTCCGGCTTCCATCCCTCCCTCACTTGAAATGTTCCCTCATCCCCTCTTTCTCTCCTTCTCCTTCAGCTGAGAACAGCCGACTTTTATTTACCCATTTGTAGCTGTCAACTCCTCATTTTGCTAAATACCTTACATGGTGGATCATTTCATCAAAATACTTGTCTTCCTTTATGGTGTCGCACAAGTAACTTTTGTTCCCTGTAAAAAAAAAAAGAAAGAAAATATAGGTGAACAAAACACAAGCAAAAAAATTGAAGCCACCCCATAATTGCGCTGCTGACATTTGGTGTGTGTTCCCCCAGATTCCTCTCTAAAAACACTCTTCAGCATCAAGTAGGAGATTCTTTTTTTTAAGATTTATGTACTTATGCACACAGAACCGGGGTACAGGCCAGAGGTGCAGGGGTGAGATTCACCAGAGACAGAGTGCAGAGCAGAACAGGTAGATTGACAAAGTCCACTGCTGAGGGGGGCAGCGGGGAGACAGGAGAGGCCACTCCCTGGTTGAAGCGGCTCGGCCTGCTTCATAGTGCTGCGTTTTAACCAGCTGCCCACCAGGGAGTGCCCAAGTAGGAGATTCTTTAGAAGGCAGGAGGCCTGGGCTGGGAGCTGAAGGCTACCTCGACTCCCTGCCCCTCGTCTGGACCTCAGTCCCCCCAGGTTGCAACTGCCTGTGGACCCGACCTGTGCGACACCCCTGGGGGACCAGCTGTGGCCTGGCCAGCACGTGGGGGCAGGGCCTGCGTCTCCAGCAGCCCCCCGGGGCCTCTCCCTGTCTTCTCAACTTTCTCTTTTCCTGCTAACGCTCTGGAAGCTGCTGCAGTCACCACACACCTGCATAACAAAAAGTGCTGCTGCAGCTCTTGGCCACTCGTCTTCCCGCCAGACGCAGGTGCCGGCCCCCAGCGCGAGGCCCCGGCCGTGCCTGCTGGCGGGCGCCTTCCCCCCCCAGAGAGCATGGCCAACTTTCCGCGGCCCTGTGTCCAGGGACCCTGGACCAGGGCTGTGGGTGTGGGTTCTCGGCAGGAAGGGCTTTCATGTGGGTGCCAGCTGGACTCCTGGGCCTGGCAGGCTGCGGAGGGAGAGCTCCAGCGGGAAAAACACTCTGTTTGGGAACTGGTTGGTAGGAAGGACCGGGGGAGGGGAGGAGAGCAGGTCAGCGTGTTTGTCCGGGCTGAGAGGAGAAAGGCCAGCGTCACCCCGTGGAAGCGAGACCGAAAGGCCTTTTTCCACCCAAGAAGGGACCTTGGCAGAGACACCAGGAAGAAAAGTCTGGGGCTGGGGATGGAAAGCGGTTTCTCAAGCCTGCCTGTGCTGGCTCTCGCTCCCCGGGCACCATCCAGGCGTCCCCCACCTGGGCCCTCTGTCCACTGGGTTCTGACACAGGAAGCCCCGAGGGACGGGTCTGACAGGAGGAGGCCAGGTCTGGGGAGGCAGGTTGCCCCCCTGCTCCTGGACCTGAGGGGAAAACAAGCTGCTTCTGGAAAACTGAAGCCTGTTTTTGTTTGTACAGAGGCTCTTTCCCCGCAGCAACTTGCTCCTCAGAGGTCAGGACGCGTCCCTGGTGGCAGTAGGTTCGGAGGAGGCGTGGGGCTAGAGGAACCGGGCCCCGGGGGTCAGATAACTTCAGGGAGCAGCAGCCGAAGTAGCAGCCAGGCCTTGGGTGGGAGGGGAGCTTCCTGAGATGGGACCTGGGGGGCTCTGCTCCCTAACACTCGAGTCGGGCTTGAAGTGAGCGGTCACCTGCCTCCCAGAACACTTGACTGCCTGGAAGAGGCTGGAGCCAAAGGCAGGCACAGTGAGCTTGGTCTCGGGCCTGACCTGCGGCGGCTCTGGCTTCAAAAGTAGAAGAACCTGGAAATCCCGTGTGTTCTAGGCTTTGGCAGACTCTGACTGAGCATATAGCACCGAGCGGATGCAAAACCCGAGCTGTCGGTAAACTTATCACCTCAGCAGGAACCGTGGTCTCACCTGAGACTGATGGCTCACCCACCCAGGACTCTCGGTTTGGTACCAAAAGCCTGCAGGACCGCTGGCACCAGCCCTGGTCCTTCAAGAAGCTCACAATCTGGGCTGGGGTGAGCGGTCGCTGGGGGTGTCCCAAGGCAGGGAGCTTGGTGTGGGCAGAGACGAGTTCCCGGCAGGAGAGCTGGGCTCCCCTGGGTAATGAGGGCTAGAAATGGCCTTTTTTCTAACCCACTGTACGGAGGTATAAATCATACACAGTGCAACGCGCACTCGGTCTGATGAGTTTTGAGAAATAGACACATCCAGGGGACGCCCTTACACCATCCCAGAGAGTTCCCTAGTGTTCTGCAGCTGGTGGGGCCTACCCCGCCCACCTGATTTCTGTAACTGTAGTTTCACGTGTCCTAGGATGTCATGGAAACAGAATCACGTAATCCATGCTCTTCTGTATTCCACTTCCCTGAAGTCACACGAAGATTCACCAGAGATGTTGTATATGTCGACGGCTTGTTCTTTGTATTACTGGGGAGAATGAATCTACCACAATTTCTTTATCCACTGGCTGGTGGATGGACATTTGAGTTGGGTCATTTCTCCTTTGCTATCACGAGTCCTGCCCTGCTGTGAACATCAGATGCAAGTCTTTGTGTGAACGTGTTTCATGTTTCCTGGGTAAATACCTAGGAATTACTGATCGGAGGTCACGTAGATGTTCCAGTTGGCAGGAAATTGCTCACCTTTTCCTGAGGTGCTGTGCCCTTCAACAATCATCGCATAATGTCGAGGGTTCCAGTTGTTTCACAGCCTCAGCAACCCTTGGCTCTGTCAGTTTTTTTAAATTTACTCATTCCAGTGATTATCTCATTGCAGTTTAGTTTGCATTTCCCTGATGATTGATCAGGTTGAACACTTTCCATATGTCTCCTTTTGCGAACTGTTTGTTGAGGTCCTTTGCCCCTCTCTGTATGGGGCTGTATACAGTTTTCAAATTAAATTGTAAACCTTCTTTCTAACCCTGAATACTGGTCCTTTGTCTGTCTGCTATACGAGCTGTGGATATTATCTCCCGTCTGTGGTTTGCCTTTTTACTTTCTATATATTTAAGAACAGAAGGTTTTGATTTTAATAGACTCCAGTTATCGAGGCTGCCCCAGTGGCCGTGACTGCATGCTTCATCGTCACTGTGAGTGGCTTTTCCTGAGAGGCACAGCTTCTCTAGGAGCGGAGGCTGTCATTCCAGTGTCCGTGGTGGCTTGGGAGACCCTGCCAACCAGACAGATTGGAGGGTCCCTGTGATTTCAGCTCCACATACGAGTCCACAGAGTCGTGGCCTGTATTTCATGGATATCTATTGTTTCTACTTATACTCTGCCGCTGGCGGTCTGGGCCTGCTGGAAGCTGAGATGACACCCAGATGTACTTGGCTCCGTGGGCTCAGCACCTGGTGCAGCTGTTCCTACACATGTCAGTGAGCATGTGTGGGCACCATTTCTGGAGAATGAAGTTGGCAGAAGGAGGTTGGAGGCTGTCCAGGGAGAGAGAACTGCATTTCTAAGCATTGACCCTGAGTCAAGGGACTCAAATTTCATTTCATTTGCATTGCCACTCTATGAAGTAAGGATTCTTAGACTTATTTTTCAGGGAGAATGCTGGGCCCCAGTGAGTTTGCAGTAACCAGACCATGCACAGCTGGTAAACAACAGAGCAAGCGGTCAAACCAACGCTTTTCAGGCTCATAGCTGAACTCTTCCCTCTACAAGTTTCTCTCCTCAGAAGGATGTCTATGAGGAAACGTGGTCAGATTCCTGAAGGTCCCTGACTCGTGACGCTGGCATAACAGCAGAAGAGGTGGGAAGGAAACCACAGGCCCTGCCGGGAATTGTCAGGCGTGGGATCCTCTCTCATGATCTCTCTCCAGGAGGCTGAGTAAACTGCAGAGTGCCCAGAAGGCTGGAAGAATGCACCCAAAGGATCAGAGATTAAGGAATTAAAACCCACAGAGAGAATCAGAAATCACAAGGAAGTGGACTCGAGGTCTCAAGGAGAAGGGACTGAAGATGAGGTCAGGAGGAGGAGTAAACCCTGGCTGACAAAGGGGCACTCAGCCCTGGAACTTACAGGAACTCACAGGCAGCAGGCTCAGCGGAGCAGAAAGCCTTCCCAGAAGCCACTCACAGGGCAGTGCAGGAGCAGAGCACGGGCCTCGGGGTCCCACATCAGAGAGAACCAGCCAGGAAACGCTGGCAGTGAGGAAAGCATCCTGAGATGAAGCGTGAATCGGGGCGGGAGCAAGCGGCAGGGAAGGAGCCGGAGAGCTTGGAAAACAGAAAGGAGAGCAAGAGAGAAAGAAGTCAAAGTTTTTTTTTTTTTTTTAAAGATTTTTATTTATTCGTACAGAACTGGGGTACAGGCCAGAGATGCGGAGGGTGAGAGGGTTCACCAGAGACAGAGCGGGGAGCAGAACAGGCAGATCGACT
>NW_004567115.1:51336728-51352655 GCF_000260355.1 Condylura cristata | reverse complement strand
GGGCAGGCGGGAATCGAACTCATGAGGAAGTGGCTTTAGCTTCTCAGTGCTGTGCTTTAACCCGCTGCGCCACCAGGGAGGGCCAGAAGTCAAAGTTTTAAGGGAGAGAGATTGGGGGTGCGGAGCGTGAGGCCCCGCTTACCCCGCTCCCCAGTCTGGACTGATGTGACCCCTACTTGATAGGACATGCAGCTCCTTCTGTGTAGTGTTGAAAGTACAGACAATTGCTGTCACTTTCACGAAATCCCAAAGGTACAAAAACACCTCAGAGAAACGCAGGTTTTCCCTCTGCCCGTTGCTACTTCTCGGTTCCCTTCGCAGGTCCCGGAGGCAACTGCAAGGGTGCACCCTTCACCTCCAGTCAGGGCAGGTGGAAGCAGCCAGATTTATATTTTTCAAACAACTGGTAGCTTACAGCGCATGCTCTCTGGCACTTTGCTATTGAAGTGTTTAACTTTTGAAATGCATCTGGGACATTACTGTTAGGGCGACTGAGAGAACTGCCTTCCTAACTTTTAACAGCCACGACCCTTTCTACCTCGTATACAACTGACGCTCCAGGTCCACAGACTCAACCGGCCTCAGCTGGGACCTCACACAGTGAGGCCCACGAGGGTCGCATCTGTCCTGAGCACGTACAGACGTCTTGTCATCATTCCCTAATCACTGCGGCACAGCGCTGATCGCCTGGGCTGACTCGTGATGGGGAGGTGCCCGGAGTCACAGGGAGGCTGGTATGCAAATACAAGGTCGGGTCACTAGGGACCTGAGCGCCCACGCGTCCTGCACCATTCCTGGCAATTCCAAGTGACAGCTCTGGGTTTATCGTAACGTAACGAGTCTCCTATTAGCGCAAAGTCAGGTTACTTTCCAGTCTTTTGTTGTTACTGCTGCAATAAGCATCTTGAGCATGCATCAGCTCAAGGTGCAGTTTCAGTGGACACTCGCCTTTTACAGCCTGAGGGATGTGGTCTCCCTCTCCGTGTGCCGGCTGGCTGGCCCTTGGGCATGGGGGCACTGGCCTGCAGCCTGACTGATGGGGGAAGCCGATCTGAGCTCCCATACAGGTAGTGTTCATCTCAGCCCTCCCGACATGCATGTATCCTATGGTTTGTTCGAGAAGGTCCAGCTCAGCAAGGTGCTGGCAATCCCAGAGTAACGAGCAGGTCAGGGCAGTGTCCGGGGGACGCGAGTGGGGGGACAGGCTGTGTGTCTCTCTGGATAAAGGAACAGGTGTGCGACTCTAGACGAACGTGTCCTTCATGCTAAGTGCCTGACTCATTCTGGTCCCAGCCGATCTCGGGGTGGACTCAGATCCTCAGTTTGAGCAGAACTGAGAGCTCACACCTGCACCTGCTCCCGTCCCTGGTGTGAGACCCTGGAGCCTTGACATGATCTGTCTGAGCCACCCCCAACACAGGGTTTCCCAGATTCTATAGCAATTAGGTGCCTCCTCAGTGCCCGAACATCCACGCCCAAACACAACAGGACTTCTGTGTCTGGCCAGGGCTGGGGAACCTGCTCTGCCCACAGGCCATCCTCCGTGGTGTGGGAGGCCACGAGGCCGCAGCGGACATGGCTCAGGGCGCCGCGCCTGGCTGGAACCGCACAGAATAATCGCGCTTTTGATCAATAGCTCCTGTTTCACTTCCTCGTTCTGGGCACAGTCCGCCCCCGGCCTGGCTCTCAGCCCAGTCCCTTTCGCTTTCCAGATTCCGAGCAAACCAAGCTGTTCCCGCTGTCCCCTCAAATCAAGCTATGGGCTGGAACGGGGGAGTCTGCAGGCCCCCAAGCCTGGGGAAAGGCAGCCCTGACACTCCCAGAACTGGGCCTCCAATTTGCCGCGCGGAGCCTTGGGACCGGCTCTTTGTGGCCGTCCTGTTCTTCCGATTTCCAGGCCTTTCCTGTTGGTCATCTTGGGTCATGATCACGTTCACATATTTCCTGTGGAACCTCAGGTTTCCGGGAGATGCCTCTTTACCGGTGTCCCCCGTGTCTCCTCCCTTTGAGAAAACCGTGAACTCTGTCACGCAGAGAAGCAGACAGACGTGGAGGCGCATTTTTAAAGCGCTCTGAGGCTGATCGATGCCCACATGCCCGTCACTGGGTTAAGAGGCTCCTCGTGCCGGCCGCCTCCTTCCTGGCTGCCGTGTCTGCACTGAGGGAAGATTTCTCCTCCTGAGCGTGTCTGAAAAAACACAAGAGTTGAGCTCTGAAGTTTGCCAGCTTCCACCTTGCACCCCACTGCCCATTTAGGTAGGGAGAAGAGTAAGTAGGTTGGAAAAGAAAAAAGCTTAAGTAAAATGCAGTTGAAGGACAGTTGGTTCTCGCTGGTAAATCTTCTCTTTGTCTTGTTTTCTTTTGTAAGTTTTTTTATGGGGGCAGGTGGGCACTAGCCACCAGTTTGGCAGGCCTTTCCCTTTATCGTGTGTCCTTCCCACCCTTTCCTCCTGCCTCCCCATCAGAGGTCGTCACTGCCCATCAGCCACAGAATGTCCTCTCATGTCAGTGGGAGAAATTTTTGAGCACAGCAAGTCCCAGATTAATGTTCTGCTCGACATCATTGTTACTTTGATGGAGGCAAAATGAGTCACTCCCACTGTCTGCTAGACCTCTCTACCCTGGCTCTCCCTCAACCCCTTGGTCACCTCATTTCAGTGAAATCATCCAATATTTGTCTTTACCTTTCTTTTGCTTTACCTAATCCCCTCAAGCTCCTTCCATTTTGCTGCAAATGGCAAATTTCACCCCTCCAACAGTTGAAGAGTATCCCACTATGGATACACACTTTGCTGACCATCCCTTTTTCAGTGGACACAGTCACTTACCCCTCTTGGCCATGAGTCCTTGAGTTGACCACTTCCTGTTCTCTGGACAGATACCCAGAAGAGAGATTGCTGGATCATATAGTAGTTCTGTTTTTAGATTTTTTGAGGACGTACAAATTTCCAAAATGGTTGCACCAATTTACATTCCCACCAATGATGGATTAGTTGTCCTTTTTCTACACACCCTTGTCAACACTTGTACTTAGCAGTATTTTTGATGTGAGTTATTCTCATGGGTCGACCGTTTCCCTATTAAGAAGAAATGATGGATATTTTCACATGTGCCTGATAACCATCTGTACATTCTCTTTGGAAAAGTGTCTATGCAAGTCTGGCCCTTTTCTGTAAATTGGGTAGTTATTGTTTTCTTGCATTAGGTGTGCTTTTTATATACCCTCAATATTAAGCACACATTTCTCAATGAGTGATGTGCAAATTTTTCCCTCCCATTCAGCTACATGCTATTTCATTTTGATATGAAAAAGCTTTTGACTTTGGTGTAGTCCCAATAGCCTACTTCTGGTTCCTTTTCTCGTGCCGTTGTGTTCAAGTCTCCAAAGATATCTTCTTTTTTGATGTCATGGAACATGACATCTCCTATATTTTGTTCTATGTATTTTATGGTTTTGGGTCTTACATCCCAGACTTTAGTCCATTTTGAATTTATTTTTGTGTATGGAATTAGAGAGATCAAGTTTCACTCTAGTTAGAGATGGTCGCCAATTTCCCAACACCATTGGTGGAAGAGACTTTCTTTTCTCCTTTGTCCATAAGTTAGATATCAATATTTGTGTGAATGTATTTCTGAACTCTCAATTCTGTTCCATTGAGCTGTGTGTTTATTTTTATTCCAAATGCTGTGGTGTTTTAAGTATTGTTGCTTTATAATAGAGCTTTAAGTCAGGTAGCATGTTGCCTTCATTTTTCTGCTTTCTCAAAATTGTTTTAGCTTTTCAGTTCCTTCAGTTCCATATGTGTTTTTGTATTTTCTGTTTTATTTCTTTGAAAAATGTAATTGGAATTTTGAAAGGAATTGTACTGAATTTGTGTGTCACTTTTACTATGTTAATTCTCCCTGTCTATGACTATGGAGTATCTTCCTATTTCCTCTTGTCTTATAGTATATTTTTTAACAATGTTTTACAGTTTTCATTATGTAGCCTTTTCACCATCTTTGTGAACTTTATTCCTAGGTACTTAAATTTTTTTAAGATTTTTTATTTATTTATGCATACAGAACTGGGGTACAGGACAGAGGTGCAGGGGCGGTGAGAGGAAGCACCAGAGACAGAGTGGGGAGCAGAAACAGGCTGATTGATGAAATACACTGCTGAGGGGAGCAGTGGGGACACAGGAGAAGTCTGCTGTGCCATGTAGGTCACCTCCAGGGCGGGGATCGAACTCGTACTGAAGTGGCTGCAGCTGCGGCTAGTTTGCAGTGTTGCGCTTTAACCTGCTGCACCACTCAATCTTAATGGAAAAGTTTTCAGTTTTTCACCATTGACTATGATATTAATTGTGCGTTTGTAGTATATGACCTTTATTATGTTGAAGTCGTTCCTTCAATACACATTTTGTTAAGAGTTTTTGTTTAGTGGGTTCTATATCTTGTCAAAAGCCTTCTCTGCATCTTCTGATGTGATCATATGAACTTTGTCCTTCATTTTGTTGATTTCTTGTATTACATTATTGATCAGCATGTGGTAAACCATCCTTGGATCCCTGGACTTAATCCCACTTGGTCATGGTGTACGATTCTTTTAACGTGATGTTGACTTTGTCTTGCTAGTATTTTGCTGAGAATTTTTGCATTTATGTTCATGAGAGATGATGCTTGGTGGTTCCTTTTTTGTGATGTCCATCTCTGGTTCGGGATTATGGTCATGTTGGTTAAACTCTCCTCAGGTAAACTTCCTAGTTTTGCAGGATTTAGACTTTCCCCATTGTTTGTAGCACACTCCTCTGTCTCTTTATTTTGGTTTTTATGGGCTGAACTAAAAACAGCTTCCTTCCCTTAACTTAAGGTGTGACGATTACAGGTTTGACGATTACAGGTTGTACAATCTAACCCGAGGTTGTTTGCCCAGGACCCTGTGTTTGTTAGACTGAGGCCTTGCGCCTGTCTGGATGTCACTAGATCCCATGCCCACAGAGGCAGAAGCTGGGGCAGCGGGAACAGAGGCTGCAGGCTAAGAGGCCCAAGGCGCCAAACCTCCAAAGTGCAGGTGTGCCGGCTGTGTTGGGGCTCCGAGTGGCCTTCGCCCTTGGGCCCATTCCTCAGAGCTTCCCCACAGCCCGAGGCTAGCACTGACTCACCAGCTGTGGCTCCACTCTAGTTTATGGATTCTGTGGTCAGGAGTGTTTCCCAGGGGTGTGGGCCAGAGCAGAGGCAGCTGGGAATTGCAGGTTCGGGCTGTAGACAGGCCGTGTGCCAGGCCATGACCGCAGGGGGTGAACGGTGCGTTTCTCACCATCGTCGGGGCCGCCCATGGGAGAAGGTCCCCTCGCAGCCCTCTCTAATCCTTTCTCAGGGTAGTGGCCCAGGGACGGGGCTGGGTCAGGGTAGGGATGAGGATGCGTCTGTCCCCAGTGGCCTTCAGGTTCTGAGCCTTCCCTGACCTGCAAACACCCACAGCCAGGACCAGGTCATTAAACCCTGGTTAGAGGCAGCAGGCGCCTTGGGGGAATGTTACCCAGCCACGGCCCCAGACGGGGCGGGACAGGTGTTCCCCACAACACAGATGCCAATTGTGAAGGGCCAACTTCCTTGCAGGTCACCGAGGACCTTCTAGCCAGACCTTCCCTCTGGCCCAGTTCCAGCAGCCTGCTTCCAGGGCACAGGCTCAGGCCGACAGCCCCACCTCAGCCAGCAGACAGTCGCAGAGCTAGCGGGCGGCCTCCAGCCGCCCGTGGGGGGTGTCCCAGGCCTTGGTTGGGCTCTGGCAGGAAGGCACTGCCCTCGCCCCTCCACCTGCCCGGCGGGTGCTGGCTGCAGGTCTCTCCTCCTGGGATCCGTCCTGCTCTGCCAGAGGGCCCCGTTTGTGTGCGCCCCTCCAGGCAGCTCCCCAGTTCTCCTGTCCCTGATGCGGGTGTGAGCCCTGCAGTGACCAGCAGGGAAACACTCGCCCGCAGCCCCCTGCTCCCGGGTCCTGCTGGCCAGGCAGCTTTCCAAGAAAAATAGATGGCACTTTTCTGCCCTCTGCCTCATCATGCTTCCTGGCGACACTGAGGGCCAGTCATTTCCCGTGCCTTGGTGTGTGTGTGTGTGTGTGTGTGTGTGTGAGAAGAACTGGCGTGCAGACGAGAGGATTCACCAGAGACAGAGCGGGGAGCCGAACAGGCGGATCCACTGAAATCCACCACTAAGGGGAGCAGCGGGAAGACAGGAGGGGTCTGCTGTGCCATGGGGGTCACTCCCTGGCTGGGGATCGAACTCAGCCACGGTGGTGGTGGCTCTGAGACTTCACCCCTCTGCCGCAGGGGACCCCCTCGGGGCCTTCGTTTGTACCTGTCATTTTGCTGTGTGCCTGGGGAGGAGGTGGAGCTGGTGTCTGCCCTCTCACCACTGCCAGGTCTCGCATCGGCTGCAGCATCTCCCTGCTAGCAGGCCTTCGTGGGTGTTGGGGGAATGGCCTCAGTGGCCCTGGGCTTTCAGTTTCCTCCTCAACTACCCTGAGAAGAGGAAGTGCCTCTCTAACATCCCAGCAAAGATGGGAGCTGACGCTCCTCCAGCTGGCGCCCCCCACCCCGGGGAACGTGTTCAGTCCTGCAGCTCGAGGGGCTGAGGCCCTTGTCCTCACGGCCTCATGACGGGTCTGAGTCACTTGTCCACTCCGGCCGATGTGGGGCAACCACATTCGTTAACCACAGAAGTGACTGCCGCTGTTTACTCACAGGAGAATGGGGGTGTTGGTGCCAGATGAAGTGGAGTGGATTGGGCTGCAGGTAGTATTTGAGCTGGGTTTATAGGCTGGGCAGGACGTAAACCCAGAGAGATAAGCAGGGAGGGAATTCTGGGGGAAAGAAAAGGCCCAAGTGTAGGCCATGGGTAGGAGTCAGCCTGGTCCTCCCGGGAAGAAGCCTGGGTGGCGGAGGGGAAGGGCCTCGCACGCTCTCTGTTTATTTGTGCATACAGAACTGGGGTACAGGCCAGAGACTCAGGGGCGGTGAGAGGCTTCACCAGAGACAGAGAGGGGAGCAGGACAGGCAGATCAGTGAAGCACACTGCCGAGGGGAGCAGCGGGCGGGTCAGCAGAGGTCTGCCGCGCCATGTGGTCGCCTCCGGGGCAGGCGGGAATCATGCGGAAGCGGCTTCAGCTTCCCAGTGCTGTGCTCTAACCCACTGCACCACCAGGGAGGGCCGCTCTCTGTTTTCTTAAGTGACATTTTATTTTCATCACTGTCATCATCACGATCTGCATTTGAAGTTTTATTATGGAAGATTTCCAACAGACACAAAGGGAAAGAGACTAGATAAGGAGCCTCCGAGTCTCCCTCACCCAGTTTTACTCTTAGCAATGTTTTTGTCAACCTTGACTTCCCTCATCTTGTGGACTATTGGGAAGCATCCCAGCATCAAGCCGGTTTACCCCGTGATTCTGGTACGTCTCTGTTACATGCAGAGGCTTTTTGGAAGACACAATCACACACATTGTCCCTTAGTAGTTTCTTGGTATGGTCTAAAAACAAGCCAGTGTTCAAATTCCTGGTGTTTCTCAAAACTACCTTTATATGTTGTTTTGTTTGAGTTAAAATCCTAAGTTGGCATCTTGCATTGGAAGATGTATCTCCTAAGTCTTGCTCTTCAATACATTTTTATTTGAAGTTTACAGTTATGTCTCTTTTCATCCATCACATTCTGTCTTTACTTTCCTATGCCCTTGTTTGTTGAAGAAACTGAGTCACTCTGAGTCATTTGACCGGCCAATACCTCAACATCATGAAAACAATGTTGACGTGTCTCTCTCTGGTGACGCTGTGAACACACTGGAAGGCAGATCTAGGTGATTACACCTAGGGCCACTTGGCTTTCTTCTTCAGGGAAACCTACCAGTAGGGTGTGCATCATCTCGGGAGGTATGCAATGGCTGTTTCTCTTGAAGGGGATAGTTTCAGTTTCCACCTTGATGAAAGATGTTTGCTATGTTTTTTTTTTTTTTTTTTTTTTTTGGTAGCTACCACCTATATTTTAGGTTGAGAAATTGTTTTAGTCTAGATAGATAAGAGTTTTAGGGAGTCATGAATGGATGGTTAATCGAAGTGCTTTTTTCTGCTTCTGTTTATCTCTTTTCCTGTCCGGTTTTGTGACACAGTTTTCTCTCCTCATAGAACCCACCGGGGAGGAGCCTGTTTCTTCTGCTCTCTGGACAGTTGTGCTGGAATTGTGTCTTTGTGTGTTTGGTAGAGTTGTCTTTAAGTCTTATTCTTTGGGCCTGGTCTTTTCTTTGTGGGGATGTTTGCACCTCTGACTCACTTTCTTTCTTTAATGGCTACAAACTATTCAGATTTTCAGACTCCTTAAGGTGGGTTTTAGTGGCCTTCATTTTCCTATGGCTTTGTGGCTTTGTTCCATGGAAGTTTTCAAATTCACTGGACTCAGTGTTGAAAATATTTCCTTCTAGGTCACCCTTCTCATCCCTCGCGCTCTTGATGGATGCCTTCTTTCACTTCCCTCGGTCACTATAGCCTAGGGTTTATCAATGTGATTCGTCTTTTCAAAGAGCCAACTTTTGACTTTTGAGCCTCTATTTGACATTTTCCTCTTCCCATTTCACTCATGTCTGTTCTTTATTAGCCTACCTTTTGCTTTCCTGACGTGTGCGCATCCTCAGGCTTCTCCAGTTGCTCACTTAGCTCATCCACTGTAACCTAACTCATTCTTCCAGTCTCAGAATCCAAGTACCGCCTTGGCTGTGACTCCTTATCTGCTGCGAGTTCATGTTTTCATTATGAAATAGCTTAAAAATAGTTCCTGTATCTATTTCAACTTAATTTTTATTCTATTTATTTTATTTACTTTATGGTATTTAATTTTTTTAATTATAATTCTTGACTCACAAACTTTGGGAAGTGAATTTCTATTTTTCTATTTTTATAATAGTTTATTTTGACATCATTTTGTGCCTTTCTCCATCTCAGCTGTGGACGTCCCATCACCACATCACCCGTGTGCCATCACCATCATCCCATGCACTCCCCACTCCCATTTTTGATCCCACTCCCTGCTCCACCCCCGTAAATGTCTCTGGTATATAGCTCTTCATATTATTATTTCCTCCCCGTCCCCCCCCCCCACCCTGGTCCTTTAGTTCCTGCTTGAACTTCTCTTTTTAATGACTTTTAACTGGGTGTGAATTTAAACCGAAACATAGTTTGTGGGTGTAACCTGAGTGTCACCACCTGGGTCGTCGGAAACCGAGAGCAAGTGCGATCATACTCTGTGCCTGGCTTCTCTTTAGACAATGGTGTGAGTGTAATCTGCGGCGGAGCTTGTGATTGCGTGTTTTCTCTCTGCCTCTGCTTCATCCCTCTCTGTCTTCCTCCTCCTTTTGAGTAGTTGTGTTCCATTTCACAAAACACCACTGTTTATTTATCCATCCGCTATTGACGGCTCTTTGGGCCGGCTCCAGTCTGGCGCCATCCTGATGAAAGCTGCTGTGAATGTTTTTGTACAAGTGCTTTCTGCGGATTCTGTTTTGGTTTCTCTTGGGTAAATACCTAGGGGTGGAAATGCTGAATCATGGGGTGAGTGCATGTTTACCTCCTAAGTGTTTTCTTTAGGGAGAATTAGGAATTCAACTTTGGAAATATATCCTGGGGGTTTTCAAGGATATTGTATTCACACCTGTAGTTGTGGTTTGTCAGGGCACTTGGTCTGGTTGAATTGCTGGGAACTCGGTGGCGAGGAGCCTGGGTTGCTGTCTGTAGGAATCCTAGAATGTCCTCTCTCTGACTCCTCAGTTCTCGATGTATTTCCTTCAAGTTTCAAAAATATCAACTTTATTTATCTTTTCCAATTCAATTTTCAAACTAAGTTCTGCCCATTTGATTTCCCACAAACTCGGGCCTGTTCCTTCCACACTTCCAAGTGTTCTCTGGGCCCTTCTTCTCTGTGAGGCAGCTGTGGGGTGGCCCTGGCTGGACGCTGTGGTACCAGCTCCTTGCTCACCTCCCACCACATCGCACAGTTTGCACTAAGTGTTCAAAACAATACAAAAGGACGGGACAGGTGATGGCAGCAACATCAAAGGCAGGCACTGCCCGGGCCCACCCTGGCCAGCTCAGCCCTGCCTGCTGGACGGCGCCGCGGGCTCAGCTCATGTGCCTTGGCTCCCACCTTCTCTCCAGGGCTCTGTTTTGACAGGTGTATCCAGGGCGGGCAAAGCAGACAAAGCAGACAGCCCCAGCTCAGCTCTGGCCAGAAAAAAAGGGGCCAGAGAGGGGTCTGGGTTCTCCCCAGTCTCCCAACCTACCCCGGCCCTGGGAAATAAGGGGGTCCTGGGGTTTTCGAGGTACCCAAAGGCCATGCCCAGGCTTGCAGCCTCTGGGAGCCCCTGGTTCTCTTTAGGAGGCCGGGAGCCCCTTCAAGGCTTTGCAACTGGGAGGATTAAAACAACTCCACACCACCGGTCACTAGTCCGGTGATAAAGCCCACTGTCGCTCACTGCCAGCCTGAGTGTCCCCGGCACACTCCAGGAAAGCAACCAAGCAGGAGAGGAGAAAGAGCGCGCAGCCTGCCTCTCAGGGCAGGGAGGACACAGGGGGAGACCTCTTCCATGACCCAGCAAGCGGGCGCCCTGGAGCGGGGCCTGCCGCGCTGACCTTGGCCTGTGGCCTTCAGAACCACCAAAGCAAAGTTTCCGATGGAGCTGAGACTGTCCACTCTGTTCTCTGAAGAAGGTACCGAAGGCAGAGAGGCAGTGCTGGGCCAGAGGCCCCCAAGAACAGCAGGCAGCGCGTGGCCTGTCCAGCCCCATGTGCACTGGACCACTGCGCAGCCCCCCGCCTCACTGAGCCTGGCTGCTGTCTGACGAGCCCTCCCCCTGGACACTTGCCCTCGTTTCCTCCGACAGCTTGAGGATCCCGAGATCAGGAATCCACCGCAGGGGGCTGTCCAAGACCTGGGTGGGCACCACCTTGTGCCTTGAGTCCAACCGCACCTGCACCCCACAGCCAGGGTGGTGGAGGCTGAGAACCTGGACCCCCGGGTCTTCTGGTGAGGTTGCCTCTCTGTTCTCGAATCGCTTCAGGTTTTGATCCGGGGCCTTGTCTCATCTGGCCCCCAACTCCTGCTTCCGGGAGAGAAGGGAAGGCCCCTCTTCTGCCAGACCTTCCCTTTCCCTTTCGGGGTTTGACCCCTCGTGTGAATTGGAGCCCAGGCCTGCTCTGCCCCGGGCCCTCCCCACCACCCGTCTCCTCCCTGAGCACCTTCCCGGCCCCTCAGCCAGACCAGCTGGTGAGGCCTCATAGCCTACCTGGGTCAGGGGCTCGCCAGCCTGGGCCTGTCTGTCTCCGGCTGGCCCCGTTTCTCTGAGGAGCCCCAACTATACACACCTCTTTCTCCCCCTCAAAAGGGCAAACAAAGCAAAACAGGGCTCGCGCTCACCCTAGTGTGTGACCCTCGGCCGTAGGCGGGGGGCAGGGGGTGGGGGGAGGTGAGGGGGATGTGGCCTCCCTCCCGGGAGGACACGGGGAGACCTCTTCCATGAACCAGCAAGCGGAGCGGGACCTGCCGCGCTGACCTTGGCCTGTGGTCTTCAGAACCACCAAAGCAAATGTCCACCTGTAAGTCCAGCAGCCGGAGAGCCTGACACCGACGCCCAGAGCCAGCCCGAGCGCGGCTCCCTGCTGGCCCCGGCCCTGTCCCCTGTCCTGTGAGTCCCCGGGGGCGTCGGCGCTCTGGTTTTTTTTGTCTACTGGCCTTAGCGACGACGGTGGAAGCAGGAGACATCACCTGGGTGTCCCGGCCTACTCATCCAATCTCGCTTTGGCCAGTGGGCTGGGGGGCCCTGCTCGGTGACCCCCAGCCCCCTCCGCTTCGGCCAGTGAGCTGTCAGACCCTGCCCCTGGCCCACAGGCCAGTGCGAGCGGATTAGACTCCACGGTGGGGCTGAACGCCTAGGGGACCCCCGTTCCTCCGGTGCCCTCAGAGGCCAGTGTGAAGCAGGACCCCACTGGGCAGAAAGGACCAGAAGACACGTCGCCTCTAGAAACAGCCGTTTACTGGGTCAGTAATACAATGTCCCACGAAGCACAAGAGGACGGGAGACTGGCGTGCAGCGGGGTGGGCGTGCAAACCAGTTGCACCTCTGTTACAGGAGGGAGGTGGCATCAGGCTTTGGGGTGGGGAGGCCTGGCTCTGAGGCCGGGTGGGGAGGAAGCAACCGCATGCCCGCGGGGGGGAGTCTGGCGCCTTGGGGTGAACCCCCCCCATGTCCCACCTCCAGTGTGTGGAGGTGGAGGGGGACAAGGACACGGTGACCGGCCGGGGGCATAAACAGGCCCTCCTCCTCTTCTGGCCCTGCAGCCTGCACAGGCCACTGCTTGGGGTCCCTGCGGTCAAGGTCAGTGGGCCGGAGGAGAGCCCTAGGGTCAGAGCGGAGAGCTGCCCTGTATCGGGGCCCCGTCTGCGCTCAGCCTGGCGTTCCCTGGTCCAGCAGAGGGCCCCCCCGAAGGGGGCACCCCTCCAGGGTGGCAGCCTGGTGTCCGGGCCCGCAGCACCTCGCGCCCGCCCCTGCCCTGCCTCCGGCTCCCCAGGGCTGGCACCCTTTCGGAGCTCGCTGCAGAGCCCGAGAGCGTCTCTGTGTGTGGCCCCCTGGGGTGCTCCTGCGAGGCAGAGGCAAGCGGGGAGCCTGGGATTTCCTGGGGCCCCTCGCCGCCGGTGCGGGGTCCCGAGAAAGGCGCTGGGTGCGGCTTCCTGTGTGAGCAGGGGTCGTGGCCTGCACCAGTCCCCTGAGTTGAACCATAACCCCCTGAAAAGCCTTTCCTGGGTCTGCGACCAGAGGGGCCAGGGCAAGTGTGGCTGGGGTGGGGGTGAAGACGGGGAGGGACCAGGCTTGGTCACCGATCAGAGGCCGTCGCGCCGTCCTCCCGAGGTAGCGGCCGCCCAGCGGGCTCTCACAGGAGCGGGTGGGCCTCCGCCCCTCCTCCTGCCCGGCCAGGGCAGGCCTGTCGCCCTCCTGGCCAGCAGGGAGATGTGTGTGTGTGTCTGCTTTCTTTGGCACAGTCACTATGGGGTGCCCGAGGTTTGCAGGAGGCCTGGGGGCGCCCATCAGGATGAAAGCACCACACCTGTGGGTGCAGCTTTCTGGGGGGCATGAGCCCCCTTCCTGGCATCATGTGTGGCAGTGTTCAGGCCCGGGGACCCCTCAGTAGCGGCTCTGGCTTCCTGGTGGTCCTGGGGGCCCGGGGAGGCCAGGAGGACCCTGGATCCCAGGCTCTCCCTTAGGCCCTGTGGGTCCCCGCTGCCCTGGTGACCCCGTCTTCCCGGCGATCCCCGGTTTCCCCTGAGGCCCCGAGGGCCCTGGAGACCCCGGTGGCCCCTCGGGGCCAGGGGGTCCCACATCCCCTTTGGCGCCTGGCTGTCCTCTCGGACCCCCAGTTCCAATGCTGCCCTTCGAGCCTTTGAAGCCTGGGATACCTCGCAGGCCGGCTGGGCCTCTCTCCCCCATAGGCCCGGGGTCCCCAGGCTGCCCCTGCGGGCCCTGGGGTCCCGGGGGGCCCAAGTCACCAGAGTCCCCTTTGGGTCCTCTGCTGCCAGGGGGCCCTTTCACGCCTGCGTCTCCCTTGAGTCCTCTTGGTCCTGGAGGGCCGGGAGCGCCTGCGAGGGAGAGGAGAGAGAAGAGGTCAGTCCCTGGGGGGCTTCCCCAGGCAGTAGGTGCAGCCATGGGCACAGAGACCCCCAGCAGCCTTGGAGTTCGGGTGGGCTTTTCCGTTGGTGAGGCGGAGGTGAGGACGCCCGTTCGGGGTCCTGAGAGGTCCCACCGTCCCGACTGAGGGCCTGGCCAGAACACTCGAGTCGGGGAAGGGCTACGGCTGCCCGGACTGTGTCCTGCCCTCTGCAGAAGCTGGCCTGGCCTCCTTGCGGCCCCTGACCATGGTGCACAGCCCTGCCACCCCACCCCACGCCGGGCTTTGACCCCACAGCCTGTGTGGGAGCTGGGCTGCAGCCAGGTGGCTTGGGAGGGGCCCAGGCCGCGAGGCTTGAGAAGCAGGTGCCTCCCGGCACACGCCAGCCTCTCCTCTGAGCTCCCGGGGCTCCTACCTCCTGGCCACAGTGAGAAGAGTCACAGCGGGCGAAAGGCTCCCTGGGTGTCTGTCGGCCTGGCAGGAACCCCCACCCCCGCGCCCCAGCCCGGGCGGGAGCTGCGCTGGAGGGAGCACAGCATGTGCTTGAAGGTGAGCCGTGAGGGTGGACCCCTGCTCCCGCCCGTGGACAGGCCCTGGGAGAAGGGCCGCCTGAGGGCCGGGGTCGGATGGCCCGAGTGGCCTCTGGCTGTGAGGCCCAAGAGTCTCCCCTCTGAGCCCACGGCCTCCACCCTGGGGGCAGGAGGAGAGGGAACCTCGTGGCCGGGGCCTCGTGGAGAAACGGCTCTGCCTTCTCCGGCCACCAGCGAGGGCATGGCGGTCCTGGCAGGGCCCGTGGCAGGGTGACCAGAGCGGTGGGCGCAGGCAGGCCTGGAGGAGGGTGCCGTGCACAGCTCTCCCGAGGTGCCGCTCAGCTGCTTCCTCGATCTCCCAGGTAGGGGCGCCGGGCCCATCCCGCGGCTCAGAGGCGGCGACCAAGGCCCAGAGCCATGAGAGGTCCCCCAGGGGTCCGCTAGAGGACCCCAACACCCAGGAAGGCCTCTCAGCGAGAAGGGTCCCGAGTGGGCTTGTCGGGGCCCTCCCTGGCTGCTGCAGACCCCACGGCCGTGTATCCCCGCTGGGGGCTCTCCTGCTCCCCGTTGCCCAGCTCCCCCACACCCCGTTTCCATCTATTTTCTGGAGTGTTTCTAAGTGGAATGGAGGGTCGGTGAGTATTACCATCCGAAGCAGAAGCCAGAGAGCAGCCGGCCCGCCAGGCCGCACTCCTGCCACCAGCGCCTGCCCCACCGGGGGCTGTGCCCGCCCTCTGCTCACGAGGTGGGGGTCCCTCCCACAGTCCCTGGTTGTCGGGATGGCGGCCTTGGCAGCGGGAATAGCACCTCCCTCCTCCCCCCGCCTGGCAGGACTTGCTGGGAACTGGCAGACCGGGCATGGCCCCTGGGCCAGCTGAGCCGGGAGGCAGGCGCCCCCGGGGAGGAGAGCCCTGGCGGGGTGCGGGGCGGAGGGAGCTGCCGGCCTCCCGTCCAGTCGGGTTCTCCTCTGCAAGGTGGAGGCTGCACTGGCCTGCTCCGGCCCCCAGCCCTCCTTAGAACGTTGGCCCCAGTGGCCGGCCCCCAAGCCCACCCCAGCCTCGACTCCCGGACAGCAGCTGAGGAGTCTCACCTCCTCCAGCACCTGCAGCAGGCGCCGGGCACAGCAGCACCGCCGTTCCCAGAGTCTTTATGCCCGCAGAGAAGGGCAACATGGAGAAAAAGCTCCCCCACCCCTCCCCTCTCTGCCCCACTAGCCCCAAGAGGCTCCTCTTTCTGGGGAGCCCCGTGGACACAGGCTGAGCTTCTACCTGTTACTGCTGAGGTTAGTGCCTGAGAGGGCTCCCCGGGCCCCCCGGGATTAAGTCTCAGAGCCACCACCACCGTGGCTGAGTTCGATTCCCACCAGGGAGTGACCCACAGGGCACAGCAGACCTCTCCTGTCTCCCCGCTGCTCCCCTCAGCCGTGGATTTCAATGGAGCCACCTGTTCTGCTCCCCACTCTGTCTCTGGTGAATCCTCTTACCCCCTTGATCTCTGGCCTGCATGCCAGTTCTTCACACACCAAAAAAAAAAGGTGGGGATCCCCTCTCTTCATGCCCCAGCCACAGCAGCCACCGTGGTCAGCTGAGCTGCTGGGAGGAAGCTCTGGCCTGTTCGGGGGAGGAAGCCGAGAGCCAGGAGCTGGTGGTGGGCACGGGTGGAGGGTGGGCAGAGACGGGTCAGGGCTCTCCAGGGTAGGCGCCCTGGCACAGCCTGTCCAG
>NW_004567115.1:51332919-51336498 GCF_000260355.1 Condylura cristata | reverse complement strand
GTGGGGGGGAGGGAGAGGCCGTAATTACTCAGGAAGCAGAGGTTGTAATTAGCCCCTCTGGGCACACTGGGACGCAGCCACAGCTGACTGCATGTCTGGGACTAGGGGGTGGTCTGCTCTGGGCGTGGGGTGGTGGTGACAGCGAACCAAGGCTTCTGGGGCACCCACCCTGCCCACCCATGGGTGGGGTAGTGCCCATGCAGGATGGCAACACGGCTTGCCACCATCCAAAGCAACAGGGAGCTTGCAGGGTAGAAGGAACCAGAAAGAGCACACTGGCCTGGGCTTGGGGACTGGGTGGCCATTTGGGTGGCCAGATCTGTCTTTGCTCTCTTTGGCCCCAGGCCCACTGTGCAGAGCCTGCACCTGGCTGCCGGGGGCCACTCGCCGTAGACCAGCCACAGTGCCGGTCAGATGGGCACCAAGATGCTGCCCTTCTGGGGTTCTGCAGAGAGGCCACGGCCAGTACCCCAGGGAGAAGGGGGCCCGTGGAGGCGAGCCCGCACCGTCCAGGCTCTGTGGACGAGGACAGTTGGGGGTAGAGCCTTCCTTCGAGTCCAGCAAGGGCCAAGAGCCTGAGCGGGCCTTCTGCTGCCTCACCGAGCTGGAGCTCAGCTAGGACATCGGCTGGCAGATTCTGAGCGTCGGCCTCTGACCCCAGGACCAACTGAATCTCACTGTCTGCCCTGCTGGTCTGTTTCTCTGCGAAGGCATCGCTAGAGCAGGAGGCATGGCGTGAGGTGGGACGAGAAGAGGGCGTCAGGGTGAAGAGCATCTGGGGGCATAGGGCTGCGGGGGGAGGCGGGGAGAAAAGACGGGGTTCCCAAGACCAGGCCTGCCTATTTCTCTATATGGACCCAACTCAACAAATGCAGAAATACAAACCCAGATTCCTATGGTAAACAAGTTAGGAGCCCTCACACCTTGCTCAAACAGGTTTGCAAGCCCAGTCCAACATTGGGGGGGCCGACCCCCCTGCAGTCAAAAATCTGATCGCATGAATTTGAGCTCCCCCAAACCTAACTGGTTGGCGGAAGCCTTCTGGGTAAGCTGTGGACACAGTTACACCATGTCCATCTATCCTGTAGTCTCACAGGAGTGGTCTACAGAAGATCGCAGGTGGGGACCCATGTTGCAGGACCGCCCTGCGCGTATCTGGCTAGGAGAGGATCTCGTAACTGCCTGGACCCCTGTGGCCCGTCCGTGCTGCTCACGGTCAGCTGCCCCCAACCCCAGCATTTCTGGGGTCGGGTCACCTGCCAGGATGTTGCCATAATCAGTACAGCAGGCCCTCGAACAACATGGCCATCAACCTTGCTGTGTTGTAATGCTGACGAGAAAAAACACCCCATGCCGTTACTTGAGGGCCCCCTTTGGCTCACGGTTGCATGTCCAGGCCCCCCCGGGCCCACTTCAGTGAGGCCTGCTGCGCCCAAGCACCCGCTCGGTCCCGGGGGCCCCGGGGT
Organism: Condylura cristata; assembly: GCF_000260355.1. Taxonomy (NCBI): domain Eukaryota; kingdom Metazoa; phylum Chordata; class Mammalia; order Eulipotyphla; family Talpidae; genus Condylura; species Condylura cristata. The sequence continues at coordinate 51,335,032 of NW_004567115.1, read as the reverse complement.
GCGGGTCGCCCGGCCGCCCCCACGCTCACCTCGCACCACGGTGACGTTGCGAAGGATCTGCCCGTGCCGCATGTCCACCGCCTTCATCTCCTCCATGACCATGGAGAGGTTGCGGACGTTGAAGTCCAGCCGGGCGCTGAGCAGGCCGAAGCGCTCCTGGAGCAGCGCGGCGGTGCCCAGCATGAGGGCCACGGACTTGTTCAGGTAGTACAGCTCCTCGGCGTGCGCGTGGAAGCCCAGCGTGCAGGACAGCCGCACGTCGTCCAGGTACTTGAGCATGCTGTGCACGTGGCTGTCGGTTGCGTTGATGTTGGCGAAGATGGTGCCGATCTCGATCTCGTGGGAGGCCATGCGTCCCTCCAGGGTCTCAAACCGCTCCGCCGTGCGGTTCTGTGCGTAGCGTGTGTGGTACTGCAGGTCGTGCATGTTTTCCTCGTGGTCGTCCAGAAAGGACGAGATGTTGTCCAGCTGCAGCTGCAAGCCCATGACCTGCAGCACCAGGTCGTGCACGCTTTCGGAGTTCTGGCTGATGCGCTGCGAGGAGGTGCCCAGCGCGGCCTGGATGCTCTTGACCACCTCGCCCGTCTTGGCCGAGGTGGCGCGCAGGCTGCCGAAGAGCCGGGTGTAGTTCTGCCAGTCGGTGACGACCTTCTGCAGGGTGAGGGTCTCCTCGTCCGTCTTCCGCCGGATCCCGTGAATCCACTCGGAAGTCTGCCCCGCCGTGAAGTTGACCTGCTGCAGGGCGGCCTTGACGCTGTAGCACTCCTGGGCGAGGTCCTTGAGCGAGAGGTCCAGGCCGGACGTGGTGGCCTGCCAGCCCCTCACCTGCGTCAGGAAGAACCCCAGAGACTGGTTGACCTGGTGGATGGAGAAGGAGCAGCTGCCCGTCTCCCGGGCCAGCCGGCTGGTGGTGGTGGACAGCAGTTCGTGCGTCTGGGCGGCCTGGCCCAGCTGAGCCTCCTGGGCCAGAAGCGTCTTCTGCATCCCCGCCAGCTCCTGCTGCAGGCTCCTGATGTCCTGCCCCAGCTGCCCGGCCTCGTGGCAGAAAGAGCAGTTGCTGGGAGCTTTCAGATCTTTGGGGGAGAGAGGGGCGACACTTTGAGTGGCGGGAGGGCCGGGGCCCGAGCAGCTGAGGCGCCTCTGTGGGCGCCCTCACAGCACAGGGGGCGGCCGGCACATCCCAGCCCCGCCCCTCCCACATCCCGCCAGGCAGAACTTTCTGGAAAAGCCCGGCCACGTCTGTGAGATCTGGATTCTTCTATGCGTTTTTAGTCTGATCTGAAAGTCGGAACCAGGATACCGCCCTCTCGCCGGCAAGCGCTAAGGCGAGGTCTCTGGGGTCACCAAGAGGCCCCCCCTCCTCTTACTTGGCCCTTCTGCAGCAGATGGGCAGAAGATGGGCCAGGGTCTCTCTCCCCAGGGTCGATGAGAGCGAGCAGCTGGTGGCGGGACATTCTCTCCCCTCCCGAGCAGAACAACCTCTAAACCTGCTCTTCTGGCTCTTTCTGTCTCATGCTCAGGATGGTACGTCCCCGGCTGAAGCGGGAGGTAAAGAGCAGCCTGCGTGGGCCAAGTGCTAAGTCAGGGAGGGCTTGACAGGACGCTCTGGTAGCCCCCAAACATCACCTCAGGTCTGTGAGGCTGCCCGGGGAATGGCCCTCTCTGTCTCTCTCTACCTACAGGCCTGGCTAGGGCTGGACTGTCCACTGCTGGACAGGGCCGCAGGGAGCCGTGTCTGGGGAACACTGCCTCGCTCTAGACACCCCTCCTGGGGGAACCCTGGCCTTCCACCCACAGTCATCAGCTCAGCTGGACACATACCCAAGCCCTGGAGATTTTCTTGCATAGAGACAAGTTTCTTGTCATAAATGGCTTGGGCCAGGGAGATGTCTTCAGAGAGAGAGTCCACTTTCCTGAAAACTGTAGGGGAAAAAGAGATGAGAAGCTGGGTAGGGTCTTAGCTCAGAGAAACGACAGCTGGGTGCTGCATCTTAATCACCCCAAAGCCACTCATCCTTCTTCTGTGAGGCTTCCTAGTAGGTATAAGGGAAGAGGTGTCTTCTTAGGGCCAGAACTGGTTTCACATCCCTTAAAAACTCTATTTGTCCACCCA
>NW_004567115.1:51331706-51332239 GCF_000260355.1 Condylura cristata | reverse complement strand
CATCCATCCATCCACCCACCACCCATCATCTGATACGTAGATCTCTTCATATGTTTCCTTTAAGTGTGTGCATGAATATATATGCACATGTGTATTTATGTCCATGATATATGTTTATGAATGTATGAGCCTATCAATTTTTTCTTTTCCGACGCTTACAAAAATTTTCCTACAGTTATTAAAAACTTAGTGAAGGGCCACGTGCCTACCTCCTGGATTCTACAGTTAACATTTTATTTATGGTCCATCTGTCCATCTTTCAGCCCCCCGTGACTCCATCTAATTTTGGATATATTTTATTATTATTATTATTATTATTTTTTTTTTTACAAGATTCCCTGGCTCTCCAAGCCACACAATCTCTCTCTAGAATATTTTTGCTTCCTAAAAATGATTCCTCACTTGTGTGCATCTTAAATCATGGATGATGGGTGAACGGATTACTGGTCCAGATTGGGGACTGGTAACAAGGGCTTCGGGTGAAATCCGCCCCGAAGACCACTTCTCTGGGGGGGCTGGAGGGAGGGGCGGGG
>NW_004567115.1:51327366-51331606 GCF_000260355.1 Condylura cristata | reverse complement strand
TTATTATTTTTACAAGATTCCCTGGCTCTCCAAGACACACATGAGGATGCCAAAATCTCTCTCTAGAATATTTTTGCTTCCTAAAAATGATTCCTCACTTGGGTGCATCTTAAATCATGGATGATGGGTGAACAGATTACTGGTCCAGATCGGGGACTGGTAACAAGGGCCTCGGGTGAAATCCGCCCCGAAGACCACTTCTCTGGGGGGGCTGGAGGGAGGGGCGGGGCAGGGGGGTGGCAGCGGCTGCTGCTTTTGCGGTACAGAGCGTGGTTGTGGACAAACACCCTTTGTGGCTGCAAATGCGAAAACACCAGCTAGCTCCTTACAGAGAAAAATTGCCCAACATGCCTGCTTCATAAGCTCCATCAGGTCGAGGCCTGCTCTTCATTACGCAGCGTTTGCCTACTGTCCCTAAAAGTGCCCAGTGAAAGGGCGGCCGCAGCTCTCCACTCCGACCTCTGACTTCCCATGGCCCCGACTATGGGGTGGTGGGACGACAAGCTGTGTCTCCAGCCCGCCTGCTCATGCAGCCGCAGTGGCTAAGGACGGGGTCCCAGGAGGTCTCTGCTGTTGGGTGACGTAACTGAGCTCACACACGCTCCCAGTCGCTAGATGTTAAACTGACCGACGTCACCGAGCGTCTCCCAGCCAGGCCAGGATGGTGCTGGCCCAGCTCCAGGCACACGGGCCACCTGGCCTCAGGTCAAAGCCAAAAGGCCCCCAAAGGTCTCTGCAAACACGGGATCACCCCGTGGGGTGAGACCCCCCCAGACCTGCTTCCTCCTCTGTGGAATGAGACCAGGCTCCCGTCGCTGACTGGCAGAGGCAGTGAGCTGCTCCCTACACACCAGGGCCTGGACAGGAGGTGGAGCTGCAGGCCTGGCCTCCTGCTGAGTGCTCTCGCTGGCCTGCTGCGTCTGTCAGCCACCCACGGTCCTGTGGTCTGGGCGCTGCGGGCCTCACAGGCTCAACCAGGCGCCTTCAAGGTCCCCACGGCCCTGAGTACCAAGGCTGCCGCTGCTGCTCCTTCCCAAGCTGACCCCAGCTGAGCTGACCCAGCTCGGGCCTCTCTCTCTGGGGGCTGTGAAGTGACTTAGTGGGCAGGTGCTGCTGAACAGTGCTTGAGCTCAGAGGTCCTCAAACCTGACTGCACCGTGGGATCCTCCAAGAGGCTTCTAGAAACTATTCAGGCCTGGTTCTGCCCAGAGGCTCTGACTTACTCATCTGGAGAGGGGGTTTGGTGCTGGCATTTTTAAGAAAAAATAATATAATGGTTTATTTTTACATCATTTTGTGCCTTTGTCCATCTCCGTTGTCATCCCCGTGGGCTTCTGTCACCAGCTCACCCATGTGCCACTGCACTTCTCCTCCCTCCCTCCACTTTTGATCCCATTCCCCGCTCCACTCCGTAATGTCTCTCTATATAGCTGATCATTATTATTATTATTCTCCCCTCCCCCACCCCCACCCCGGTCCTTTAGCTCCTGCTATGAGTGAAACCATCCAGTATTTTTCCTTTTCTGCTTATTTCAGTAAGCATGCTCCCTTCCAGCTCCGTCCACGCTGCTGCTGAAGGCAGGCGTTTATCTTTTTTGGTTGCTGAGGAATATTCCATGGTGTATCTGACGCATCTTTGGACCCAGCCATTCACTTTGGGCATTTGGGCTGCCCACGCCTTTCCTGTTGTGAATAGGGCAGCAATAAACATGGGGGTGCAGGTGTCTTTTCGGATCAGTGCTTCTGTGTCTTTTGGGGTGATCCCTAGGAGTGGGACTGCTGGGTCAGATGGAAGCTCCAGGCATTTTTTATGGCTCTCCCAGGGATTTAAGCACAGAGGAGACGAGAGCCATGCCCTTGAGGGTGAAGGTGCTGAGTCATCTCGGTAGCCCCAGGGCTTCGCTCATCCTGGGTGCTCAGCTTGGGCTGGATTAACTCGTGCTTTCGGCACCACTGGAAGGTGATGAGGGTGTTTTCGAATCACGAGTCTGGCTGGCCTCCTTCACACCAGGAAGGCAAGTGACTGTCTCCACCAGGGCGGGACCAGGCGCGCCTCTGGGCGGGTGTTCACTCCTGCGGGGTCTCTGGGAGTCAGGAGCGGAGTCCGGCCAAGGGCACCTAGTACATGGCATCTTCAGCGTGACCCAGTCTCACTGGTCCCGGCCTGCCTCTAACACCTACTGAGTGGAACCAACCAAGCTACTGGCCTCCCGTAGCGGAAGAAGTCTTGGTCTTGCAGTCTGAGCGAGGAGTGGGGCTGCTGTCAGCCCCGTCCTGCCCTCCGGTGGCGGAAGTCTCCAGAACCCTCAGGCCTGCTCTTCCTGGGTGGCCTCCGTCACCGTGCAGGCCGTGGTGTGTGAGCGAACCGGCAAACCTCAGCCCCCAGGTCTCACCACAGCAACCTGATTTACTGGGTCAAGGGGACACTGGAATTTGCATTTTAACAAGCTGTGGAAGCAATCTTGATCCAGACCGTGGGAAGGGCCTGCAAATCACCCACCCCGTGACCCAGCCCTAGACGTACCACAGAACCTCCTGGAGAGCGGGAGCCGGCCGAATGAGCTGCCCCGCCACGTTCTGGAAAGCTCCCAGTGGTTCTTGCAGGAAAAGGACCGGGAGAAGCAGGAATCTAGTCCCGCCTCCTCGTTCACCAGCAGCAAGGAGGAGGCGCCTCACGCAGGCCACACCACCAGCCCCCGACCAGGAATTAGATGCCTCTCTGTGGTTTGATCGGGGGATCACTTCCGCCACGAGCCAGGAGGAAGTAGGGTAAAGGAACCCTCTTCCCTCTTGCTGGGAAAGTTACTTGGAAATACCATGGAGCATCCTTAAAACCAAAATTTGAAGTGCTGTAGGACCCAGCCACCCACCCTGGCCATTCATGTGAGCATTATGGGAGCAGCAGGGTGAGATTTCCACCCCTGTGTTCCCAGCGCTTCAGTCACGGAGTCAACTGACGAGCGCAGTGACATGACCGGGGAGAGATACCCAATGGAATACTACTCGGCTGTTAAAAAGATGAAACTGGGGCTGTGGCAATAATAAGACGGGATGTGGAGGTGATGAAACTTCATGCAAAATGCCAGGAAGGAAATCAGCTACTGGATGATTGCACTCCTTTGCGGACTATAACCAGCCAAAGAAAACAAGCCGGCCGGGCACTGCCAAAATACCTCTGAGACGCCGAAAACTGTGGTGTTTACCAGAGGGACGGGTACGGGCAGAGAGGACCCAAGGGTTAAGGCGACCGGTGAGGGTACAGGACGGAAGCGGGTGCGTATGTCTAGGGGTGCAGTACCCCAAACTATACAGTGCCGTACGTGGGCAGCCGACCCCAGACCCCTGGCCAGACCCCGGCGGCCGGGTGGGAGCCTCACTCACCCAGAGAGGCCAGCACAGCCACGGCCACCAGCATCAGGGCCAGGAAGAGGTACAGAATCCGCACGGACGTGTGCAAGGACAGGCTCCTCTGGCAGCGGCTGCAGCGAGGCCCGAGCCGGCCTGTGGGGGCAGGAAACGGGCAGAGCTCAGGCCGGGGCTGAGGCCGTCCCCTCCGGTCCACCTTGTCGCGTTTCAGCTTCCTGCCTGTTCTCTGCCCGACCCGCCTTCTGCCTGGATCTTAGAGCTCTCCGGGTGGAGAGTGCAGGGGCCTCCCCAGAAGCCCTGTGCCATCACGCCCATCCATCCCCTTCCTCCTTCATTCAGCCCCGGGCGTGGGGGACACCTCCCCGCTCTCCCCTGGCCTCAGGGCTGGGGCGGACAGCCTGCTGTCACCACCTGTGACCAGCCCAGCCTGGCTCAGGCTCAGCTCCCAAGTCTCATGTCACGGGGACGCTGGCTCCCAAGACCGGCTCAGTGTTAAAACTGAAAGGCCCTTCCCCGGGGACCCAGACGGCCGCTCACCCGGCTGAAGACCGCAGGTGGCCAGCACATCTCCCAGAAACCAAACCAGAATGGCCTCTGGTTTGGGGTGGGTGCCCCTGGCAGGTGGTCAGTGCCCCGTGGGGACGCAGGGATGCTCCTGACTGCAACCTCTCGGCGAGCTTCGCTGAGAGCCCAGGGTGCCCCGATCTGTGGGCACTGCACAGCACCAGCCTAGGTACCCCGGCTCTCAGGTCAGCGTGCCAGGCTGGGGGAGAAGGACGGGCCCCCGGGATGGCAAGGGACATGAGGTCGGGACAGCGCTGGGCAGGCAGGAACAGAGGCCTTGGGGCAGGGGGCAGAGGCTGAGAGAAGTCTC
>NW_004567115.1:51314388-51326346 GCF_000260355.1 Condylura cristata | reverse complement strand
CCCTCCCTGGTGGCGCAACGGTTAAAGCACAGCACTAGGAAGCTACCACAGCCACTTCAGTGCGAGTTCGATCCCCGCCCAGAGGTGACCCCCAGGGCCCGGCAGACCTCTCCTGACCCGCCCGCTGCTCCCCTCAGCAGTGTACTTTGTTTATCTGCCTGTTCTGCTCCCCGCTCTATCTCTGGTGAGTCCTCTCAGCCCCTTGCACCTCTGGCCTGTACCCCAGTTCTGTGTGCACAAATAAATACAGCTTTTAAAAAATCTGATTCACTGGGTCAGCTTCCGCCTGCAAAGGGGGGACCAAGGCCCCCACCCCAAGCACAGGGCTGGGCCCCCCCAGCTGGTCCTCCCGTCAGCTCTGCCCTACCTGGGGTCCTCCCCCGGTGGCACGCATCGCCACCAAGCTTCCTTTGCCCAGGGCCAGGCGCCTGCCAGTGCGGACTGGGCTGCGCCTCTGTGAAGCTGACCGTGGCCTTTGCCCATTTTCCTGCTGTGCTGTTGATCTTCTTTCCAGGTGGAGTTTTAAAGAAGGGCGCCTTTCATGGGGCCCGCAGATGTTTCAAGGTATTTGTTTACGAAGGTCGGTGAAGCTGGCGTGTGCTGGCGGGGGTGACCACAGTGCCCCCGAGGGATGGGCTGGGGTGTGGAAGGGCAGCCACATGGCACCCCGATCCACCAGGGGACTTGCGAGGGGTTGTGGCTGCCCCCTACCCCCCGCAGGGATTTCCTCCATCAGGATGCCAGGGGGCGGCCGAGGGGGGTCACTGAGTGCGACTTCAGGACTGACTCACCCCACTGCGCTCACAGAATACAGCGGGACCCCCAGGCCCATGTGGGGGCAGACTTGGGTCTTCCCCATTCTGTACTTTGCTACCCCCCAGCCCCCGGTTTCCTTGTCAGCTCTCTGGTAGGGAGGAGGGGACTCCCCCACCTCTTGCTGGTGAGCTTGAAGCCAGGACTGGGCCCACAACAAAGCAAACACCCTCCAGGGTGATGCCCGGTGACGGGCGGGCGCAGCCACTGTGGGTGCCGGTTCCCGCCCCACCCCGCTCCTGCACCCGAGTCCGCTCCGGTCCCTCTTGGTGACTGCGCCAGCCAGGCCCAGCGCCCCGTATAATCGGCGAGGCACTCCTGGCTTTCCGGCTCACTGCGCATTTGGAGTGTCTCGTCTGGCACCCACGTGTTATCCGCCTAAACTATTTCAAGCCAGTAGCACTGCAAGTAGAAGCTCCAAGTTTTTCCTGGCTTCCTTTTTAAGGGGGCTGGGACCCCCTGCAGGCTGCCTCCACAGCACCCCACACAGGTAAGCCCCAGGCCTCTCTTTCATGACAGGTCAGGGGCCGCAAGGGTGTTGCTTATGGGGAAGCCGAGAAATCTTTTCTAGAGCCTCTACCTCCTCTAAGGCGCAGGAGCCATTGACTGCTGGTCAGGGAGGGAGCTGGCTTCGGGGGCGGCAGGGGGTACCTGTGACGGAGCCCTGGCGGAGCCCGAAGCACCAGCAACCCCACTGACCCCATGCTGTGTCCCCTGGGGTCCCCCCAGCCAGGCGGCGGGTGGATGAGGCCGCTGCCAGGATGCAGCAGGAAAGGGGGCCGTGGGCCCCGCGTGGCAGGAGGCCCTCTGCCAGTCCGCGGTCACCACCTGCCACTGCCTGGGGCTTCCCGGCAGGGGCAGCCTAGCTAGTGTCCGGCGCTTCGCCTGCCCCTCGCAGGGTCCGCTGCTCTTCCATCCTGAAGCACAGCCGCTCCGGCCCCACTGAGGACCGGCCGGGTGAGCGTCCATCTCCTTCGCTGATCCAAAGCCCGGGCACAGGTGACACAGAAATGCTCAGCAAACACCTGTCCCCCTGCCCGCAGGTGGAGTCACTTGGGAGCTCGGGCAGCAGCCTGAGGCCACAGAATGTCAGGGGAGACTGAGGTCCACACCGCTAGCGCTGGCCATGGCGAATCAGCGCCCCCGATTCTACAGCTGAAGCAACAGGGTGGCGTGGGGGGTCACAGCCCCGGGCCCGGGGTCCTTTCGGCGAGGCAGGTCACTGTCTCTCACGGTCCGCGTCCGCGTGGCTGAGCGCGCCGGGGTGAGCGCGCCCCTGCGTGCCCGTGCCAGGGCCGAGGGCTGGCGCCCGAGCGGGCACGGCGGTACAGCTGTTCCTGTAAGCCCGCTAAGACACCAGCCCTGCACCCCGCTGGCCCCGCTGCTGCGCCCCCATCAACCTGCCCCCAGCGTGTGGGGAGGCCGGCCAGCTTCCCGAGGCCTCGGGCTCCGGGCCGCTGGGCTCCTGCGCTCCCGCGAGCTGTCTGCGCCGGCGCACCCCACCCCAAGCGCCGCCCAGCGACCCTCAAAGCCAGAGCCTCCGCCGGGCGGGCCCTCCCTGACCCTCAGAGCCAGCCAGAGCCTCCGCCGCCGCCGGGCCGGCGTCCCTTGGGGAGGTATCCCTTCCCGTCCCCAGCACAGGCCATCCCATTCCTGCCTGTGATTTGGCTCTCTCCACCCCTCGTGGTGCTTCGCTGCTGCCCCTGGGGACTGGGTCTCCTCCCCGTCTTGGCTGCAGGGCCGATTTCATCACTCACTGTTTATAGTCTTCGCAGGGAATCTGGGACGACTTAAATCGAGCAAAGCTGACACCCACCTTCAGCAAACACGCCCTGGGAAAGCACACAGCGTTGTCATAGCGGGGCTTTCCTGCCGGAAGCCCCCCCAAACTGGCAAACGTTCACCAGTGGGGATTCCTTAAGACCCCTTTCCGGTGCTTTGGGGAGCAGCCCCGGGAAGGGAGGTGCCAGAGTTGGCACCATCTCAGCTCTCTAGAAGAGGGGGTGCACGCATACTTGGCCACCCTCCCTCTGCTGACAGCTCCGCCAGTAACTCACAGCCCTGCCCAGTCCCCAAAGAGGGCGACCCTCTTTCCAATTGGTGGGCTTCCTGCTCCCTGGCGCTGAGCCTCGGCCCTGGGGGGCCCCTCATTTACCTACGCCAGGAATGCTACTCTCCACGTTCACTGCAATTAGAGCGTAATTCAAAGCATTTGGGAGGCTTTTATAGCCAAGTCCTTTGCGAGCACAAGCTTATTCTGTTCACATTACACCAAGTTTGTTCCGGACAGAGGACGAATGAAGAAACAGACTTAACGGACTGAGAAAAGCTGGGCTCTGGGGAGCAAAGGCTGAGGCTGATGAGAGGATGATTGATTAGACAGGAATCTGGCCTCTCCCACCCCGGACCGAGTGGGGTCCACAGAGACAGGAAGGGAGTCTCCTCCCCTCCCCTCGCCTGTTCTCTACCGCAGGAGGGGCTCGGTGCAGGGTGCACCAGACTTTCCAGAGTGTTTCTGCAGACAGCGATCCACGGATGAGTGGAAGCAAATTAATAATCACAGAATCAGTTCACCTGTCGTGTTGCAAGGACTCAGGGGTGTTGTGGGACTTGCTGGCTAGTGGGTGCGTCCTACACACCCAGGGCCAGAAATGAGCACCAGCAGGTACACACCCAGGCCTTCCAGACCGCGCCAGGGCTGGGCCCAGCCTGCCCCGTCCAGGCCCGCTGCCTTCCGGCACTGGGTCGCGGCCTGGCCTGGCCACTCGGGCGGTGGGTCTCCAGGAAATTGTTCTTCTGCCTCTTCTGGCACGGGGCTGGTCACACGGTAGGTGTCCAAAGGATGACCTTGGGAGCCGGTGTCCTTGTTAATTGTTACTTTCTGCCGGTTGAAGCAAGAGCTTGTTTTCATTAAAAAATAAAGACTGATGACATGAAAGAGGATCCAAATATGTACATTCTCGAGGCCTCCGGGGTAGGGAATGCTCTGAGCGCCAACACAGAGGGTGTGCAGGTTTAAAATGAACATACAGGGGCCAGTGTTCGAACTGAGAAGGTCTGGGGGGAGGCCAGCTTCCGCTCCCTCTCTTGCAACAAGGGGCATATTCCTCTCCTAAGCCTCACAAGGCTGCTGGTGCTTTTAGGGCCCTTGAAATGAGGCCCTGGTTTCTCCCTGTGTCACAGATGAATAAGCCATGAAATCGAGGATGCCTCAGTGCTGAAAACCGAGGAGCACTGGAACGTCAACCAGGACGGGTTGCCAGACGTCTGGAATGGGTGGAGAAATTGCCATGGTATCAGAGAAAGACTGAGTTTCCATCCAGGAAGACAGAAAGTGCCTCCTTTCATCTTGTTTTGCTGAGTCCAGCGTGAGGGCCGCACACACTGAGGGAGGGGCCTTGGCTAGGACTGAGCACACAGGCAAGCCCGGACCCCCCATAAGCCACGCGACAAGTTTAGGACAGTTTCTGCCCCCTGGGACCCCCGAGGCACTGGAGCTGTCTCCAGGGGTGGTGCTGTCCCAGGCCGGCGGGTGACCTCCCGAAGGCCCGGCCAAGTCCCACCTGGCTGTAAACCTGGCTGTGAGCCTGTAAGAAAGCTTCAGCAGCCTCGAGGCCCGGCGCGGCCAGCTCTCTCCGAAGCAGGGGCAGGCAGTGGGCACCGGAAGGCGCCTCTGCACCCCGAGATAGAACATCCAACCCAGACAGCAGCAGGTCTGCGCCAGGGGGGCCGCTTGTCTTGACTTCTCAGTTCCCACAGAGCCACGTGGAAAGGAGGGAGGAAGGCATGTGCCGGCACTGTGCCAGGTGTGGCTGCCGGACGCAGGGCTGGGCCCGGCTCACCTTTCCGGAGGAGGTGGAAAACAGCGGGGCCTGTTAACCGACTGCTAACTCAGCTGCGGCCGCCACTCGGGTTGGCTTTCCGGTTGACCCAAAAATGTGGGGCTCATTCACTCATGAGCTTTTCCGGGACTGCAATCTTCCGTAAGAGTCAGCAAGGGAGAGGGAGATTCGAGGAACTGAGTACAGGGCCCTTCAAGGAAAATATCTGGATGATCATCATCTACAGGAGTTCACAGAGCAGGTTTCCCAAACAGCCAATTGGGTCATTAAAAATAAAGACTTCAGACTCTTCTTGGGAGCCAATGCTGTATTTAAAGTTGCAAAATAGTGGGAATAGCTATAGTTTAGGGTTGGAGATACTGTAATTAAGGTTGCAAAACTGTTTTCATGAGAAGCCGCCTGCCAGTCCCCTCCCCACAGGCTTCCTTTGCGGGTGGGTCTATATCGGGATGGGGACCAGCCCAGCCCTCCCGGCTCCGGTGGGCCTGGATCCCGGCCAGTATAGATGCTTACACTTCCTTCGGGGAAGCCTGTGGGAAGGGAACTGGCAGGAGGGCTCTGGTGAGGCAGGGCCCTTCCTTGGCGCCTCCCTGCTCCTCCCTGTGCTGACCCGGGACACAGGGCTGCTCCCCACCTGCCACCCCTGTCTGAACCCCAGAGCCAGCCCCTCCTCCATTCCGCTTCGGCTGCGTTCACAGTGACCACAGCAGGGCGGCCACCTCTGCTTTCTCTGGAAGCATCTCTGCTTTCCCTCTTTAGCCGAAGTGCCTGTGCTCTGCTTTCTTGCTCCGGGTGTTTCTAACGAGGCTTCCGGACCTCTGGCTGGCACGGCTGGCCTCTCCGTAGACAGGACTCACCTCCGGCCTCTAAGCTGTAGCCTTGGGGTCCACCACATGCCAGCAGCGATCCCCTGTGGTGTAGTAACCCCACGTCACCCCAATTATAAATACCCCCTGGTGGGGGGAACCTCTGGCGGAGAGAAGAGCCCAAGCTGATCACTCAATGCAACAGAACCCCCCCTCCCCATCACATCCAAACTCTTCCATTCTTCTGAACCCCCAAATCCAGTGGGGTAGGGTCAGTGGCACGTAGGCCTTCAAACCCCAGACTCTCTCTCTGCTTCTTGTCACTTGAGGTCCACCCCATCTCTCACTGGGATCTCCTTTCCTTTCTCTCGGTTTCGGGTGCAAAACAGTGAGATCACCCCTACCCTACAGGGCTGCCGTGGGGCTCACGGTGAAAGGACCCTGCACCTGTGCAAGTGTCGGGGTGTGACAGGAACACCAGCGGCGTGAGGGCCGCTCTCCCTCCACTTGAACTACCCGATGAACCCTCCCCACACCCATTATTCTCAGCATCAGCTTCCGGCTCTCAAGAAATCCATGTTCCAAAACATGTCCCATGAAACACTTGTTCCAGAATGTTTTCTGTGATAGTTTTTTGGACAAGCAGGATGGAAAAGGCTGCCTACTTTATTTCCATCTTAAAGACATGTTAAAACATTTTACTCGTGGTAAAAATGTTAAAAAGCTTTGCCAAAAAAAAAAAAAAAGCTGGATGTGTATTTAATTCTGTATTTTTTAAATGTATTTGATGATAGAAAACCCTGTCATTCTTGAAAGAAAAATCTATAGATCCATGGAACTGGTATGCAGAGGCACCCTGCTTCGGGGTACACTGCCTGGCGGCGTTCACCACCTGTGTAGCCCTCCGGCCTGTCCCACACCAGCTCTAGTGGAGGCAATGTTATGTTGAGAGCCCGTTGGTATCCTTGATCTTGGGGTGCATGCTGTGGTCATAGCTTGCCCACCTGCACCCCTGTTCCTGCTGCATGACCTCAGATTCCCTTCTTTCTCCTTTCCCAGTTTTTCTAACCTCTGCTGCACTGAGCCTTGCCACACCCTAATACATTCTGAACCCCAAGGTCAGTCTGCTCTCCGGATCAGCTCCTGGAGCCGTTAGCCTTATCTCCCGACCCATCTGCCCTTCACTCCTCAGGTTGTCTTCTTGCACTCAGCATGTCGGAGAGGAGGTGACCTGGCCCTACTCAGTCCTGTACCCTGGTACACTCAGGCAAAGGAGGACGTGACTGTGGCGGAATGCTAGGATAACCTTGCAGGAAAATGTAAACAGCGGAAACACCCATCCATAAGGGTTGGTCAAAATATGATCAAAATGAGGGCAAAGTCACCTTGTGGAAAAGTATACAGCTGTTAAAAAGCAATCCATATCTATATGTATTGCCCGTGGAAGATCCCCATATTCTATACTTGAATTTTTTAAATATATATATACAAAGAGTATATACATATAAATGCATATACAGAATCTCACGGAAGGCAAACTGCCTACGTGAAAAATATCTTTGTGCAAATACACACGGCAAGATTTCTTGAAGAACACCTGTTCGAATCTCGCCAGTTCTCTCTGAGAGGAATTTCAAGTTTTGTTTTTTTTTCTTTTTCTGATTCGTCCAAAACTTTGAACAAGGAGTATCACGTAAAGGTTATACGCAACTAGGAATGCCGAGAGGAAGGTCTAGAGCCGGCCTTTGCCTCTCCCTCGGCCCCAATAAAGTCTCTCCAAGGCCAGGTTCACACGCACACTTGTCGCTCCCCTCTCTGCCTGCACAGCCGGGCTTTTTCTGAATGAGATACTCTGGTGAGAACTGCGTCCATCAGTGGTGGACCCCGGCGACCTTTCCTCGCCAGGGGCCCTTCTCCCTCGACTCCTCCCCGTTCGCAGCGCTCCGCTGGGCCATGACGCAGTTCTCCCGGCTCCCTCACAAGCCCGTGGACAACTCCCCCGCCCCGTGGGTGAGCGTCGCTCCTCTCATTCATTCTGTGGCCTCGTCGTCCTTGGTAATCTGGCTCCCAAGTGTGTGATTCGCTCTCGGGGGACGGCGGGAACCACCCCTGATACCCTTAGACTGGCCCACCTGCCCCCTAAACTGCTACTCGGTGCCAGAAAACATGAGGCAACAGAATTGTTAGGACCTGAGCTTGGGTCCCCGGAGGGAGGGGCTGCCGCGGGTGTAGGGGGACGCTAGGACGTGGCCGAGGCCCGGGTCCTGGTGAGCCGCGCGGTGGTGTCTGTCAGAAGCCAGGAACCCTCGGCGGCAACCAGGCTCCTCCAGAGGAGGAACAGCAAAGGAGAGAAAAAGAACCGTCACCGCCTCAGACCCGACCTGGGACCGAGACTTTCCTGAGTGATTTGTGCCCGATCTTGTGTGTCCTCGAAGGACAGTGTGCACTGTCACCTCTCTGCCTCCGGACACAGAATACCCGAGCCGGTCAGGGAAGGTCCACTAAATCGGAGCCTGAATCTTACCGAGCATCTGTGTTGGGTCTGGGTGGGCCTTGACCTTAGGGATCTCGGTCCAGGGAGGACCTGAGTGGACCCCCTGGACACATGCAGTGGACGCCAGCTGTGTCTCAGGCTCCGTGCAGGAGCAAGACAAAATGAAGGCAGACAAGGCCCCCTATTCACGACGCTCACACCTCACACTGCTGTGGGTGCTCAGCCTTATCCTGGGGACAACTGTATAGGCAGAGGCGGAAAGGTGCAGGAGAGATGACCGATAGGTAAGTAGGTAGACAGACGGACGGACAGAAACATAGACAGCCACACAGAAGAGAAACAATACAGAAGGTGTCAGAGTCGGAAAGACGCTCCCAGGTCACCCAGCCAGTGAGGAGACTGAGGGCACAGGGAATCGAGGCTCCGTCGCTGTTGCAGGGGGCGAGAGCTGGGGCGGGACCCGGCAGCACTGGGTGCACGCACACGCGCACAGGCGCCCCGGGCAGCGGGCAGGAGTGGCACCGGGCCGGGCCTCTCCCCGCCAGCTCGAACACCAGCACAGCTGCTTGTCCCTGGCGAGCAGGCCAAGCCATGCGCCGTCCGCCCAGAGCCGGCCTTTTCCTCTCTCCAGTGAGCTCCCGGACGTCGGTCAGGCTGTGCTCATTGAAGCACCAGCCAGAGGGCAAGACGAGCCCCCGGGCACGCGAGTGCCCCCTGGAGGGTTTGGGCCGCCGCGGCCTCCTGACCCCGGAGTCGGCCAGTGAGCGCCTCCGTGCCTTGGCCATGTCAGCCCCAGGCTCCTCCAGCGCCCCAAGGTCTGGGGGTACAGGTCAGGTTTTCAAAGGGGACCCAGCGTGCCTGCTCAGGAGGGCACGGCCCCCGCTCCCCGCCAAGCTGTGGGGGCTCCCTAGGCCCTCGTGTGCGTGCCACAGCCACCCGCCTGCCGCCTAGGCCCCCGAGGCACGGGCACCGCTGCCCACTCGGGGCGCAGCGGGTGGGGTGAGCCCCTCCATGGCAGCTGAGGACGAGTCTCCGGGGCCAGAGGGCCGGGCAGGCGGGCTGGCTTCCAGCCAACTGTCTCAGAGTCACTTCCGCTCCCCAAGTGGCTCTCGGGCCAGAACCCCTGGGTTAACTCAGAGCATCCCAACAGGGTGGCCGGGGACCACCCAGGAGGAGACTGAGGGAACATGTTGACCGGAGCCTCTGGGGCAGGGGCGGGGCGGGCGGGCACAGGCCCAGCCACGCTCAGCTCCGTCTTCACAGAGCCCGGTCGCCTCGGGGCTGAGGTGGCAGGGAGGCCCTGGGACCTCTCACCAGGGCAGGGGCTGCTTCTGGGGGGTGGGGGTGGGGGGGCGAACTGTGGCAGCTCCCAGGTCGCTGTCCCGGGGGCGGGCGCGGCCGTGGGCCTCTTGTGTCGCGGCGGTACCTGGCCAGGCATCAGTACAGGAAAAGTCGGGCTGCCCAGGAGGCTGGGGGTGGGGGGCAGGGGCCTGGCTGGGCGGCCTGGCTGGCAGAGGAGGCTGGCGCCCGGCGCAGTGGCGGCTCCTGGCACATGTGTGCCCTTTCCAGTGCTGTCCCCACCCACGCCCCTCTTCCCCCCAAAACATAACCTCGGCATGTTTTGCTTTGAGCGGGGATGGTGAATCTCTGCCAGCAGATGTAATTCTCAGCTTGGCAGGGCCTGTGCAGAGAGGAGGAAGCCAGCGGCCCAGGGGTGCAGGGTAGGGGGGTGCCTGGGGGGGGCGGGGGTGTGGGGGGGCGCCTGGATGGGGGGGCCTGCTCTACCTCCACTTTGCTTTTTCCATGTGGGTGTAAAAACTCCTGATTCTTCATTGTCTACCACCCCAAGGCTAAATGCTTGCTGTGAGCCCTGCCTGTCTTCACCTAGGCCTGGCGGGGGAGAGCAGACCCTCCCCTCTGCAGCCTGGCACGCTGAGGGCCCAGGGAGATCCAGGCAGCAGAGATCAAGTGGGCAAGGCCACGGGAGCAGGGAGGATCTGGTGAGACAGGGGCCCCCAGGCCAGGGGACCCCAGGCCTGCTTCCTCCTCCCTGGGTCCTTCAGCCCCTCCTCTGATCAGCCATTCCCACCAGCTCTTTTTCCTCCTCAAAGAGGGGTCCCCGAGCTCCTGGCCCTCCTCTCCGGGAGCCAGTCGTCTCCGGCAGCAAGCGGGTCCCGTGTTGCCTGCCTTCCTGAGAGCACAGCATGCTCCTCCGTCATTAAGGCCAGAGCAGCTGCAGCCCAGCCTGCGGTGAGGTGCCGGCTAGGCCTTCCCAGAGGCTGCTGCTAGGGACCTGGGCCGGGGCTGACCTGGAGGGCAGGGAGCAGGAGCTTCCTGGGTGCGCCCAGCTCTGCTGCCATAACTCTCTCGCCTCATGGCTGACAGCCCAAGACATGGTGAGGGCACCAGGAGCCCAAGGGAGCTGAGGCCACAGGGGAGGGGGCGGGGGTGTGGGAGGGGAGGTCAGGACTGACCAGCAAGGCGCCAGCCTCTCAGGGGCAGTGTGTCCCACACAAGTCCCTCCTGCTGTCCATGCGACCAGCAAAGCAATTTGCAGGGTCGAATACAAAATGGAAAGTGTAAGGGGTCTCCTGGGGCAGCGATTAAGGGCCCAGAGCACGGTGCTTGGCCCTGGGCTCGCAGCGGGGTCCCCGGGCGGGCCAGCCCCGCTTGCTGGGCCCCAGTTTTCTCCACTGAAACTGCATTCAACCCAGGTTGCTGCGGGGCTGCTCCCTGGAGGACCCCTCAGTGAAAGGGACCCTCGAGCGAGCGGCTGTCAGCGGCACCAGGCAGTTTACAGCCCTGAGCGGACTGAGGAGTCCGCTCACTTTCCCGGCCTTGGAGGGGAGGTGTGAGCTCAGCTGCCGGGAGCCTGAGCCTCTGCCAGGGAACTGGGGGGTCTTTGAAAGGCCTGGCAGAGAGCACTTAACAGCCTCGGGGTTCCCTAGCCCCGAGGGTGACTCCCAGCCTGCGTCTCCCCTGCCTCTGGAAGGCCTCTCCTGCCCAGGTCTGGCTCCTCCCCCCCTCCACCCCCCAAAAACCTGTGGCGAAGGTGCAGAGGCGATGGACGGCCCTGCCTGGGAGTGCCAGGTGGACGCTGGCTCCCAGCTTCCTGCCAGGCTCAGAGGGCAGGTGGGCTGGGCTGGAAAGGGCAGGGCGGGGGCCCTGTGGGGTCTGTCCTTAGGAGGGCCCTTCCAGCCATCACCCTCCCTGATGGCGCAATGGGTTAAAGCACAGCACTGTGCTTCAGTGGGAGTTCAACCCCCGCCCCCAACCCCAGGTGACCCCCATGGCCGGCTGACCTCTCCTGACCGCCCGCTGCTCCCCTCAGCAGTGTAGGTGGTCAGCCTTCCTGTTCTGCTCCCCACTCTGTCTCTGGGGAATCCTCTCACTGCCCCTGCACCTCTGGCCTGTACCCCAGCTCTGTATGAACAAATCTTAAAAGAAAGAAAGAAAGGGCCCTGGGAGGAAATGCTCAGCTGCAGGGGGGTGGGGTGCCGCAGAGGGGTCCCCTGGAGGGTGGGTGTCAGTGCACTGACATCTCTGTGCCCACTGACCGGTGAAGGGGACCAGAAACGTCTGTGGAATTGTTGGCGGTTTTTGAGGGGAAAGGCCTGGAAGGCAGAACAGGGGTGTGCGCCCACCTCTCCATCCTCACCGCCAGTCTGCCTCTGGGCTCCCGGGCTCCATCCGGTCCCCACAGGCAGGGGGAGCCCCGCACTCCTTCCCGGGGAGACCTCCCCAGCTCAGCCCTCCTGCACAGAGGGAAACCCCCAGAGCCCGTGGGGGGCGGGTGGTCCTCGGGGTGCAGGCCGGGAACCCCCCCAGGGCCCACGCACCCGCACAGGGGCGCGGGTCTTACCTTTCATGGTCCCGCTGCGGTGCCCCTGGGGAGGCCCCCCCGCTGCTGGCCGCGCTGCGCTGTGGCGCTGGGGGTGACGCCGGTCTCCCGAGGGTACCGGCCGCGCCCTGGAGCCCCCGCGGGACGGGAGTGGGCTCGGGC
>NW_004567115.1:51299217-51313931 GCF_000260355.1 Condylura cristata | reverse complement strand
GGGGGGCGGGGGGGGCTGGGACAAGGAGGGGGCGCGGGTCCAGCCGCAGCCCTCCCCGGGAACCTCAGACTGGACTTTGGTGTTTTGGCTCCCAGAGTCCCGCACCGCACGCTGCCCGAAGCCCCCAGCTCTGCCTCCACACTGGGGGTCACTTCTCGCCTCCCGCGAGCTGGGCCTCAGACTCTTGGATGGGCCTGGGGAACAGTGGGGCTGAGGGGCATGGGCTGGGGGTGCCCTGGCTGCTGGTCCGGCACCCTCCGCGGCCAACCTCAGGTCCTTCTTCATGGGTGGGGCTTTTGCGGGGCTCTTGTGGGGGACATACTGGGTGCCACTTCTGCCCAAGCTCCCTCAGCACTGCTTGACTGACAGGTTCTATCACCAGAGGTGGATGCAGGTGAGGAGAACCAGGAGTTGTGGGTGATACCTGGCTACGCCAGGGGGGTGCAGGAAGAGATGGGACCCCGAGTAGGGACAGCCTGGCCTGGACCTTCTGCAGGTTAAAGTCACCCCCTTAGTCACACCCCTGCACCCACACATCTTTTCCCCTTCACCCCAGGAGCAAAGTAGGTGAGGCAAAGGGGAGGAGAAACTTTCCCAAGCCGTGAGCAGAGCAGCCGCGAGACAGCCGCCCCACGCGAGCAGCCGGGTTGGGCCCCCCCCCCCCCCGTCTCATATTTTAGTTCCCCAAGTGCATGCTCTCCGTCTTCTCAGCAGGACCACCCCAGGCCTGAGAGTGAGCTGGGAACCCCGCTGGGCCTTTTACAGGTGAGGAGGCTGAGGGGCCAGAGGACCTGGCCCCTCAGGTGGGTGGAGGTCAGGGCGCACCCTGCCTCGTGACTCTGGTCCAGTCTTTGAGTGTGCCCCAGTCTCCCAGGACTGGGGATCAAGAGAGCTGCTTCAGCTCCAGGGAGCTCTTTACCTCAAAGGTAACTTTACCTAGATGCCTACCTGCATGTCCAAAACTTTCTGCTACAGTTTGTCGGTTTCTACCTATCGCCAGAGGCGTGGGCTGGGCCCAGCTGGAAGGGCCCCAACACCCCCAGAGACCGGTGTGGAGGCGGTAAACCTAGGGTCAGGCTGTGCCCCGCAGCCCTGGGTGGGTGGTTGGGTGGGATGGGGTGGGGAGACCTGCTTTGGCTTGAGCAGGCTCGAGGTGTGGAGAGCAGGCATAAGCCATCCTCATGGCGCTGGCAGGCAGAGGAGCTAGCTGAAGAGCAGAAGCCACTCAGAGGGACGAACAGGGTCCTGCAGGTGGTGCCCGGGGGGCGGGACCTCCCGAGCGGTGCTGCCATCGGCTCCCAGGGCTTCGGCTCCGCTCATTGCCCGCTGTGCCACGGCCTCCCGGCCAGGTCCACACCTCTTCTTCTTTTCTACTTCAGGCAAAACCAAACCAACGCAAAACACAAGGCGCCTCCAGCGCCTGCCCTCATTTCCTGCTCTTCCTTGGCCCTTTCCTCCCCTGCCTGTCCTCTCCAGGAAGGGATTTGGGAGACGGCCTCGCTCTTCCCTCCACCCTGATACCCTTGAACTGCCTAGAGTTTGGCTTCCTGGCCTTTTGCTGCCTTTGCAAAAACCTGTGTCCTCTTCGAGCATTTCGTAGTGCTAACTCTGTATCAGGCAGGATTCTCCAGAGAGACAGAAGCAATAGCCCAGGCTGGAGACCCGGGAAGAGCTGACTCTGAAGCTCCAGTCCAAGGGCAAGCTCCTGGCAAGACTCCTGCCTTTCTCCTCTTGTGCTCCTCAACTGGCTGGCTGGAGCCCCTGCAGGGTGCAGGCCAATCTCTTGACTCAAACCTGTGGTTGTAAATGCCAGTCGCCTCTAGAAATCCCTTCCCAGAAGCCTCTAGAATGTTTGGACAAATATCTGGGTATCATGGCCTAGCGAAGTTCGGGATGCAAAAGAAGTCACCTAGGAACCCTCTGGGTTCTTCGAGGCTGATCACCAAACAAGCATCAAACAGGTTGATAAAAGTCAGCCACGACGTTTAGTAGCAACGTGCCTGTTGGCCAGGGTGCTTCCTGGGGAGGCTCGGTAGCGAACGGGATTCAGATGGGATTCTCTGAAAGAGGGAGGGGTCGGGCCTTCCCGTGGGCCTCACGCAGCCGTCCACTTGCTAAGCCAGTGGCGCGTGTGACGGTCAGTATAGCAGCGGCCCACCTGGGTGCAAGTGGCCACTCACCTGCTCTCCGGATGGACACCCAGAGGCCTGCTTATGTCTTTGTCTCTCATTCAGAACCGAGACAGCCAAGTCCAGGACTATCTCAACTGGGGCTGCAGTGAATTAGCTGAAGTTCTGGAGAAATACGCTGGAATTCTGCAGGTGGTTCACTGCCAGGTGCGTGAGCACAGGTGAACCTGGCCCCGCAGGGAAAAGGTCCCGTTGCCCTTGGGCCATGCTTGCCTGCCATCCACTGACTTGCCGAGCAAATACATTTGCAGTATCAGTCAGAACAGGGCCGGGGCGGGAGCATGTTGCCTCTCCTTGCTGATGTAAGTTGTGCTCTGAACCCAG
Source organism: Condylura cristata (assembly GCF_000260355.1). NCBI lineage: Eukaryota > Metazoa > Chordata > Mammalia > Eulipotyphla > Talpidae > Condylura > Condylura cristata. The sequence goes on along the minus strand of NW_004567115.1, from coordinate 51,311,418 downwards.
AAGACAGACCGCCAGGAAGTGGTGGGGTCTGGATGGCTTTCACTGGGAACTTCACACGAGTCGCTTACAAGCATGACCCGAGTGCCTGCTGCCTGCCAGCTCGTGTCTGGAGAGCAGGGCAGAGGCTAGACAAAGTGGGGGCTCCGAACTACATGATCTGGGGAGTCTCCACTTCAGGCGCCTGCAGGATTTTTCTTCGCCGGTGACGAGGACAGCATCAGCGTCACAAGTGTCCTTGAGGCTCTGCTGTTACAGGGCTGCCCAGTTACACTTCTGTTTCACAAACCTGTAGAAATGTTGCCTGCAGTTCTGCACGAAATGGTCTTTGTTTTACCATAGGGGCGGTCTTTCCGGTTGGGCTGGGTGGGCCCACCGTGGGAGTAGTGAGAGCTGGAGCAAAGAACGCTGTCCTGGGAACATTTGGGAGTAGTTGCTGTTTTAACAATCTGCACATTACTCACTTGGCTGAAACAAAATTCCACATAGAAGTAAAATTAATCATTTGAATGACTTCTAGATATAGGCCACGCTTCTAAATATTCTTCTAAGAAAGAATATTAAGATGTCATTCTTCCACAATGAATATGACCAATTAGGATACAGCTCTTCAATGGGACAAAATTAATTTAAAGTTCATACAGAAGAAATCATGTCCTGGAATAGCCCAGAAAAGTGATGGGAAGAGCAGGGGACATTGCCTTCTCAATGTTAAATATTATTTTAAAACTATGTAATGAGAACAAAATTTTACACAGGAATAAATCAGAGGAGTAGACTAGAAAGTCTTGAAATAGGGCCAAGTTTATTTGGGAAACTCCATAGACGACAAACTGGCCTTTCATCTCGGCATGAATAGGTGGCTTATTTGCTGAATCATGTTGACATAATTGGCAACTCAACTGGAAGAAAATGAAGTTAGATCTCTGCTTGACCTTCCTCTTCCACCCCCTGCAAACCCCCCCCCCCCATATACACACTCCATTTGGATTACATTTCTCAGTACCAAGCTAATACATATAGAAAACTGGAAGAAAATTAGGAAAACATCCATATTTTTGAGAGACGAAGACAGTCTTCAGTAAGACAGGAGGCCTAGAACGTGTAAAAGAAAAGTTAAACAACTTTCACTACATGCACATTTCTAAAAAGCCTCGGAGACACAACTACCCCCAATCAGATGACTTTGTTAAAGAGCACCTGTCGGTTGCTAGAAATGGATGAATAACCCAATAAAATGAGTAAAGAACAGGGACAGGCAAGTCATATCAGAGGAAACTTTGTTTGAAAATGATAAACTTCCGAAGAGGTGGAGGTGGCATTAGACATGTTAACCACCCAGACTGGTAAAAGTGTTCAAAAGCTAACAATTTCCGGGCAGCGGGTTACAGCACAGCACTAAGAAGCTTAAGCCACTTCCGCATGAGTTCGATCCCCGCCTGCCCTGGAGGTGACCACATGGCACAGCAGACCTCTCCTGACCTGCCCGCTGCTCCCCTCAGCAGTGTGCTTCGTCAATCTGCCTGTTCTGCTCCCCACTCTGTGTGTGGTGAAGCCTCTCACCATCCCTGCACCTCTGGCCTATACCCCAGTTCTGTGTGCATAAATAAATAAAATCTTAAAAAAAAAAAAAGCTAACAATTTCTAGCCTGATGATCTCATGGGAAATGTGGGGTAGGTGTTCATGCAACACCTACTAATAAATGCAGTTTATTTCAGCATTAAGACCACGTGTGTCCTTTTATACCTCACTCCCAGCCTGAGAATCTACCTGGCAGCATAAAACACCACCATGTTCAGTCAGGTGCATGCCAAAGGTGTCAGCTGTGGAAGAGAAGGCAGCATCAGAGGTGGCTGGGTAGAATGTGACTGAATATGAGGGCTAGATCTGTCTCTGCACTGACTTGGAAGGATGTCTGGAGTGTTTTATTGAGAGGAAGCGAGCAGACCTCCCTGGCGGCGCAGGGGTTAAATCTCGGCGCTATCAAGCTACTGCGGCCGCTGCAGCCTGAGTTCGATCCCGGCCAGGGAGTGACCCACAGGGCGCAGCAAGATGTTCTGTGCCTACACTCCAGTTCTTGTATGCATAAATGGATAAACATTACGCAGAGAGCAAGGCGAATGCGATTTTACCTTTATTTTTAAGGAGAAAGGACAGCGCAGAACCCCTTCCACACGTCGCAGAGTCTGGACACTCACATACATGAGCATGGCACGTCCTGAGCACCTCGGGTATACGCAGCAGCCTGTTGCCTTAGAGGTACGAGACTTGGAGCAGAAGTGCTCAGGGACGCCGGTCACCCCCTCAACAGGGACGGTCTCCCTCAATCTGTAAGACTGCTGCCAGGCTCTCCGTGTCTTGCTGAGGTCCCAGCACACCCCAACACGCCCCGGGGCAGCTGACACGATCTGAGAAGCACAGTGTGTTATAAAGTCAAGTGACAGTGAGCAGGAGAAACTTGCTTACAAGCAGGGGCTTCATAAAGTGCAGGTGGGAAGAGCCTCTGGCCTCCTCAGCCCAGGGGGGAGTCCTGTGTTTGTCTCAAAGGCCACAGGAGGGGGGCTGTGGCCAACCCGAGTTTGTGGGGACAGGGAGGCGCAGAGCAAGGTGCCGGGTGGCCCCACTCCAGGAGAGCAGGGGTGCCGAGCCTGTGTGACCTCAAACATTCTATCCAGGCAGCGAGCACGTGCGCCCTAACCAGGAGAGAGGAGCCGTGAGGAGGAGGCAGAGCTCAGCCGGCACAAGCGACACTTGCTGGGACTCCCTGGGTCCAGCTTTCTACAAAATGGAATGACACCAGGTGCTCTGTTTATTTTCTTTTCTTTATTTATTTTTATTTTTTTATAACAGTTTATTTTTACATCATTCTGTACACTTTTCTCTTTCATCTCAATTGTAATCCCCGTGGGTGTCCCATCACCGTTGTTTTATTTTCTAAATAACATATGAGTTCATTTTTACATCATTTTGGGCCTTTTTCCGTCTCAGTCGCCATCCCCTGGGCTTCCCATCACCACAGCACCCTGTGCCATCGCCACAGTCCAGTGCCCTCCCCTGCCCCCACCGTTTTTGCTCCCCTCCCCACTCCACCCCCGTAAAATGCCTCTGGCATACGGCTGTTCATCATTATTATTATTTTCTCCCCTGGCACCAGGTACTCTTAACGGGGACAAGGCAGGCGATGAGGACCAGGGGCGCCCTGGCAGAGAGGGAGAGGGAGGCGGGCGGGCGTCCTGGCCGGGGTTGGCGTCAGTGTGACCCAGCAGGAGAGAGAACCAGTGGCCCTGGCTGGGTCGTGGTGCATCTCCGGCCTCCCGAGAAGTCTGCGTCACGTCCCCTGCCGGGACCAGGCTTTGGTCACTCTTTAGGGACCCCAGTGAGTCCACTCTGTGGTTCCATGGAGAACCGCTGATCCAGGGATACTTGTTAGCTGGATTCTAGCTGCTTGCAGAAAAAGTGGGTTTGACCTGAGGCACACATGGGGGTCCATTAGGAAAAGGTGTCTGCTGATGGAGGGGCTGGAGCCGAGGGGAGCAGCCCTGAGGGAGCTCCGGACCGAACCACAGCGGAGCTGGGACAGCGAGGGAGCGGACCACAGGCCCAGGCCGGCGCTCAGGAGAGCGGGGAGCCCCTCCCGTTTCGTCACGAGCGCCTCTGTGGGAAGACAGGGACGCGCAGCCCAGACCGCTTCTGGACCTTGGCGAGGCCAGAAGCGGGCGGTCACTGCTGCGCCCGCGTGGGCCGACTGCAGCAAGTGACCTTATCTGCGTCCTCCGTCGGGCTGTGACCGCCTGAGCACACCCAGGCGCAGGCCCTGCCCCTGCCCGTGCCCCTAGTGTGTCCCAGTGAGTCTGCGGGTACTGAACAGAGGGTAGAGCTGAGCTGGCCATGAGGGTGCGCGGCCAGGCGGGGCCGGTGGTGGGCAGCCTAGGAAAGGAGCTGGCTCCTCTCCCGTCTCCCCGGGCAGTGGCCCCCACTCTGGGGAAGGAATGAAACTAAGACCCTGTGCTCTCACCACCCCCCGCCCCAGTAGTGAGGAGGCCGCCGCGCCCGCCTGCGGAGGAGGACGGTTCTGCATGCGCGTGGGGACGGACAGACGGATGGACGGACGCTCACCCAGCGGCCCGGCAGCCGGGTGCCTCCAGGGGTCGGCCCAGGCCAGGGGCAAACCCGCCCTCCTCCGGGGTCAGTCCTCCGTGGTGCCGCGGCCCCAGAACCAGGGCCCGAGGGTAGGGCAGAAGCTGTCCCCAGGGGCGGGCAGGCAGCACCTCCTGGGTGCCTGGGAGAGACCCGGCAGCTGCTCTCAAAGGCCTGAGGCCCGGGCAGCGTTTTCTCCGTGGTTCCAGCGCCAGAGCTGGGGCTAGCCGGAGCAGAGGCAGACCTGGGCTCAGCCAGCCAAGAAGGCCTCGCTGGAGCAGCGCCTGGGGGACTGCGCTCCCAGTGGCCGGCCAGCGGCAGGGTGACCGCCTGGGGGTGGGGCTGGGGCACGCCTTGAGTGAGGGCCGTACCCACGGGTGGACTTGGACGGCTCAAAATGCAGCGGCGTCTTCACGGTGCTTTCCACATCCAGCTCGTCCTGCCAGTCCAGTTCCCGCCTGCCTCGCTTGCAGCTGGAGCAAGGGAGGGGTCCCCCGGGAGCCGGCTGCACCCCCGCCCCTCCTCCGCGCCCGCCTTGCCCACTGTCCTCCAGAGTCTGACTTTTAAAGTACAGTTATCGCGGACACTGGGCAGGGGTGCCGGAGGGTGGGGGAGCCGGGACAGAGAGTTACAGGGAGCGAGCACTGAGCGAGTTTCTGACCTTGGGTGCTGATGTGCCAGGAAGAGCAGCCTCCCCCACCGCTCGTCCACTCTAGGGTGCTCCGGATCTTCCTTCTCCTTTTCAGAGGAAAATGAATTTGGGGGGGGGTGGGGGAACTGGGAATTATTCCTCTGCATTCTCGCTGCATTTCTTTAAACATCGGGGCTGAAGTTCTCCTCAGACTCAGCATTTCCTCAATGAGGATAAGGGGACCCCGGAGACAGTACCGTCCAGGCCGTCAGTGTCCAGATGGCAGAAACCAAATGCTGGGGACCTGGGCCGAGTCACCCAGGGCCAGGGCAGGGCTGAGGCTGTGGGGGAATTCCAGGTTGCTGCACCCCAGGATCCGTCTTTCCACCCGGGCCTAGGAGCTCCTTCCTGAAAGGGGGGGTCCTCGTGACCCCTGGAGCTCGGGCAGCCAGAGATAGCGCCCCAACTCCACCTTGTAAGTTGTGAACAGGAAAACTTGACCCCTGGACACGCCACCCCCTCTAGGCCCTTCCCTTACATCTCTTTCTTTGTACTGAGGTAACCTTGTTCACAACACTGCACAGGTTTCAGGGGCCTGGCACCTGTACCTGTCCCCCACACCTGCCACCAGATACCCAGTCACCACCCACCACCGGCCCGTCCACTCTCAGTTCTCTCTCTCTCTCCTCCCGTCTAATAGCTGCGATTCTCTTGTCAGTCTAAGGTTCGGTCTTGATTTTGTCTTGTCTTTCAATTTCTCTTTTCTTTGTAACCTACATGTGGGTGAAATCTATGGCATTTATCTTTCTCCTCACTGATTTCACTAAACCTAACCACCTCCAGGCCCATTCATGTTGTCACAAATGGCACAAGCCTGTCTTTTTCATAGCCGAGTAGTATTCTACCACATCCACGAATCCCGTCTTTATCTGTTCATCCATCATTGGGTGCTGGGGTTCTTCCAAAGCTTGTGAATGGTGCTGCAGCAAACTTGGGGGGCGTGCGCCCTGCCAAAGCAGTGTTTTCCTGTGCCTCTGGGAAGTGCCCAGAAGTGGGGCTGCTGGGTCATACGGTAATTGTGTTTTCAACCTTTTCAGGAACCTCCACAGTGTTTCCCACTGTCATTGTTCCCACCAACAGTTGGGGAGCAGGCGGGGTCTCCTTTCCTCTGCGTCCCGGCCAGCACTTAGTACTTCTGGGTATTTCGACAATCGCCACTCTAACCCTGTGCGTGAGATCTCATGGCCGTGTCCCCTGCATTTCCCTGGTGAGGACTGGGCCAACGCACCCTTCCCTGGGGCTTTTGACGTTGCCACCCCCACCTAGCAGTGTCTGCTACAGGCCCATCTCACCCCACTTCAGTACTCAAACGTCTTGAGGGTCCAGAGTGGTGGACTCAGCTCCCTCCCCAAGAAGTAGTACTGGGGGGGGGGGCTTCTGGGTTGGTCAGAAAGGAGTCCAGAAACGAATGTGTCCCCCTCACTCCCTATTCAGAGACAAAAACCTGGGGTGGGGACGGGGTGGTGCATCATTTTCAAAGCTCGTGCAAAATGAAAATGCTGGGCACCTTGTTTTAGAACCATGGAGAATTTCAAGCCAGCCGCAGGCAGCCACAAACAGGATGTCAAACTAGCAGGGGTCCCCCACTACCCGGGAGACTGCACCCAAAGTGGACAGCGGAGTTGCTCACAGGCCATGAATCACGAGGTCAGGGGGCGTCTGATTCCCAGATGTAGCGCTGGGGATCTCCCTGCAAACGCGTCTGTTCCCCGTGGCGAAGCAGGACGGCAGGGTGCCGGCGGGGACCGGGATGGAAGGCGCATACGTGTGTGCCCTCTCTCCTGGAGCAAGAGGGACCTCTCCATCCCTGCCTCCTCATTTCAGGTACTGACAGTAAAGGGACACGAGAGTGACGCATGTTGAATGTGAAAGATTAACAGAGCAGCGAGCTGTGCCGTTTTATTTTGGCCAGGAGCCCAGGGGACCCCTCCAAGTGTGGAGAGTCGCGAGCACGTAGCCCAGGTGCTCCCCTCGCTCTCGCTCGGGCGCCGCCCCCAGCTTGGAGCCCCAGGGAACCGGGAGCCGAGTGGGTAGCACCCCAGGGCTCCCCGAGCCAAGGCCTTCCGCAGTGCCCAGGCGCCCCCGCGCGCCCGACGCGGGACCTGCACCGGAACGCGCGCCCCTCCCGCGAGGCTTCCAGAAAGCTCCCGGTGCATTTCATGGCATTCTTGGGGCGTGAGTCATGCAGGTTTGCAGCCAGCCCCCAAGGGGGTGTATACTACGCTCTGTGCTATAAATACAGGCGCGCTCCGGTCGCTGGTGCGGCGTAGCCAGCGGGAGCGCACCGGCCCGGGTGCAGCGAAACGGGAAACGGTGAGCGGTCCCCACCTTCCCTCCCTCTACGCACTGACGGGATGGGGGGAGGGCAGGGGCGGGGGCGGCCGACCACCGGGCCACTCGGGCTGGCCTGGCCTGGCCAGCTGCCTTCCCATGGAGTCCCTGAGCCGGGAAGGGAGGCTCCGCTGTTGACCGCAGCCGAGCCCGCAAATGCTGGAAATTGCTGAGGGAGCGCGCAGGCTGCGGCCGCCCAGTGCGCTTCAGCTCCAAGCGCGAGTCTGCCGGGCACATAGGACAGGTGTCATGATGCTTCGGTGCAAATACCGGGAAGGAACTGGAAAGCTGGAGCCTGGGGCAGGGGGCGGCTGCCGTAGCCGCTTCCTGCGGCCTCCCCCTTCTCCCTCCCTCCCCCACAGAGGTGTGGACCTGGAGGTGGGGGTGGGGAGCAGCAGGGGGCTGGAGCAGCCCGAGGAGGTCAGGTGTTGAGTCATCGTGTTTACCCTGCATCCAGTCCCCTGGATGGCGCGGTCCTCAGTGAGATGTCCTGGCTGAGCATATGTTGCAACCTCTTAAATCCTACTCTGGTGCTTCCCAAGCACGGGCCCATCGGAGGGAGAAAAGTCACCCCAGACAGCTCATCCCCCCTCTCTTATAGATGATAAGCGAGGCCTGGGGAGGCTTGGGGCTGTCTCCAAAGAAACAGCAGGTGAGGACCATGACTGGGATCAGACTTCTCGGATGTCTGGAGCTAGAGGGGAGAAGCGCAGCGGCACCATCATCAGTTATTATTCTTTTAAAGAGAGGAGTTAGGAGTGTAAACGCAAGCGCAGCCGCCGTGAATTAAAGGATTCTGGTGCGTGTTGGTTGTGATGGGGGGAAGCTGCAGCCCAGCCCGGGGGAGGGGCGACAGATGCATCAGAAAATGGACCCTGCAGCCAGGAAGGTGCTTTGAAGCTAGGCGAGACCATGGGGTAAAGAATCTGATCGCGTGAAGGTGCAGTCAAGTGAAGGAAATAGCCCACGGGTCCAGGCTGGGACTTACAGGTGCATCACGGGTTTCCTCATTTCTCTGGCCCAGTCCCCATGTCTGGGGAGGCCCCTGTGCTCTGCTGGCTCAGGTGTCCCCTGCCCCCAGGTGACCCTGCACTAAGGTTAAGCCTGGGGGGGGTGTGTGTGTGGGGGTGGAGAGGCCTCGCTGTGGGCAGCAGGCAGGGGCCTTGGCCCGCTGGGTCTCGCGGCACATGGTGGGCGGGGCGCCAGCCAGGAGGGACAGCGGGGCCAGCCAGCCCAGAGGGACGCAGCCAGCCAGTGTCCTTGGACCGCAGTGTCCGGATCGCCCGTGGTGGTAGAGCAGGCTCTGAATCGGAAGCAGCATCACAACTCGGGGTGTCTGGGCGCTGAGTGTAGGCGGCCATTTTACCGAGGCCAAGCTGAGCCTTCTGGGGGGGGGGGCCGGAATCTGTGCCCCGTTTCAGCCCTCTGTCCCCTCCCCCGCCCCCTGCAGGTAAGCGAATGCCCACCCCTGTCCCTAGGGCAGATTCTGCAGAAGCCAGAACTCGCTGCCATGCTGCAAAGGCCTTGTGGGTGGAACCTTTACCTCTGTGGGCTCACGGCAGATCAGTACACAGACAGAGCCCCTGGGGTTCAGAGGTTTCAGGGGGTCGCAGTCCCCAGAACTCTGAGGCTTGGGAGGGCTCGGGTCTCACCCTGGGGCTGACACCAGCTTGCTGTCGCCTTGGGGACCCCCATCCCTACATCCCTACTGAGGGAGTGGGAAGGGCAGGGGAGTGAGCTGTTCCCAAGTGCTGGATGACCGGCCTGGGGCGCCCTGCCTGGGGTGCCCTGCCCTGGAGCTGGGTTTCTGTGCGCTCAGCCCCCATCTGTGTGCGTGTGCTTCAGGGCCCGATGCTGATGTCTAAGCCCAGCTCCAGGCTCTTGTATGGGTAGTTCTGAGGTGACTCTGTGGGCGACGCGGGCTCTGTCCCTGCCCGAGGCGTTTCAGGCCCCAGTGAGCAGCCAGAGCCTGGGGGAGGCCGGCTTCCCATCTGGCTGGGAGGCCGTGAGTCTTCTCGCCCTCAGCGTGGGAACCACAGCTCTGCTCAGCGGGGGACTTTGCAGGGAAGGTCTCTGCCTGTTCTACAAGTGGGCAGCAGGGCCTCGGAGCTCAGGGCAGGACGAGGGGTCCCCTCCTGGCCCCTCTGAGGCCCGGGTGAGCACAATTTCAGGGTGGGGGGCCCACCTCTCCCTTCTGCTATGGGAAGTGGGTGAATGCAGATCAGGCTGCTGGTGGAAGAGGCTGGGGCCGGTGGGGGATGCAGGGATTCTGTTTTATGCAACAACTCAGCTTCTGGGAAAGGGCCATTGTGTAAGACCTGGCAGAGGCCTGGTCCCTGGACTCCAGGCAGCTGGCCGTGGTGCAGGGCACCCAACCTTGGCAGGGCGCCCTGTGTTGGCTGCGAAAGGGGCCTTGGCAGAGCAGAGGCACGTCCTGCCAGAGGGGTGTCTAGAGGGCTGCTCCATGGGCCCTGAAACCCTCTGACTCTTCCCTCCTTGCTAGCCTTGGGTGGTCCCCCTCTCCGCTTTCCTCTTACCCCCCCCACCCCGGCTCACATCTCACACTAGGGGTGACCCACCACTGGGGTTTCCCTTTGTGACCCAGAGGGTCGACTGTCCTAGCTTCAGGGGTGTGGCGACTCAGGGGAAACGTGCTGTGATCGATTGGTCATGCCTGCAGTGGACAGGGCAGGGTGAGCCAGCACACAGTAGGGGTTTGCCAGCCCTGGGTGCCATCTCCACTTTCGGGGAGCAGGCAGGGTGAATGATCCCAGAGCGTCCAGGTTCCCAGGACATAGGGGTCAGGTGCATCTCCCAGCAGAGGGGCTAGCACATGGCCAGGCCTGTGCAGGCCCTGGAAGGCCGCTGGGGCTGGGGCTGGTGGGGACGCAGCTGCCCGCTAGCTGTTTCCATGACAGCCTCCTGTTCTCTGCAAACAGAGGCGTGCTAAGATTCCAGAATTGAGGAGGCGAGATGAAGACTCTCCTGCTGCTGCTGGGGCTGGTGCTGAGCTGGGAGAATGGGCAGGTCCTGGGAGCCAAGGACATCCAGGACAAGGAGCTCCAGGGTGAGTGGACCGGACGCCTGCTCTCAGGCGGGCCTCCGGTTAAAGCGCCGCCCTGTGCTTCACCACAGTGGGCTTGATGGTGGGCGCCCACACGTCCGCTGCAGGCCTGCTGGGCTGGGCCCCGGGGGCCAGGCTGCTCCCAGCAGGTGCAGGCAGCCCTGAGCCTGCCTGCTGCTGCCCCTGCGCTCAGCCCAGTGCCCACAGGCCCTCACGGAGGCTCCCGAGCTGGGCCATTCTGCCCTCTGCGCAGACCCCCTCTGATTTCCCATAGTGCTTACTGCACACGTCCTCCATCTCTCTACCCCCAAAGCACGTATTCTCTGCAAGGAAGGGGAAATACCAGGAAGATGAGGCCGGTCGTGCTGTGCCCAGCGGGCGTCCCCCTTCTGGGCCTCTCCTTCCTCCTGCTGACCAGCTCTGCGGGAAGTGTGTGACCAGCCCCACCCGGGGCTGCATCTTGACCGCACTGTCTACTCTTTTCTCACTTGTGCACAGTGGGGTGGGGGCATGGAATATTCCGGAAAGTGCGCTGGAGCCTGGGGCTGGCCCGGGCCCGGCACAGAGGTGCGGCAGTTCCTCCTTCTCACGCCCGTCCACGTGGTGTGCTGTGACCCGTCCCCTCAAGGACAGTGCACAGGCTTATCTCCCTGTCCTCCTGGCACTGTGCTTGGGGACAAAGGAGAGGAGGGTTCTGGAACCGAATTCTACAAAGACCTGTGTCCGAAAGAATGCCCTTTTGTGCTGGGGCTATTGTTTTCCCCGCTCGCCAGCCACTCTGGGCTCAGGTCGTTTGCTTTCGGGAGCAGCGGGGGCAGCGTGGGGTTTGCACGCTGAGCCCTGGGGTAGGGACCTGTGTTGGGGCAAAGCTGGCGCCCCGAGGCACCCCCTCCCAGCTGCCCTGGCCCCCCGGCCTGTCAAGTGTTCCAGCTGATTCCAGACGTGTGTCCCCGGGGCCATCTCTCCCGTGGCCTCATTCTCCCTCCCTGCCCTTCTCTGGCAGAAATGTCCACGCAGGGGAGCAAGTACATTAATAAGGAGATAAAAAATGCCCTCAAGGGGGTGAAACAGATCAAGACGCTCATAGACCAAACCAACGAGGAGCGGAAATCGCTGCTGGTCAGCCTGGAGGAAGTCAAGAAGAAGAAAGAGGTGAGAGACCCCGTGCCCGCTCCCACCACCAGCACAGCCAGGGGTGTCTGGCAGCGTTGCCGTGGTGATCTGCCCTCCGCCCAGGGCTGTGGCAGCTGGCATCGGGGTGCCGGTTAAGAAACAGGGAGGTTTATTTGCTCTTGAAAGCTGCCCAGGCTGGGGGTCTTGGATCTGGTTTCGTCAGGAGCCTGGCCAGGGGCTGCTGCCAGGGGCCTTCAGTAGGTCTTCTGGACCCTGGCTGCAGCGGGGTGGAGGGCTCTGGAGGGCCTGTGGGAACGGCTGGCACCCCCCTTCGGGAAGCTTCTCTCGGAGGCGGTCAAGGCAGGTACCACTGTCTCGCTCCGGGTCTTTGTAGAGTTCGGGGTCACCGCTCCTGCCACCACCGGGTGTGCTTGGAGGGAGTGGTACTTAGTGAGACGCATCAGCTGGAGAAGGACAAGCACCATGTGACTTCACATCTATGTGGAATGTAGAGAAAAGGAACCAACAGATGAACTAAAGGAAATAAAAATAAACCTTTGGGCTGTACGGCCAGTGACTGTTCCTGGGCAGGACGTGGGGCTGGGGTGGGTTGTTGGGGAAAAAAGGATCGATGTGGCCTGAATGGCACGTACACAGGGGCTGATCTCCACAATGCGCCCCTAAAACTTACACATCACCATGCAGTGTGACTTCGAAAAAAAGGAACGAGAAGCTCGGAAGCCCGGAGGCAAGTGGCTTAGGAGCCGCCTGCGAGACTCAGCAGAGCCATCGTTCCACCAGCAGCTTATTTTTAAAAATCTCCGGTCCCCTTAGGGAGCAAACAAACCCAATCTTCCTCCTCTCACC
>NW_004567115.1:51278163-51298930 GCF_000260355.1 Condylura cristata | reverse complement strand
GGGGGGTGACCAGGCCGTGAGCTGGGGCCGATGGCTGGCGGCGGAGGGCGGCTGTGCCCTGAGCGGCCCGCCCGTCGCTCCCGCAGGGCGCTCTGAACGACACCAAGGAGTCGGAGCTGAAGCTGAAGGAGTCCCAGGGCGTCTGCAACGAGACCATGGCCGCCCTGTGGGAGGAGTGCAAGCCCTGCCTGAAGCAGACCTGCATGAAGTTCTACGCGCGCGTCTGCAGGAGCGGCTCGGGGCTGGTTGGCCGTCAGGTGAGCAGGGCCCAGCGGCCTCGGCCGCGCCTGGGCGCTGAGCGGGCCGAGGAGAGCTGGAGGAGACGGCCCCCCACCCCCAGGCCAGGCGCCCTCCGCCTTTGGGGCCGTGTGTGCCACTGTTGACTGGGAATGCCCGAGGCTCGCAGAACCGGCCTGGGGGTGTCGGGGGCTCCTGGGCCGTGAGAACGGACGGGCGCCGCCCTGACCGGCCCGGGGAGGGATCGGCTCCGGCGCAGCGGCAGGAGGCTGGCCGCCGCCTGTGGCCGGCCCTCACGCCGCGCTCTGGCCACAGCTGGAGGAGTTCCTGAACCAGAGCTCGCCCGTCTACCTGTGGGTGAACGGCGACCGCATCGACTCCCTGCTGGAGAACGACCGCCAGCAGACGCACGTGCTGGGCACCATGCAGGACAGCTTCGACCGGGCGTCCAGCATCATGGACGAGCTCTTCCAGGACCGCTTCCACGGCCGGGGGCTCCAGGACCCCCGCCTGTTCTTCCCCTTCGCCTCCCCGCCCCGGAGGTCGTTCTCCTTCAGTCCCAGGTCCCGCTTCGCCCGGGACATAGTGCCCTTCCGCGCCTTCCAGCCCCTGCACTTCGAGGACATGTTCCAGCCCTTCTTTGAGATGATCCGCCAGGCCCAGCAGGCCATGGAGGCCCACCTGCACAGCGTGCCTTACCAGTTCCCCATGGCCGAGCTCGGTTAGGCGCCTCGTTCTTCCTGTCGGGCGGGACCCGGCAGGGCTCGGACTGTGCTGGGCGTTCGGGCGCCTGCACTTCTGTGCCCCCAGCAGCCCTGGGGTGCACCCCCACCGAGGGGGGGGCTCTGGCTGCGGGGAGGGAGCGTCCGAGCTCTCGCAGCCACCTCGCGGACTGTCCGCTCCATCTCCCAGCAGCGGGGGCAGCGCCCTCCCTCGGGAGTGGGGGGTGCCTTGCATATAACCCAGACAAGTGCTGCCTGCGTCAGCGCCAGCTCAGGACGTGAACTGGGGTCTGGGCCGGGGTGGACAGTGGTGCGGCGGGCTCAGGGAGGGGCCCCCTCTGCTTGCTCGTGACCGTCCCCCGACGCCCTCCCCCTCCCGCCTCCAGAGGACACCCCTGGCCACGCCGATGACCGCACCGTGTGCAAGGAGATCCGCCACAACTCCACCGGCTGCCTGCGGATGAAGGATCAGTGTGACAAGTGCCAGGAGATCTTGGCCGTGGGTGAGTCGGCAGCTTGGGTCCCGGGAGCCCCTGGGGCGCCCTGGGGGGCAGGCGGCCAGCAGCAGCTAGTCCGGCCCTGTGTCCATGCAGCCGCCGTGCGGGCGGGTCCTCCCCGGCTGGCCAGTGGGCCCCTGAAGCGGCAGGGCTGTCCCCGGCTGACTCGCCCTGCACTCGGGCTGCTGCGATTCTCACTAAGCCGGCGTGCGGCGGCTCTCCCCTCGCCGGGCTCGTGAGTCTGGCCCGCGGCCCAGGGCGCCCGCAGTGGCTCCTCTGACTGGCCGGCCCCGAAACCCAGGGGAGACTTCCCTGCAGCTGGCCCCCGCGGTAGTTCCCGTCTGGCCATCGACTAGCTGCTGTCCAAGCTCTGGCGGCGTCTGGGACACGCCGGCTCAGGCAGGAGGAGGCCCTGTCCTCCCTGAAGAGCTGGTCTGTCCCGAGCCCGTCTCTCGCCGGGCCAGGGCAGGCCCGCAGAGTCCCGTGGCCGCTGCTGGCCTCGTCCCATAGTAGCCTCCGTAGGCTAAGCCCCAGCCCTGGCGGAGGCCGGTGGCGGAAGACGTGCAGGTGAGCGCACACCTGGCCTCTTGGCCCGAGGCAGCACCCGGAAGGAGCGCGAGTCACCGTGAACCACCTGCGAGAGTCGGTCACCCGGCCCAGGCCGGGACGGAGGCTGGGGCGGCCACGGTGTCCAGCACCGTCTCTCTGACGCGGGTCTCAGCTCGCCTGAGTGAGCCTGCAGCTAGCCACGCTGCAAAGACACACTTGGAGAACTTTCCAGAACCACAGGCCCGGAGGAGCAGAGCCTAGGTTTAAGACTCAAGTCCCGGGTTCGGCCCTGAGGCCAGGCCTCGTGGTGTGGCCTCGTGGTGTGGCTTTAAGAAAGCAGTTTACCTCCTGGGGCCTCCGTTTCACTGTGGGCAGAGAGGGAGCTCCGCAGGCTCCCTCTGCCACGGCGGCCCAGGCAGGCGGCTGTAACCTTCCCTCGCTCCAGAGGGACCCCCGGCAGGGGGCGCGAGTCCAGGCTGAGCCCCCAGATCCAAGCTACCCCAGGGGAGGGCCCTGCGCCCCAAGGTGAAGCCGCGGCCTCCGAGGGGCCCATCCCTCCCTCCCCACCCCCACGTGACCCCCCCACCCCCAGCTCAGCCCCTCCTTGGGGCTGCCTGATTTTCACGGGCGCTTCTGCCCCTCGCCCGCCCCCTCCCCGCCCGTCCCCACCTGCTGTCCTCCCTCAGACTGCTCCGCCGAGAACCCCGAGCAGGCCCTGCTGCGCCAGGAGCTGAACGCGTCGCTGCAGCTGGCCGAGAGGTTCTCCCAGCTGTACGACGAGCTGCTGCGGTCCTACCAGCAGAAGATGCTCAACACGTCCTCGCTGCTGAAGCGGCTCAACCAGCAGTTCAGCTGGGTGTCCCGCCTGGCCAACCTCACGCAGGGCGAGGACCTGGACTACCTGCAGGTCACCACGGTGAGCGGGGCCATGCGCTGGGGCCCCGGGGGGCACCGGGGGAGCCCTCCGAGGGCCTGGCCCAGCGCTCGCCGGGGACAGCACGTGAAAGCACTTGTGTCCATGCTGGCAGCCGTCAGGGAGGTGAAGGGGGAGGGCGGGGCGGGGACCTGGGGAGGGGCGTCGGTCAGCGCCTGGCTGGTGGCAGAGCGGCCTCTGCGTCCTGGGAGAGCTGCTGCCGGGCTGGGGCCTCGCCTGCTCCTTTCTCCCGCAGCAACCCCTGGCGCCCAGCGGAAACCTTCGGGGGCTCCCGCCTAGTCTCCGGGGCTCCTGGCGGGTGGGCACCCCCAGGTGGCGTTTGCCCTGCTCCCCCCGCCCCGGGGGCCGCCAGACGCTGAGTCGAGGCTGTGACACCCCACCCCTTCCAGGTGAATTCCCACTCCTCGGACGCCGACATTCCCACTGGCATCACTAAGGTGGTGGTGAAGCTGTTCGACTCCCCTCCCATCATGGTGACGGTCCCCGAGGAAGTGTCCAGGAACGACCCCAAGTTCATGGAGACCGTGGCGGAGAAAGCGCTGCACGAATATCGCCGGAACAACTGGTGAGCGTGGGTCTCCCGGCCCCCCTGCCCGGCCGGCCCCGGCCAGGCGACAGGGGGACATGAGTCGTGCCCGGGGCTGGGCCTTCTGGCCGCGAGCGTCAAGGGCGGCGGCTGCCTTCCTGGACACCCAGCCCCTCTCCCGTCTTGCTTGCAGGGAGGAGTGAGCTGAGAGGCCGCTGAGAGCACCGCATGTCACCGGGCCCGCCCCGCCCCAGCCCCTCCCCGGCTGCGGGACCCACTAACGCCCACGCGCTGGGGGGGAGGCCCCCCCCCCGCCGGCCACTAACCCAATAAAGCTGCTTGTCATCTGAACGCACCGGCGTCCTCTTTCTGCGGGGTGTCCTGCGTCCCATACCTGCGTCGTGCTTTGGGGGTGAGAGAGTAGGAAGAAAAGGCAGCGAGGGACAGCGCACTGTTGGGGTGAATGAGCAGCGGCATCCATCTGGTCGCACAGGTGACCGGCGTCGGCTGGTCACGCACAGCGGGGCTCCAGCCCCGTGCCCCCTCCCGGCGGGCGTTAAGCCCTCGAGAGATTGAGAGGGGCGAAGGGGTGTCAGGCCACGAGGGGGCTGGGGGAGGCACCTCAGGATGGGGTGCGGTGTCTGGAGGGCCCACCCCGTGACTTGGGGGCCGGGAGGGGAGGGCTGGACAGTCTGACCTGGCCGTCCTGCCTGGATAATCGGCCTCCAGAGAGGAAGGGTCTGGAGAGCTTCGGGTGAGGGACACGGGGGCCCGGGGAGGGCATCTCCTCAGCTGGCTGTGGATTCCTATCCTTTGGGCAAAGTGGTGGCCTAGGAGACGCGCTGTCCTGAGGCGTGTGAGCTCTGGCAGATGAACTGGCCCTGAGCAGAGGTGGGGAGGCCCCCACCCCGCCGTGTGCACACGCGCGTGCACACACACACACCCCATCTCTGCTAGAGGCACAGGCTGGGCCGTGGCTGGTGTTGGGGAGGGAGGCCTTGGTGGCAGGGCCCGACCTGGGAGGGAGCCCTGGGGGCAGCCGGGCCCTCTGCAATCGGCCCTGAACTCCACTAGAGTCGGAGTCCAGGTGGATTCACCCGCACCGCACCCTGCTGAGAGCCGCTTGTGTTGCATGCGGGCTGGGAGCCCCCAACAGGGCATCACGTAGTTGAGAATACAAGGAGTGTGATGACGACGTCGGTCAGTTCCAAGGTCTCTTGCTGTTAGGAAGAGAGGTGTGTCCCACTGTCTACACAGGGGAATTCTGAGAAGCGGATCTTTTCCCTGTAATTATAAAGCTGCCTGTGTTCTGGCTGGGGTGGGGCATTCTGGAGAGAATGCATTGAAAATTAGGGGAAGGAGGGCATAATAATAAGCCATACTTATTCCTTATTATTAATAAACCATGGATATTTTCCTTCTGGAAAATGGAGTCCCCAAAAGACAAAAAAGGACAAAATGAGATCATTTTCTTTTTAGTTGTAAGAACTTGAAACTCTTGCCTGCCCACTGTAGGCCCTTGCAGACCACATCTCTGATCCTCAGCCACAGGAATTTCTCCTCTGTTTGCGTTTTTCCAGAGGGAGGAATTTACTGTCCCCAATTATAAATGAGACTGAAGTGTAGTCCCGCTGCGTGCAGTACCGGCTTCTGCCAGCAGGGGGCTGACAACCCCTCGCATCCTTCACTGCAGTCTCTCCATTTGATATACTTGTTCATCAACCATAACTCAAATGAAAAAAAAAAAAAATCTGGCTGCTTCCCAGATTTATAGCAAAGTCTACTTGTAAATTAAACACTTGGCATATCCTCAGGCCACGGCCTTTGTCTCTCTTGTAAGTTATAAGCTCCTTTCCACATGCAGCAAACTCAAATGCTTGGCTGGCTTCAAGGAGCTAGCGCAGGAGATCTGCTGGCCAGGAAACCCAGAGAGCCGGTCTGACTCTGCTAAGCAGAAAGTCAGAGTTAAGCCACTTCCAAGTCCTCTGGTGCAGCTCCTGCAGCTGCCTTTAGGATTCCTGGGGCCCCTTCTCCCCATTCCCTTCCTCCCTTTGCACAGGGCCCTGGTTTGTGGGGTTCCTCTGGCCCCAACAGAAGTCCAGCCTGAGGCACTGGGCAGATTGAGGCAGGCTGGGAGACCGCCACTTTGTGGGGACAAAGCGGTTGGGGGGCGGCGAGGCATGCTGGGACGTGGCGTCTGGCTGGGGCCTGCAGTTCGTGGAGGCAGGCCTGCGTGGCCTCTGCCTACCCAGGGGCAGCGACCCCGCTGCCAGCCCCCGTGTCGCACCGATGGCCTTGGCAGATGGCTGGGACTAAGCAACCCCTCGGCGTTGCAACGTGGAAGGGCCTGGAGTTGCGCCCTGCATGTGTGTGCCCTGTGGCCAGCAAGCCCGGGCGCCCAAGGCACAAGTGCTGGCCACGTAGCAAGGCGGTGGGTGCTCTACCCTCCCAGGTCCCCACTATTACCGTCAAGGCAGGGGTGACTTGAGATCACAGAGGTCTCCTGGAGTGCTCCGCCGCCCAGTGTCACCCGGCCAGGAAAGCAGGCTGGCTGGTAAACACCACCGGCCGTTCCCAGGAAGGGGCTGTGGGCCCTTCTCTGTGGTCCCGGGGAGCAGGGAAGGGCGCGGGCTGGCAAGGGGGGCTCAGCCCCTGCGGTGGCCCTGGGATGCCAGGGGCCATCTGGCTGAGCCCTCACTCTCCGATCTCCAGCTAGCCCTTGGCATCATCCCCGGGCGCCGCTGTCATGGTTCACACTGAAGGATTCAAGGAAATGGAAGGATTCACGTAACCAGACAGGGCAGGAGCCTGGCTGCCAGCTGGGGGTGCAGCAAGAGCCAGGTGCCGCGCACCCAGCAGCCCCTGAAGGGCAGGAGGCCCGGGAAACCACGGTCCCTCTGCAGGGAGAGAGGCGGCTGCAGTGGCCGGGCAGGGCCGGCCCAAGCAGGAGGCCCTCACCCACAAAGCCTCCGGCCGGCCCGCCGCTCCCGCTTAGTCTGGGCCGAGGGCCCGGCGTGTGTTGGGGGAGGGCGGCCTTCCGCGCTGCACGCAGACCGGCGTGGGGGCAGACCCTCATTAGCCAGGCAGTGAGCCAGCTGCGTGACATGCGCCGGCCCAGGAGGGGCAAACTCAATTCCCGTGGGCACCTCCGAGTGCCAGGGAGCCCTGGCACGCGGATGCGGGCTGCTGTCGGGTGAAGCCCAGCTCAGCCGTGTGCATCCCCCACATGCAGAGAGGCGAGGCAGTGACGGTGCTTCTTCGCAGTCTGGGAACTGCTGAGTGGTGGAGACCAGGTCTGGTTCTGGGCTGGGGCCAGGCTGTTCCAGCGCCTGTCCAGCGCCCCGCCCCCGGCTGGTGTCCTCTGGCAGGAGAACATGGGTCACCCTCAGCACGGAGCAGGCTCGGGTCTGCAGTGGGGGGCGCCTTCACTCGGCCAGTGGTCAGCCCTGTGGCTCTGACATAGCCTTGGCCCCCCACCGGGGCTGTCCTCCCAGAAAGTGAGGGGCCCCCTTTGCCCACTGCCTCCTGTCCCCCACCCAGGATGACTCCTTAATGCCCTCAGTCCCTTCAAGGTCGGGTGTGGGACCTCACGCTGGGCACGGGGTGCCAGGACCGCACTGCTGCCTGGCCCCTGGCCTCCAGTGCCCAGGGGAGCGTGGCCCTGGGCTGGCCCTGGGGCTGCCCCACGGCCCACTCTGGGCTTCCAGTCCCTCTCCAGGCCCCAGCACAGATGTGGGGTGACAGGCGAATCCTTACTCCAGCCTCAGATCCGTAGAGGGAGACGCCCCACGCCCCACCTCTTGGCAAGTGACTTCTCGGTCCAGAATCACGAAAGGATGGAAATTCCGAGACGCCCCACGCCCCACCTCTTGGCAAGTGACTTCTCGGTCCAGAATCACGAAAGGATGGAAATTCCAAACCTCAGCCCCGCTGCGGCCAAGGAGGCGTGGCCCTGCAAACATCCTCCCGTGGTCTGGAGCCCCGCTGCCTGGCTGAGTGGGTAGCTGTGCTGGGCACGGCAATCATGATGCTCAGAGCCCATGTGGACGAGGATGGGGGTGGGGGCAGGACAGGGGGCTGCAATCGAGCCCACCCCAGGAGTCCCCCCCACGGCGGTAGGACTGGGGGGTTCCATCGGAGCTGGTTGTGTCCTGCTCCCTGCCAGCCTCGCCTCTGGGTCCTGTTCCCAGCAAACTCTTCACTGTTGGGAACAGAAGGCTTGCGTTTGAGGTCAATGTCAACAAGTAAAACTAAACCCAAAATTTGGAAAATTCCCTCATGGAATTTTTGGGCAACCTCTGGGCGTTTTTTGACCTCTGAACAGTTCAGACGTGGGGGGAAGGGAGCCGAGAGCAGCCGGTCTTGAGTATTTGCAGCCTCGAGGAGGCCCCAGCTCTCCGGGACCCTGGGGGCTGGGTCCGTCCGCCCTGGGAGGGATGCGGCCTCCTCCGAGACCTGCAGGTGGGATTTCCTCGCGGGGCACGCTACAGAACAGGGGTGCTGGCTCTTGCCCCACCCCTCCGCCACCCACCTGCGACTCCGCTTACTTCCCGGGGGCCCCGCCCCCATGCCGACTTGTTGCACCTGGTGTGGGAGTGAGCGGGGGAACGCACCTGTCACTGCAGACACCCCGGCCTGGAGGCTGAGGAGCACGGGGCGCTCAGGTGGAAATAAGGACACGGGGCTGAGGCCTGGGGGCCGCAAGAGGAGGTCACGGCGGGCGCCGCGGCTCAGGTGCTGCCTCTGGCCCTGGCCTGCCCCCGCGTCTCCACAGTTCTCTCTTCCCCTGCCCAAATCAACAGAGAAACTGCCTGGCCCGGGATGGGTGCTCAACAGGGGCCCAGAGACACCCCTCTAAGTTTGAAACCTTCCCTCCCCACCCCCACCCTACGGCCTCCCTGGGGGTGTTTCCGGTCCCCTCTCACCAGGGCCTGGCAGCTGCTGTTCCCTGAAAGTGTCACTTTCCTCCTAGGACCTAGGCTGGTCCCCACAGCTGCCACCAGGGGGCAGCCCGAGACCTGGTCAGGACCCAGGGCGCCGCCTGCCAGGAAGGACCCTCATGCTGCTGCGCCCACATGGCTGGTGGGCTCCGTTGCCTCCTCCCTCCTGGACACGCAGGTGGCCAGGTTGACCCGGACAACTTGGGGTTCCCCCATTCAGAGACACCTACGTGCGAAAGAGTCGCATCTCTCTTGGGATTTTCAGGTGCCTAAACCTTTGCATTTGGGGGAGACTTTCTGAGTGCGATGTAGCCTCTGGGTTGGCCCTGCTGAGAACAGTGCACGGTGGCCCCCTGCAGGGAGAAGCGGCTTCTAAAGATTTATTTATTTGTGCACACAGAACTGGGGTACAGGCCAGAGGCTCAGGGGCGGCGAGAGGCTTCACCAGAGACAGAGTGGGGAGCAGAACAGGCAGATCGACGAAGTACACTGCTGAGGGGAGCAGCCGGCGGGTCAGGAGAGGTCTGCCTCGCCCTGTGGTCACCTCCGGGGCAGGCGGGGATCGAACTCATGCGGAAGCGGCTTTAGCTTCTCAGTGCTGTGCTTTAACCCGCTGCGCCACCAGGGAGGGCCAGAAGCGGCTTCTATTCTGTTTCTCTGCTTGGTGAGATTTGCACTTTTCACTTGGGCAGAAGTCGGTCGACCAGGCTGAGTCCTGGTGCGGAGTGCTGACTAATCTCGACAGCCTCCAGGCTGATCCCAGGGCTGCCTCCACCATGGTTCCAGACCAGAGTGTTGATCGACCATGGCTGCCTTCAGGCTGAACCAAGAGCCTGAACTTGGCCACCTCCAGGCTGAAACCGGGAAAGAAGTGCTGGTCTACCCACAGATTCCATGCTAATTCCGGGACCTGAGTGCTGCTTGACCAGGGGATCTTCCAGGCTGAACCAAGGCCAGAGTGCTTGTGGAGACCTGAATATTCCAGGCTGGGCCCGGTCCCAGAGCACTGGATGACACCAGAAGCCTCCAGGCTGAGGCTGGGGCCAGAGCACCGGTCAACCCCATTTGCCTACAGGCTGAGACCAGGGAAGGAGTCTGTGGTTGACCCACACAATCCACATGATGGTTCTGGGTGCTGCCTGGCCCAGGGAACTTCCAGGCTGAGCCTGGGGCCAGAGTGCTAGGTCAAGACCTGATACTCCAGCTAAGCCCTGGTGGAGGTGCTGGTCGACCCTGGCATCCTCTGACTGGGGGCTGAACTGGGGAAAGAAGGGCTGCTCGACCATGCCAGCCTCCAGGCTGAGTGTGGAGCTAGAGTACTGGCCTACCTCAGCAACCGCCATGCTGATTCCTGAATGTGAATGCTGATTGACCAGTGGAGCCTCCAGGCTGTGTCTGGGGCTAGAGTGCTGGTCCACCTGCAGCCTCCATGCCAAGCTGAGGCTAAATTTGTACCTCCCATCCCCAGTGCACCTTTGCCCCGAGCAGCTGAGTGATTTATCTTCACACTGGCCCAGAGGACATCTTCCCTGCTGTTCCTGCCCTTCCATTTCTTCTTATGCTGCTGGTGGTCTGCCCAGTGTTGGACAAGGCTCTAAGTCACTGAACCCTGATTTCCCAAGTGTCCTGACATGAGGGCTGCATTGCCTGGGATGAAGCTGGTTCCTGTACTCAAAGTTTAGACCCTTAGCGTGGCGCCAGGAGAGAGAACTGGCCACTGGGAACATGGAACAGGACAGCAGGGGTGGGGTGGGGGCTAAAGAGCAGGTCCAGACGAGCGGGGCTTCCGCACCACAGTGTGTGGGCTCGGTTACACATCAAGGGCACCACAGCGAGGATCTGGGCAAGGGGGACCTCCAGGAGCCCACAGACTCCAAGCCGATGGGAGACTACATTATGTTCATGAAAACCCAGAACCAGAAGGGTATTTGGATTCTGTTAATTAGAAAGTCTATTTCCAGGACATTCTTCGGCCTGAGTGTTCCAGGAACTGAAGCTTCCTAGAACCTCCAGGTTTCAGACAAAGGGTGTCCGTGCCTTGAGCAGGAGTGAGACCACACAGCCGTGACAACCCCAGAGCAATAAGGTCTTTTAAAGATCTGGGAAGTAAAATGTTGCTCAAAAGTGTAATGCACAATTACATAGTGGAATAGAATGCTAAATTCAGAGATCTTAAAAATTAGATTCAAGCTACTGAAAATATAGCACGACATACTTTGGTAGGAAAAGGTGACCCTGTGGGTCTTCCACAGCCTCAGCTTTCACCCACTGTGCTTTCCTTTTTATTAATTTCACCCTCCTATCCCTCTCCTTATCAAGTGTCATAGTCTCCTAGAGAAACAGAACTAACACCTATGTTATATTAGACTGGTTTCAAGAAACTGGTGCTTGTGATTTCCCAAGACTGACCTGGGGGCCATGCACAGGCAGGGAACTCAGTCACTCACACCTTCCTCAGTCGGTGACCCCGCACTGCCCCGACACCCCCAGCACTGTGAGCAACACTGCTGTGAACGTGCGTGAGCATATGCCCAAGTCTGCCCTCGAGGGCACCTCAAAGAGCCAAGCTGGCTCGCTCTTTCACTGTGGCTGGGGCCCGCATGTCCCTCGGGGCCCGGGGCCCTGAGCTTTTCCTGTGCTCTGGCAAGCCGATGTCTTCAGAGAAGCCTCTGCTCAAGCCCTTCGCCAGTTTTCTTTCATGCCTGCAGAGTTGTTTTCCATGTACTCTGGGGAAGACTCTTGTGAGCTGTGTGTCCAGGACAGACATCACTAGCAGTCTGCTGTTAAGGTCCTGTTCCTGCCCAAGCCCTGGACACCGGGTACGCACTCAATGCATGTGCAAGGAAAGACCTTGGCAAAGGGCAGGTCTGGCAGGTTGCAACCAAGTTGGCAGAAGGAACATGAACTGCATTTTCCAGGCAAACACAAGAACTGCCACTTCCAGAGGAAGCCAGGGGCCCCGCGAGCCTCCGAGGCGGAGAATTGCCTTGCAGGGGAAAGGAGGGAGCAGAGAGTGAGGCAAAATTGATCTTTATTAAAGAGAAGGCAAGAGGGGTCTTAGCGCCCAGGCGCCCCTGTGGCAGAGGGTGATGGCTGGGGGATTCGGAAGGGGGGTCTCAGGGCGCGGGGCCCTCACTCGGGCAGGGCATGTCGGGGGCCCCTCCACGGCAGCTGGAGAGGGGACGCCTGAAGCCACAGGCACCCTGCTGGAACGGGGTTGGGGTGTGAAGGAGGTGACCAAACGCCTGACTTCCTGGACAAACATGGGGCTTCTCTGTCTCCTGAGAAAAGAGGACAAAGTGCACGTGGACACTGGAATAGGGTGGGGGTGCTGCATGGAGATGTGAGGGGGATTTGGGTGTCTGGTCTCTTCTTTGCTAGAGTTGCTGTGAGGATAAACAGGGGGTTGAGGGGGTCCCTGCCCAGGACCGGCTCATCATGGGGGTCAGGGCACCACGTCAGGGGCAGAGGGGCAGGGGTGGGGGCTCTGATCTCCGTAGCCTTGGGAGGGGGCCTGGGGGTGCTGGGGTCCAGGCGTCAGTAGAACACCTTCTCCAGGTATGTGTTCAGGAACATGCCGGAGGGGTCCAGCTTTTCTCGGATGGCACAGAACTTCGAGAAGCCGGGGTACATTTTCTCAAAGTCCTTCCGGGTGCAGTTGTGGGCCTGTGGGAATGACCGGAGCAACAGGTGAGCTCTGGCTGGCAGCCCCCACCCCGGCACACGCACAGCTCAGGAGGGCACACACGTGATGCACACGTGACGCACACACAGGCACACACACATGCACTTATGTGCATAATGTAGAGACCCAAGCAAAGGGAGGGCGTCCTTAGAAAGCGGAAAAGAAAGGTGAGGAAGCCGCGTTCCCAGGGCCACAGCCGAGGGCTTGGCCCCATTCTACTGAGGATTAGCACAAGTCCCAGCACCTCCCCGTGGTCCTCGCTTCCTATCAGCTACCTGGTCTCCCTGACCCCCACCTTACCTGCCCACAGGTTTCTATGAGGATCAAAGAAATGTGGAAAAGGAGGGCTTTCTCTGGAAACTCAGGAAATTAGTCACTGACGGCGGCGACAGGAATAGCACTGAAGCTGGGTCTGCGCAGGAAGGTGGCACCCTGCTCCCCCCCGCCCCCCAGGTTCCAGAGCCACCCAAGCCAGAACAGAGAGGCGGCGCCCTCTGGCGGCAGCTGTGGCTCACAGCTGCTGCCTGTGCCCAGGGGCACTGAGGGTCCTACCTTGGCCCAGTGGGGCCTGCCCCCGACCTTCTTCATGATGGTCTCGTAGGCCAGCCAGTAGTCCAGCCTTGGCACATCCTTGCCGTAGGGCCTGGGGGCAGGGAGAGAAGGCGGTGAGGACTTGCCCAGGTGCAGTTCCCTGGCACCTTCGCCCAGCCCGGCCTGGCCCGGCCCTTGGTGCACAGCACAGTGGTCAAAGGCGGTTCTGCCCGCAGGAAACGGACATTGACGACCCAGCTACTCAAAGGCTCTTGCTCACTGCTCGCCACCAGGATGGCAGCACCTGCACCTTTCCTGCAGCTTTTAACTGGCACCTGCGAGTTCCCATGAGTTAGAAGCATTTCAGAGAAACTTGTGTGAACACTCGCTGCTGTGTAGGCTCCCCGGGAATGTCTGACAGAGCCTGGGGCTTTCGGCACGGCCTCATTCAGTGAACGGAAAGCCTGGCCACGCACCTCACGGTCATCCTCGCCTCCCAGCCAGCCAGGCTGAGGGACGAGAAGGTCCAAGCCAGAATTTACAAAAATGGCAACTCCCCCAGTTCTGGATTCACCTTTACTGGCGGGGAGATTGCCAGACAGACGGACAGACAGACGAGGGCTGAGACTTGTCCCCACATGAAATAAGCAGTTTCTCTCTCTGCCTTTCCGAAGCCCTCCCTGGCTTTCTGGACACCCCTCCGGACAGCGCTCTTGTGGACTGCCCGGGGCCTCCTGTGGGGCTGGAGCCTCTGCCTGCTGAGAAGACACCCTCCTGGCAGTCCGCCCGGGGAGAGGTGCGTTTTACTTTTGCAAGGCAGAGAAGGGGGTTGCAAAAGGAGGGATGGGAGGAAGTCTCATCTGAGGCAGGAGGTCACTCCGCACGTCCCCAGCCTCAGGCTGGCAGTGACAGGGTCGCTAGCTAGGGGAGATGGTGCAGTCCTGGCATGGACATCTGTGTGGGGCCCGCTGATCCTCTTTTCTGGCCTCAGGATTCTTCTAGCACAGAGCTCCAGCTGCCAGGGCATGCATCTGTCATTCAGCTTCATAAATGGTGACTGGTCATTTCAGGCTCACATGTAATCTATATCTACTATAAAACATTAATGTCAAGTATCAATTTCTGTGATTATATTAACATAATATAGTCTAGAAGCAGTACATATCATAAGAGCACGAAGAACAAGTGCTGTAGAAGCCTAGGCAAGAGACTGTTTTCTGCGCAAATCCAGGAGGTCTCCCTGGAGAAGGCGGCATTTGAGCCGGTGCTGAAAGATGGGAAGGAGGGAGTCCCTGAAGACCCCCGGCCGCTCACCTGTACATGATGATGTTCATGTAGCAGCTGTCCCTCTGGAAGCAGGGGCTCAGCAGGATGTCGTCCCCCCGGGTGAAACGCACCTCCACGGGGAAGTGGGCCACCATCTTGGGGTTGGCCTCCAGGGTGGCCTTCAGCGCCAGCAGGGCCTCCTTGGTCTTCTCCCTGTACTCAGTGCCGGGGGCAGAACCCGGATCTCAGGGTCCTCTGGCCGCTAGAGCCCCCTCGCCAGGCTCACGCTTCCCTCCCCGCCCAGGGCCAGCCGCCGGCCCTGCCTTCCTAATCATGGAGGCAGATGTGAGTCTTCATCCTGCCTCCTGGCTACTCCACTCTCCGTCCAGCTCTTTCTAAGACCTGGTGTCATGGTGTGTCAGCCTCTGTGCACATGGGCTCGGGGCCCACTTCTGGGTAACCAAGAGCCAGCAATTCAGAACAAACACTGAGCTGGGACTGAGAGGTAGCCAGGGCCCCTCCCGATGAGGCGTACTCCCCTCTCCCCTCCCCTCAGCCCCCCCTTTCCCCAGCCTCTATGCTGGGTGGGGACTGAGGGCCGATCTCAGGGACAGTCTTGCAGAGACACAGGAAGCTGGCTCGGAGGTCCTGTGCTCCACCCCTGAGCTGTCCCCCGGGCCTCGTGGCTGGAGAGGGTCAGTGGGGAGAAGGGAGGGGACCTGAGCCTGGTTTTTCAAGAACAGAAAGGCTGGTGCCATGCACGGGGGGGACCAGCGTGGGTCTGTGCCCCTTGACAATAGGGGAGCCTGTTGGGGCGGCAGTGAGGACCCGGGGATCTCCTAGATACTGTCCCCCATAGCCAGGGGAGGTCCGGGCACTGGCCCCAGCCTGGCCCCTACCTGGGGATGGCCCAGTCCTGCACGTGCTGCTTGAAGCGGCACTCGTAGGTGAAGACTCTGTGGCTGAGGTGGCTGTGTTGCCTCCTCCCGCTGAACAGGAGCCAGAAGAAGAAGCGGTTGATCCACTGCACGAGGCCAGGCAGGAAGGTGCTGTGGGCAGAGGGGAGGGACAGTGACCACAGTGCCCAGATTTTAGGGATCACCAGCTGTGTGCCAGGCACTGGGCTGAGCTCCATACACACCAGGGCCTCCGTTTCTACACCTCAGCATGTCCTGGGGGGCTGGGCTACCCCACCAGAGAAGGTGGCTCGCTGTCAGCCACCCTCAAGCGCTAAGCAGCCCTTGCGACAGCTGCAGCTGCTGGGGATGAGCTTCCCGGCTCTGGTAACGAGAGGCTGGTTTCTAGTCTTGGTTGTGGTGACAAAGCGCATATGTAAGGTTGACCACCGCCGTCATTTTTCTTTTTTTCTTTTAATATTTTTTTTAAAGATTTTATTTATTTATTCGTACAGAACTGGGGTACAGGCCAGAGATGTGGAGGGTGAGAGGATTCACCAGAGACAGAGTGGGGTACAGAACAGGCAGATCGACGAAGTCCACTGCTGAGGGGAGCAGCGGGCGGGTCAGGAGGGGTCTGCCACACCATGTGGACACCTCCCAGGCAGGCGGGGATCGAACTCATGCGGAAGTGGCTTAAGCTTCTTTGTGCTGTGCTTTAACCCGCTGCGCCACCAGGGAGGGCCCTCTTTTTTTTTTTTTTTAAAGATTTATTTATTTGCTCATACAGAACTGGGGTACCAGCCAGAGACGCAGTAGGTGAGAAGCTTCCCCAGAGACAGAGCGGGGAGCAGAACAGGCAACTGACGAAGCCCACTGCTGAGGGGAGCAGCGGGCGGGTCAGGAGAGGTCTGCCGCGCCATGGGGTCACCTCCCAGGCAGGCGGGGATCGAACTCATGCGGAAGCGGCTTCAGCTTCTCAGTGCTGTGCTGTAACCCGCTGCGCCCCCAGGGAGGGCCCCACCACAGTCATTTTTAAGAGCACAGTTCAGCGGGTTAAGTATATTCACGTTACCATCCGAAGGTTCTCTAGAGTTTCGAAACAGTCACTGAACAACAGCCCCCCTTTCTGCCTCCTGCAGCCCTGGCACCCCATTCTACTTGCCGTCTCTGAATTTCTAGGAATCGCCTGTGCGTGAAGCACAAGGCAACAGGCCAGGGCTCCAGTGGTACCGGTGTTGTTTCCTTTCTGAAGCAGATGGGACGTGGGTGCTCGTCACTGACATTTTAAATACGCATTGCTATACTATCCTGTATGTTTGCAATAGCTAACATTGTTTATGTGAAGTCACCCCACATCTCGGCTGGGTACAAAGTCACTGCCCAGGGTGCCAGGGAGCATTCTCTTCATTAACAGTTCAGGCCAGGGGCCTGAGCATGCGCACAGATTTCAGTCCAAAGAGGAGGTAGGAAACAGGACACTAGGAAAAGATTCACCACCTCCCCCGTGGGTCAGAGAGATTCCAAAAACTCCCCCAGGGAGCTGAATGCGCAGGCAAGCTGAAAAGCTCTCACCCGAGGCAGCTCAATCTACGTGCTGGCAGGTCAGAGTTTCATCTGACACAACTCACCCGCAGTCCCGGACGGTGCCTCTGCATTCCTACCTGATCCAGAGCAGGAACTCCAGGAGGTAAAACCCTACAGCGTAGTCCCAAAACCAGCTGGCCGCAGAGGACGGGGGCTGGGAAGCAGAATGGTGGTCAGTCAGGGCCGGAGCTGACTACGTTCTGGCCTGGCCTCCCAGTGTCTCTTCAGGTGGACACGTGAGCCAGGAGCAGCTGTGCGTGGTGCGGCAGAGGTCAGCCCGCCTGCCAGCACGATTAGAAGCCACACTTCCCAGCGACACTGCCAGCGGCGGTGTCCTGCCTCCTTCATGCTTCTTTATACATGTACAGACTCTTAAAGCCCGCAGGCCAGGCGCCCAGAGATCGTGCCCCCCCACCACCCTTGCGCACAGTGAGTGTCGCAGCCTCTGCCTGACTTGGCCTGACCATGTCCACCTTAAGTGATGGCCTGATTCTTCCTGCTGGAAACATCCACTTTGCCGAGCCACACAGACTTCCTTCATCTGCAGGGACGGGAATTAATGTGGGGGCGCTGGGGGAGGCAGCTGTATCTGACAGTTTCCAAGTTCAAGCGCAGCTGCCTGGAACTCTGTTTTCTCCCATTCTGTGCTGCCCACACTTCTGTCCTCGGTGCCGTCCAGACTTTACTGGCCCTGGCCCTTACACCCCCACCCCGGCTCAGTGAGTTCACCCCTCCTCACATCTCATGACTATGGACGAGTGCCAGCAGGCTGGGGGTGTGGGCGGGAGGGGTGTGTGAGGACAGGCTGGTGCCAGGGCTACCTTGGTGGTGTGGTCCTGGTAGATGACGCTGACATTGTCACTGTGTGGGAACCAGAGGAAGCGGAAGTACTCGGACTTCTTCAGGTGGCTATCCAGGTTATCAAGAACCTGGCCGCAGTGGGAGGAAGAGATTGTGTTGGTCATCGGGCGGTGCTGGGCCCTGGGAAGCCAGGCCTCCACTCTTCCCCAAAAGACTTAAAAGTGTCCTGAAATCGCCACATGGGTGGATTATGTCAGAGTACATGGACATGAACGTGGCCGACTTACATCCTAGGTTCCCTGAGTAGTCAGAGGAGAGAAATGATTTCTTAGGAAGGCTTGAGTAACTACTAGCCATATGAGTTTGGGCAACAGCTGCAAAAGTTGGGGTCCCCATTGGTAAAATGGGACTCCTCCGTGTCAGGGTAGTGGTGGCGACTACATGCCCGAATGCCTAGGAAGGGCTGAAAAGTGGTGTCAGAAACACGGGTAGGGCTGTCATCAACACCACCGCCACCACTACTATTATCCACACTGATCATCATGTACCGTCACCAACACCATCATCGTCCCAGTCACCGTCATCACCATCAGCATCAGTATCATCGCCATCTTTACCACCATCATCGTCTCCTCCTCCGCCATCACTGTCATCACTCCCAGCACCATCACCACCTCCACCACCATCACCACCATCACCACCGTCACCACCTCAACCACCACCACTACCAATACCATCACCAACTCCATCACCAACTCCACCACCGTCACCACCATCACCGCCACCATCCATCAGCATCACTGACATCATTACAGTCAGCAGCGTCACCCTTATCATCATCACATCCCCACGAAACCTGCCAGATTTCAGGTCCTTACTAAGACAAACAGGAGTGCAAAAATAGATGCAGCGCAGCCCGCATCTCAACACCCCCCATGTGCCACCTGGGCTGAGCAGGGTACCTCTCTCAGGGTTGAGGGGAAGGACGTCTCCTGTAAGTGGAACTGTGGCACGCACTGCAGGGTGACGGTGGTGACGACGCCCAGGCAGCCCAGGTGAACCCGCACGGCCTGGAACAGCTCCGGGTTGCTGGACTCGGAGCACTCCAGAAGGGTGCCGTCAGCCGTCAGCAGGGTGAGCGCCACCACCTGGCGGTGGAGAAGACCACACTGCGGGTCCTGCGATCCGGGGGGCTCCCTCCCGTGACCCTGCAGGGGCAGGGTCCCCTGCTCCCGGAAGGTGACCGTCAGCAGGCCCCGGGGAACTTCTCCAGCTGGCCCCTGGGTCACCAGCTGGAGAGGCCTCAGTCTTCGGGGGACCGAGAATGGACGTGGGCAAAGGGGAGCATCAGCCCGAGCGTGTGGGGGCCCCCCCGCACACGAGCCCCCGCGCCCTGCCCATCCGTGGCTCCACAGTCGAGGAAACGCGTCTCTCTACCCGGAGGGGTTTGGGATGAGCCGGGAGGCTGGTGGACAGTCCCTGTGGCGGCAAAAGAGGGGTGTTTGCGCCTGCACAGTGGGGCCCGCCCGCTGCCCCGATCTGCAGCTGGGCCCCTGGCCTGCCGCCTCTCTGTGCCCCTTGCTCCTTCTGGACAGCACCTCGGCCACTCCAAGCCCATTCTCCCGGGGGGGCCCACTCCCTAGGAGCGCGATCCTCCTGGCCGGCCTCCCTAACCAGCGCCTCTGGGCCTGCCCAGAGCAGGGAGGTCGCTCAGCTGGAAACGCCAGTGGTCTGGGTCTCCCCTCGGCCCATTCTCAGAGGGGCCCTCGTTCAGCGCCTGCTGAGTACTTCTCCACACTTCAATCCCCGCTAATTTGGATGGAAATTGCTTCTGACACATGTAGCTGGCGGCCGGGCACTCGGGGTGGGAAAGTGGATAAAGCTGAGCTAATCCTGATTACCAGGGACCACGACCAGAGAGCAGAAATTGGCAGAAATGGGGCGTGACGGCCATCTGTGGGAGCGAGGGCGTCAGGATGATTCTTACACCAAACTGGACGCTGCCAGGGCCCGGGCTGGCGGGAAGCGTGGCGGCAGGGCCCAGGGGGGAGGAGAGCGGGCACCGAATGCACCGGCTGTGTGACCCCTGACGGTCACAGCCTGTTTCCTCGTCGGTCAGGTGGGGGCCATGGCCGTGGGGGACGGTGGCTGGAGCCCCCAGCCAGGGCCTGGGGGGCAGAGAGGAGGCGCCTCTGGACTCCCCGCCCCTCCCTGCCAGTGAGCTGAGGGCACACAGTGTGAGCTTTGGCTTACGTGCAAAACCCACCACTGGCACTGTCCAGTGCCAACTGTGTACAGGCTCTAAGCAGCCGGTCTCCTAAGCCCGAGATCACCCCCGTTTTCCAGGGGAGCACACGGAAGTAGCCGGAGTGCGCCACACACACAAGGGGGTGCAGGCAGAGAGAACCCGCGGGGCTGCTGCTGTGCCAGACTTTAGGGTCCAGCGCAGAGGCGGGCCGCAGCGGGCAGCACGTGGCTGGGGGGCGACAGAGCAGCCCCCCGCGAGGCCCCACTGCCAAGCCCAGGCTGGAGAAGCCGTAGCGCGCTGCCTCACTCACGGCACCCGGCTGAGAACCGGGGTGTCCTGAGAAGTTAAATGACCCCCCACCTGCACATCCCCGAGGGGGGCTGGAGTAGGCTTTGAAACCGGGTTCACCTGCAATCAGTTCTCCTGTGCCCGTGATGACTCCGTGAAGCCTGATGGAGGCCAGGTGTGCACCAGGCCCCTTCCGCCTCAGGTAGCCCCAGTCCTGTCCCGGACGCCCCCCGACTTGCTGACTGGAAGGGGCTTTGCTGGCCCGGCTCCCCGCTCAGACCCGGGACATGCACCCCACCCTGCCTGCCCTTTCCGCAGGCGGCCGGAGGCTCCTCAGAGGTGGAGCATCAGCTGCTGACGGGGCTGCCCCTTCGTGGCTGTCTGCGGGCACATCGCGTTTGGAGAAGGGGAGACGGGGGGCGGCGAGAGCTAGCCTTACTTGTGGGGGAGGGGGACACTGGTCACCCAGAGCGCCGCTGGCCGTCGCGGAGCTCTGCGAAGCGCACGGACTCACCTGCGTGGCCATGATGCCGTGCCTGATGCCCGTGTTGTGCGTTGCGGTCCCCAGGACGCCGGCCGCGGTCACGTCGGACACGGCCCCCATGCTGGGCTCGGCGGGGGAGCAGAGGGCAGTTAGACTTTGCCGCCTGGGTCCTTGTCCCAAACTGACTGACTCCTCTGACTTGCCAGCCCGCCCTTGGAGAGCCTCAGTTTCCCTCCCAGCCTCTCCAGAGGGGCAGCGGAGGCATAGTTCAGCTCCAAGAGGGCTGCCAGCCTAGAACATTCCTCCCCCTGCCCTCCCCCCTGCCCTCTTCTTCCAACCGTCACTCCACCCACAATGGCCTGATGTTCCTGCTGAGACCCTGGAGGCCCCTGAGTCCCTGTGGAGCGCCTCTGTCCAAAGGGCACACACAGGCGTCCCAGGAGGAGGCGTCCCTGGCCACGGCGCAGGGGAAGGGAGCTGAGTGGCCCTTACCCCCGTGACCCAGGGGGAAGCCTGTGTCCCCGGCCTGGCACGCACGGGCGGTTCTGGGTGCTCAGGACCACATTCAGGGCGGCC
>NW_004567115.1:51275245-51276518 GCF_000260355.1 Condylura cristata | reverse complement strand
GGCTCTTACTTGGGCAGGGCCAGGCCGTGCTTGTCCAGCTGTGGGTGCAGATCCGCCAGGAGGATGCCGGCCTCCACGGTCACCTGCTTCTTCTCTGTGTCCACCTGCAAGACACCAGCACAGGCCGGGCCGGGCTGGTGGGCCACTGCCCAAACCCCACCTGCAGGCAGGCTCCCCACGAGACAGCGTCTGTCTCTGTGGTCAGCCAGAGTCACCTCCACGGCAGGCCGAGGGGGGAGGGCAGAGCCCTGGACAGCTGGAGACTTGGGAATATTCTGGAATGGTGTGCTTTCTTTCACAGGTGAAGAGAATAGGGGCAGAAGAGATTGGCCAAGGTCACGGGCAGAGCAAAAGTTCACGTCTCCTAACAGCGCCTAGGAGCAAGATCCCCAAGCTGAGACCCCGAGGGGGAGAAATCACCTCTCTCTGGAGCCTGGCGCGGGGTGGGGGGGAGCCCCCGGTGGAGCGGGGCGGCGGTAGGAGCCAGGGCCCCCTGCCCCGGGAGGAGACCAAAGTCCAGGGATCGAAGTCACTCCCCAAGGTCACACAAACACAGGGGCGGGACTGAGTCCAGCGGCCACATCTGCGTGACCAGGGCACCAGCTCCCTGTAGTCCCAGCTCCAGCTCGGAGCCAGCTCCTGCAGCCCAGTCCTCACTGGTGAGCAATCAGAGCTAATTAGGGCTGGGGTGGCATCTCGCCTGGAACGCTTCAGGCGGTGGAGCTCGCTGGCCCGAGCCACTGCGGAATGGCAGAGAGGAGCCCAGACCCCGCTGCAGGGCCAGGTGGGCGGGGGTGGAGGCACCTATTTCTGCTCAGAGCGCTGGCCCCGCAGGTGAGGAGAGGAGCCCTGGCCTACGGCACACCTGTCTGGTGCCATCCAGCTGGCAGGCACAGCGGGCATGGATGCGCGGACGGTATGCCAACACGGGGCTGGCGTCCGGCTCCTGAGTCTGTGCCCAGCTCTGCTGTGGGGTTGGCCGGCTGGGTGACCCCAGGCAAGTCACTTGCCCTGTCTGATCCTTCCTTTACCTATTTGTATAAAGGGTCCTTTTGTATACACAGGCCCTTTTGGTTTGTCATGGTGACTCCAACTGAGACCTGACTGCAGGTTTTGTTCCAGAAGCTCTCAAGCGGCAAAGGCCGAGCTGGCGGCCGGCGGGGATCCTCTCTGTGGCCACGAGGGGGCGTGCCGGCCACGCCAAAGTGGCGCCCTCTGGGTAGGACCGGTCAGGGCATCATGGGCAGGACTGGGGGTGCAAGGGGGCAGGGCG
>NW_004567115.1:51273888-51274357 GCF_000260355.1 Condylura cristata | reverse complement strand
GGGGTGGGCGCACGCGGGGGAGGGCGCGCGGGGGAGGGCGCACCAGGGGGTGGGCACAGGAGGGATAGGGCGCACTCGGGGGTGGGCCCACGCAATGGAGCCTCCTTTCCCTCGGTGGCTCAAGGCAGATGAGCAGGGCACGCAGGGCCCCTGTCTGTGCCAAGAAGGGCCTGGGGGGACAGGGTGGAGCTTGAGGGGCAGGGATTGGGGCTCTTGCCTGTGTGGGGCGCCTGTCTAAGGGACGCAGCCCAGGACAGCAGGAGGGAAGGGCTGGCCCGGCTGGCCGGGCTGGCCGGGCTGACCCAAAAGACTTGGACTCCATCTTCCCACAGGCTCCTTTGGAGACCCCAAGACACCTTTCCTGACCCTACGCTCCAGCAGGGAGCCCGAGGGGTAGCCTCCCATTTGTGGACACCCACTGTGTGTGGGCAGGGTGCTGGGGTCCTCACAGAGCCGACTTAGACCTTAA
>NW_004567115.1:51271606-51272758 GCF_000260355.1 Condylura cristata | reverse complement strand
TGTTCTATTTCCTGTTTTGCCGGCAGTCATGAGGCAAGCCCACCCTGCTCGTTAGTCCCGTCTTGATTTCTTGCCTGTCCAAACACCGGCCTGGGGCAGCCGACTGCCCTCCAGAGCAGACGGGGTCGGAGGTCGCTGCAGTCCAGGCCCAGAGCCTGTTTCACCCTCGGGAGCCTGGTGCACTTTGTCCCAGTTCCCTGCGGCCGCGGGAGGCCCCGGGCACAGCGGCGCTTGACGCCGGAGCAGTTTCTCAGCTGCCCCACCGCCGGCTGGCCGGCGGGCTCCCGTAGGCGGCTAGTGCCACGCTGCGAGAGCCGTGCCACGAGCGCCTTTGCCACGGGAACCTGCCGCAGAAGGTCCCGGAACCCCCCCGCCCGTCCGGGTTCGGGGCGAGAACGCGCCCTTGCAGAGCCGAGGCCGGCCCTGCAGGGTGTCTGTGCCCAGCGTCGCCCGCCCTCAGCCCCCACCGCGAGCGTTTCAGGGGGGCAGCGGCTGCCTCGCTCAGGAGGGCGTGAGCACCCAGCGCCTGTCTCCCTCGGCAGCAGCGTCGGTCCTCTGCAGGCAAGGGACTCAGGTCCAGGGGACGCCGCCGAGGGGCAGTGCATCTTGTGTCAGTGACTCCCGCAGCCATCAGGACAGACACGAGGTGGAGGCCGTGTCAGGTCAGGGCCTGGAGGCGCTGGTGGCTGCCGGTCAACGGCAGAGGCCTCCAGAGCGCCCGCTCTTCCCTGCGGGCACCAGGCGGGGAGACGGTAAACTGCTCCCCGCCTGGCAGGCTGTGTTCCCGGCCCCGGCCAGGCCCGGCTTGCTGTCTCGCTGCAGGACACGCGCCTGCTGGCCCCGGGCAGCACCTGCCAGCCCAGGTGTGCCGGGCACGGCACCTAGGGCCGGTGGTTCCGCAGACGGTGTTTGCGCTGCGGCTCTGGCACCTGCCCGTTAGGTCGCACACACGTCTGAGAGGCGGGTGGAGCCCGGGGGTACTTCCCGCCTGCTTACCCGCCCCTGACTAGAGTCCCAGCAGAGGGGACGGAGACGGGAGGAGACCTGAGACCCCGGGGCCGGCCGCCTCGGCCCGCAGAGACAGTGGCCGCCCCTGGCCGGCCTCGCCGCTGACCTCTGGTGGGGCTATGCGGTAGACGGACGGAGCGGCAC
>NW_004567115.1:51267037-51269421 GCF_000260355.1 Condylura cristata | reverse complement strand
ACAAGCCAGGGAACGCTGGAGGGTGTGGGAGTCTGAACCATGGGGAGATGCCTCCCGGCGCCCATGGAAGGCCTGTTACCAAGGGACCAGGAGAGGTGGAGAAGAGGGATCCCTGGTGCACTGTGGGTGCGCTGGGGCGGCCAGAAAGACCTGCACCACTGTGGGTGGGGATGTAAACTGAGGTGCCTTGAAAAATTGAAACTAGAGCTAACATATGATCCAGCTATTCCACCACGGGTATCGGTCCCAGAGGCTTGGAAAACACACGCCCAAGGCACACGCACACCGTGTTCACGGCGCTGTTCACATGTGCCACGACCTGCATGTCAGTGCCGCTGACAGGGCCTGGGTAAAGACGAGACAAGGCGGACAGACACGGTGGAATATTACTCGGCCAGGAAAAAGATGACGTTTGAATTTTGCCATTTGCACAACATGGTTGGCCCGTGAGACATTATCCTAAAAAACACAGCATTCCTCTAAGAGCCAGACCACAGTTGATTAGCTTTATTGACCCGAGGTGTCTGGTCTCTGCTGAAATGCTCCCGCAGTAATGCTGAATTTGCGACAGAATTATAAACCCATCAGCTACAGGCCCACTCTGCCTACCCCCTCCAAGTCACCGACGCTTCGGGGCAGGCATTTACAACCAGAGAATTGTTCACGCGTGAGTTTTCTCAATCTGGAAGTTAGGGATCTAAAACTGTGTCCCTTCAGGTTATTCCATTAAAAGTCAATCACTTTCTTTGCAAACTCCTTCAGCCCAACACTGGGTACGGGGGAGGCGGGAGGCCCCCTCTGGGACAGCGTGCAGGCAGAGGACGATGTCAGGGTGTCAGCCGGGGTTGCACAAGCCCCTCTAAAGCTTCGAGGCCACCGGCGGGTCCCTGGCTTCAGCCTCCAGCCACTCGATGAGGATCCGATTCAACTCGGCGGGCCTGGGGGAAACCGAGGCAGTTGGCCCCGGGCCAGACCCAGCTGCCTCAAGGCGGCAAAGTCCTTACTGAGGTGCACTGACGCCCCCCCGGGAGCCCTCATCTGCTTACTTGTCCATCTGTGTCCAGTGTCCGCAGTCCTCAATGTGTCCCCTTTTCAGGTGGGGGATCTGGAAGAGACCCTCACGCCAGTTAAGTGCAGGAGACCAGTGAGTCTGGCTTGGGTCTGTGCCCAAGCAGACCCAATGCGGGGGCACCTTCCTCGCTGCCGCCCTCAGACCAGCAGGGCCCGGTGTCGCCAGCCCGGAGAAGTTCTGGTCCACTGGCTGCACCAGGCAGCGGTGACCACGTCCCCTCCCCAGCTGCCCCTCGTCCCTGGGACCTGGAGGGGCCGTGTCTGTGCCACGGCTCGGGACATGGGGTCTCTGGGGACGTGGCCTGGGCGGATGATGCTGGAAAACACAGCTTCCCCCGGAGGCGGGGTGGCCCCTCCGAGCATAACGCACCCCCCGAGGCCAGCGGTCACCCCAGGCCAGTTAAGGAGACGGAATTCCTACAGCAACCACCAGGGCCGTGGCCAGAGGCCCCCTCTCCTCAGGCGGCCCCAGAGCCCACACGGAGGGGCCCTGGCAGTGCCCGCTAAACACTCTGCTGGTCCCACAGACACAGCCTGGCCGGGCTCAGAGACCACGCGGGGCCCCGCCGGGCCGCCCCGCCCACCCCACGCTTTCAGCAGAGGGCGCCTCTCACCGCACCCCCACGGGTCCCTCTCCCGCTACGTCCTGGCGCCCACGCGAGCAGGCTCAGCCTGGCCGCAGACGCCCCCAGACTTCCCGAGCTCACGAGCATCCGCAGCGCTGGGCACCAGACGCGCCTCGCTCCCGGCCAGGCCCGCCCCACGCCGCTCCCGGCCTGTGGGCGAAGGGCTGGGGGCCAGCTCCGGCAGAGTGCGCCCCGACCTCCAGGCTCCTCCCTGGGGACACCCGAGCCCTCCCGGGGCTCCGCTCCGCAGCCGCCCTCACCCAGTCCTCCATGTGCTTGGACATCTCAGGCACCAGCACCGGGTCCTTCTCTGCGGTGACCATCAGGGCCGGGACCAGGATCTGGGGAGAGGGCAGGGGTGTGAGCCCGGCACCACCAGGGCTCCCCCACTGTGGGGAGTGCTCCTGGTCCTGGGGGTTCCCTCCCCGCGCCCCCCTCAGCCCCCTGGGCCGTGTCCCTCCATGGGGCAGGGACAGGTCTGCTGCGAGCTGGTAGGAGACAGACCCGGGGCCTGCAGAGCCCCTGGAAGCCCCAGTTCTATGGTAAGAACCCCCCGGGGCGTCTCTAGCAAAGGACTGGTTCTAGCAAAGAGGTGGGGGGGTGCTTCTGGGTGGGGGGTGGCCAGGAAGGCCGAGACAAAACCCGAAGCTAGGACGGCTGGCCCCAGCCCAACCCTCAGGAAGAGGA
>NW_004567115.1:51258130-51266247 GCF_000260355.1 Condylura cristata | reverse complement strand
CGGCCGGCCCAGGCCCAGCTGCTCACGGCCGCCATGGCCCGGCCGGCACAGGCCTCCCGCGATCCTCCCCCGCACGTCCCCTCTCAAGCTGCACGCGCCTGCTGTGCCCTGAACCCAGTGGGGTCGGCACACGGGCTCCATGTCGATGCAGCTCGAACAGGCCTCGGAACCCCCGCCCCTGGCTGTCAGTCCCCCAGACCCCTCGAGCTAGCTGAACCCCGTCCTTTTGCCCCAAAGGCCCTGCGGGTCTGGATGTTTTCACAAGCACGTGCTCTGATTTTCTTGACCTGGAAGACAATCCAGGCCGGGGAGCAGGTGTTTGGGGGTCCCTGGCACGGGCCCCATCTTCTCAGGGGTGTGCGGTGGCCCGTCAGCCCCCAGGCCCTGTGCAGCGGCCTGGTGATGCCCAGTGGCCATCCTGGGGCTGCTGCCGTCTCACAGGGGTCGCCAGGGCTGGGAGTGCCGGCCCCGGACAGGGCTGGCTCCCCTCTTTCAGGCTCGGGAAGCTGCGGCGTGCAGGAGCCGGGGCGATGCAGAAGTCCCGACATGTAGCCAAGGGACCAGTGATCCGCTGCCCCTGCTGGGCAGGACCCCGCTCATCGCTGCCCAGCACTGGGGGCCCCACTGTCACTCCCTCTTTACTGCTGTCTGCCTCCCCGAGACTCGCGCTCTCTGCCCCTGCCTGCCTCACACGGTCTTCAGGGAGGGGGCTGCAAGTGACCGGGACCTGGCGCCAGGGCGAGGGAAAGGCCAGTGGGCAGTGACAGAGGAGCTGGGCCTGGTTGCCGCCCACCACCACCTCGTGTGCCTGGCTGAGCCCCCACCCCCACCCCACCCCAGCTCCTAAACAGGCTGGGGTTGCCCAGAGCTCGAAGTCTCCTCCCAGCTCTTCTTGTTTAAGATCTTGACTCCAGAGCCCCCAGAGGAAAGGGCCCCAGGCCCCCAGCGAGCGGGACCCATGGTGAGCAGGCCCGCGGGCAGGGGCTGATGCTGCCACAGCCGGGGGACGGCCCCCACCCCCCTACCCCCCAGGAAGGCTCTTACCCATCTCTCGGACATTGTGCACACTGAGAAAACCCTGGGGGGAGAAGAGTTAGACGTGATGTGGGTGAAGGGAGGAAGCCTGCTGCAGCAGCTCTCTGAGCCCCGACACGAGAGGACGTGCGAGGCCGTCGGGCTGGACAACAGGCCGCCTCGGGGGTTCTCACTTGCACATCCACGGACGGGGGAGACAGCAACACAGTACGATCCTCCGGGAGCACAGAGCAGCAAGCTTGCTGCCTGCAGGGAATGCAGGGACCCAGCCGAGCAGCTGGGTGACCAGTCCGGCCTTGCGCCGAGGATGGGGGTCCCCGAGGGCACCCGACTGGTGCGAGGGGGCACGGTGCTCCCAGCCCCTGCCACACCCAGCCCCCTCCATCCAGCTGTCTGTCCAGACACCCCACCCCCCTTCCTGTACAACCAGCCCCGGCGCCCCCCACTCACCTCATCACCCGCTCTGAAGAAGCTCTTGAAAGTCCGACTGAGGTCCTGTTCCAGTTCTGCCTCCGCCACCCCCTAAAACAATCCGGCCGGATGAGGGGCTCCGGAGGGATCTCGGAGCTGGCCCCTTGCCCCTCGGGCTGTCCCCCCACCCCCCACCCCCCTGGTTCCCTGGAAGCCATGCCAGGATTTCCAGACTGAAAAGCTTCAAGGAAACTACAGACAGTGGCCCTGGGAGGCGGCGTGCGGAAGCCGCTTTCTGGGTGCTCATCCCCGGTGAGGAGGTGTCCTCTGTAACGACCCTCAGAGGCAGTGGGGGCGGCCAGTGCAGACACAGGCTGCAGAGGGGCTGAGATGGGCCCAGCCCTGGAGGCCACAGGAGGCCCCTTGCGTGTTTGGCTGCAGCCACTTCCAAACCTGCTCTGCGGAGCTGGCCCGGACCCCCGCAGGCCGCCGGCCTGTCCCCCTGAGAGCCAGGTCGGGCAGCCTGCAGTCCCCTTCGCAGCCCCACGCCCGCACTCCGTGGCCTTGCCCGCCCTGTGCCCTGCCCCGCGGCCAGCAAGCTCGTCGGGGCCAGCACTTGGCGGTTTTCTGATGGAGGCAATGCCAGCGTGTGCGCCGCGGCCGCTCAGTAATGGGGGGGGGGGCGCGGGGGGTATCCACTTTCTGCTCCGTGACTGACCACTGAGGCCAGAGGGCAAGTGCAGGCCTGGGCAGCCCCCGGGGGCGCCTGGCCCCGACTCATCTTGAGAGCAGCCCTCACCCCAGCAGCTGCTGCTGGGTGAGCTCCAGAAGTGTCCCGTGTGGGGAGGGAGGTGCCCACGTCCAGCCCAGGCCTCAGGCCGCGGATGGCCCTTAGCAGGGCAGCGGGCCGCCCAAGGGCCGAGGGGACACCAGCGAGTGCTCAGGGGTTCACGCTCAGCCCCACCACCTCAAAGTGCAGCAGGCGGCTGGCGACAGATCAGAGGCGAGGCGGCTTGGCCGTGCGCCCGCCCGCAGGCCAGGCAAAAGCGCCCGAAAGCGCGGCCTGGTCGGCCGTCTGCCCGAGCTGGCCGGCCCCTCGCGGCACACTTACTAACTGGTGGCTTCATCCCCCGGTTCCCTCGCCTGTGAAATGGGGGGCTGCGAGGCCCCGAGGCGAGGCCCGTTTCCCACGAAGCTGCGTGCTCCGTGGCCGTGCTGACGGAGCTTCCCCCCAACAGGGGAAGCTTCAGACTTGGCTGAGTGCGGGTGAGTGAATAAACCGTAGCTTAAGAGTGACTCTCAGGCTCAGGTGGGGCTGGGGGGGCCTGGGTCCTCCTCCCAAGGGGGTCCCACCTTCTCTAGCTGAGCAGGCAGCGTGGGCCCTGGGCCGGCCCTGACTAACCCTGGCTGCTACTTTCACCCCAGCCAGTCCCGGGGCCTGACCAGACAGCTAATCTGGATTCTACTTCTTCCTGCCAAGAACCTTTGTTTTTAAGAACAAAACCACCCCCTCAACTCTTCCTGCAGATTTGAGGCTCAGCTGCTACATCAGAACAGCTGATTTCTCCACTTGGCCTCACCAGGCGGGAGTTAGCAACCCTCTGGCCCCAGGTCACTTTCCTCATCAGGACTCTGAGCTTTTCCTGCTCAGCTTTTCTCTCTCTGCTGGCTGACGCGGGGCGCAAAGATTAAAGTGCAAGGTCCCTCGCCACTGACTGAGACGACGCCCTCGGGCTCTGAAGTCAAACCAAGTGGCGTCAACACTCCGGTGCGGGGGGGGGGGGGGGGTGCTGGCTCTGTCCAAGCCTCCTGTTTGCTCAGCTGTGATGGCTCTCTAGGCCTCAGGGCTGCCTGGGATAGGAGCCCAGGTATGGGACACTCCAGAAACGTACTGCTGCAACCATCTAGGGGCCCCTAGATTGGGAAACACACATGCATTCATGCAGGTGGTGGAATATTACTCAGCCCTGAAAAGGGACCCTGCACACCTGCCACGACTGGACGAAGCCTCGGGCATTGTGGCTACCTCACCTCAAAGGTCCAGCTGCTTTTTATGGACTTTTTCAGATTCTGATGTGAGTCAGGGACTCTTTCTGGACAAAAGCATTACACGTTGAAACCTATGAGCACTCTCCAGACATCCCAGAGCTTCTGAAACGCCTCTGGAGGATGGCCATTTTGTTCGGCATCCTCGCTCATCTACTCGTCTGGGGGAAGCCTCAGACGAGGCTTTTCATGCCTCTTCAGCCATTTGTCCCCTTGGTTAAAATGCCTTTCCCTCTCTGCCCGCCCACCCAACGTGGCGTGTGCCTGGCAATTCAAACGCCTCCTCCTTTTGTAAAACGTATCGGCATTTTCTTGTGGTCTCCAGAGTCAGCTGCACCCCAACGATAACCTTTTATGCTACTTTCTTCTCCGGGTTATTTGGACCTCACTGATCTCAGACCTCCGGCCCCCAGCAAGGGGAAACCCTGAAGACAAGGCTACTTCAAACCAATGAAAGATGATTTGATTCGTCTCAGGTGAGAGGAAGCAGGCAGCTTCCTGCATGGCCGGGCACTGGGGGAAGGGGCCTTGGGGGGCTGGGGGGGCTTGTGAGCACCCCTCCACCCTGCGCCTGACACGAAGTCATGCTGTGGCCTGAAACGTCTCACCAGTGGGCACTGCTCTCAGAGGCCAGCAAGTTGGTCGCGAAATGAAGCCTCCCAGGACCAGAAGGCCCAGGCTGGGAGGGGCCCCTGCTCCTCACTGCTGCAGCCCGTGCCCTCTGTCATGCGGGGAGCGTCCTCTTCCGCCCTGAAACTGTCTGCCCAGTTCCCAGTCCCCGTTCTGTCGCCTTTGCTCACTGCTACTTCTTTTCTTGCAGACGACGGAACCAGCCCGGGCGGCGGAAGGCGAGACGAGGGGGCTCTAAGCGAGGGCCGGGGCACAGCCGCACATGAGATTGGGGTGCGCAACGCACGCCCTGCCTGTCCCCCAAGACCCTGATGATGAGAGCCTTTAGCCTCTCGGGCGCATCAGCGCTCCCCCGTGGAAGGTCGCCCCCCCCCCAGCCTAGCTCGGGGAGCGGCTCGGGGTCAGCAGCCTGAGTGTCCTCAGGTCGTGGCTCCTGACGGGACCCTGCACCAACTCTGTTGCCTGCACCAACTCTGTCTCTCGCGTCCCAGCTATGAGCAGTGGTGCCTAAGCTCCAGGAGCAGAACTGCCCAGGCCCGACTGGACACTGGGGTCCAGTCCACAAATGGAGGAGGAGGAGGAGCCCACATGGACGAGGCAGGAGCAGGGAGGAGGCCCGGTGGTGACTCACGCTGCTGCCCTCAGGGAACCCGGGGACACCACCACCCCACCTCAAGCTCTGCCGCACCTCCGAAAGGCATCTGGGGCTTTGTGACATATGGGGTGTAAGCCCCCACGTCTTGGGGCCAGGCACAAGCGCCCCAGTAATCACCAAGGGACAGCGCCAAGCTAGCACTCTGCCCCCGCGCCCCCCCCAGCTGCCCACACAGGAGGTGCCACCACCTGGAAGAGCCCACTGAGCCGGGAATCGGCCTGCCTAGCGCCTCGGAGGGCCCCAAGGTCCCCAGCTAGGGGGGCGGTGGGGATCGCGGCGGGGCCCCACTTACAGGCTCCTGGAAGTAGAGCTGGTAATCGAACACGGGGTTGGCTTTGATGGCCTCCATCATGGGCACCTGGGGGCTCGCGGGAATGAAGGGCGTGTTCAGACTGGCCACTGCCCTGAGGAAGGAAGCCAGAGCTGGGCGGGCCAGCAGGTTGCACCCATGGCCCGAAGGGGCGGGGGTGGCGGCGTCTTGTCACTGAGTGGGCTGAGAGGACAGAGTTCCACCCTCGCGGACACAGACAAGCAGCAGCCGGGGCACCAGCAGGCCGCTCGGGGTGACGGTCTTTGCACGCTGGG
Source organism: Condylura cristata (assembly GCF_000260355.1). Classification (NCBI taxonomy): domain Eukaryota; kingdom Metazoa; phylum Chordata; class Mammalia; order Eulipotyphla; family Talpidae; genus Condylura; species Condylura cristata. The sequence goes on along the minus strand of NW_004567115.1, from coordinate 51,260,885 downwards.
GTCCGAGGCTGTAAGGGGCGGACAGTCGGGGGGCCCCAGCTGCCGCTGGCCAAGGGGCTGTGGCGCCCAAGACCACTCTCTGGGGCCAGACCGCACTGCCGGAAAGCCCCGGAGCCCCGGAGAGGCCCGTCCGCTCACACCGCAGACAGCCGGGCTGGGTGGGGGTTGCCAGCACCCCTCTGGCTCAGTAACCCAAGACCTCATGCGGGAAGCAATGTGCCACGCGGCCCACTCAGGGCAAACGGAAGCCCCCATTTCCCATTTTCTCACCCCCGTGAGTCTCCTCGGGGCGTCATCCTAGGGAGCCCACACACCTGCTGCGTCCCCAACGCCCCTACTCCACGGAGCCTTGCTGGGCTGTTCCCATCACCCATGGGGGCAGCCCCGCTTCCCGACTTCGTTGTTAATGTGCTCACGTGTCACCGCGACTGCAGGGAGCTGGGTCCAGCCTGACCCACTCACCTCACTCGCTCGGGGTAGAAGAGCGCCATGTTCCACACCAGCATGCCGCCCCAGTCGTGGCCGATGAACACCGCCTGGGGGATGCCCTGGCAGGGACGGGAGGGGCGCCTGTGGGGCCAGAGGCTTCCTGTCCCCCCAGCACCCCCCCAGCCAGGCCTCCCACGGTGGGCCCAGCCCCGTGCCCCACCCCCACCCCCGGCACTCCTAGGCCTGCACCTCCCTTCCCCATGCACCCCCACCCCACCCCCGCGCCCCGCTGCGGAGAGCTGGTCTAAATTGTCACGCGAGACGGAAGCCGTGGGCGCCCTCTCCCTAAGGTCAAAATGCGCTTTACTTCCTTTTCTCCTCGTGTCCAGGGAGTCTGACTCCCGCGAGTCCCTCAGTCTCTGTCCTTCCTGCCCTTTCCTGTCCTGGCCGCCGGCGCCAAGGACGCTCAACCGCTGCCTTGCTGAGCACCTGCTGCATCCCAGGCCCGCGCCACGGATGGTCACACGGAGCCACAGTTCAGCCCCCCAAATCGGGCCACCCCACACTGTGCCGCCAGCCCCTGCGGTCACGCTGGGCCTCTGGAGCCCCCGGCCGCCGCTGCCGCCTTCCCGCAGGGCCGACGCATCGCCAACCTGACCGCTCCCCAGCGGCCTGGCTCCTGCCCCAGCCCCCAGTGGGGACTCGTCCCAGGCCAGCCGTTCCTCGGGTCTCACGCTCCTGTCCCGACAGCAGACGTCTCCTGCGAAACGTCCTCCCGTGGCCCCGACACAGCTCTCCAGACGCTCCCTGCTTCCGCTGTCCGCCCTGTCCCTCTCCCCGGGTATCTCGGGGCTCAGTCTGCAGGCCCTGCCCCAGGCCACCGGCTCGGGGCACCTCTCCTGCAGCGTCGCTGCACCCCCGGGGAGCCGCTCGGCCATGGCTCACGCTTAGCTCTCGCTACCCGGCCCCGACGTGCCCCTAGGCCAGGTCCGACACTTACCAGCCTGTCCAGGAAGGTGACCATATCCTAAGAGAGAACACGCAAACGTCAGACGCCCGGCTGCCCCCTTGGGGACTTCGGGGTCGGAATCTTGTTAGGGGCGGGGTTGCGTCCTCTCCCGCAGGAGCCCCACCCCAGCCTCACCCTACATCTGGATTTGGAGGTCAGGTCATGAAAGAGGCCAATGAGGGCGCGAGTGTGGCCTGATGGGTGCTTCGGAAGAATAGGAGCGCCCAGGGAGACCACGGGGCCACGGGAGGACAGTCCCCTCACGCCGCAGACGCAACCGAGCCGGCGCCTTCACCCTGCTCTCCCAGCCGCCAGGAGGCCAGAGGGCACCTCAGTGGCTGAAGCCCTCATCTGCTGGGCTGCGCTCGGGCAGCCCCGGCCACCTGGTAACCCCAGCAGCTGGTCTGGGGACCTATGAGGACACCGCAGATTCCCGGGGAGGCAGGCGGTGGCTCCTTCTCGGAGGAAGCCGGGGAAAATGCCGCTGTGGGCAGCGAGCTTGTGCCAGGCGAGCACACCCCACGTGGGCACCAGCCCTCCGGCTGTGCGAGCTCACGGCTGGAGCAGGTGTTGCAGGGAAAAGACACCTAACTCAGGACACAGGTGGTCATCCTGGGGCATGTCAGGAGGAGCTGGGAGGGGGCCATGGGGCTGGGGGCGCAGCGCAGACAGTGCTGGGAGCTAGCGGAGCCCAGACCAGGCTGGCCTCGGACCTCCGGCCCGTCCTCCTCCCGGGCGCCTCTGCCTGGGCCACGGAGTCCCCAGCAGTGGCTTCGGGAGCTCCGCCTGCTGCCCGGGCGGTGCCTGGCTTTCACCACTTCCGTCCCCCACGTGGGCTGGATACCAGAGAGTCCAGAGGGCAGAGGCCAGAGGCCTCACCTGGGAAATTGAGTGGCCGGCGCTCTCCCTGCTCCCAGGGCAGGCGCCTGCGCGGGCTGGACGATGCGCTGGACAGCGCTGCAGGGCCTGCGACTTGGAGGTTTGCGGTGTTCACATCACCCACCGTGTGGCCGGTTTAACGGGTTTTCCGCCAGCCAGGAGGCTGTTTCTCCGCCTGGCCCCTTCAGCCTTGGCTTTTGCAGGAGGGCTGATGCAGGTTGACCAGTCTCTCCTCCTTGAGCTGGCCTGGCCCACAAAGGCTGAGCCGAGGGTCTCCCTCCCTGATGGCGCGATGTGCGCCTCATTGCTAGACTCCGCCCTACGCAGCGCTAACCCCGCCCTGGCCAGTGACCTCTTCACCACAGTAAAGTTTTAAAATTCTCAGGAGGGAGCGGTGGCAGCGGGTGGCCAGGAGGGTGTGGCCGCTGCTGGCTGCAG
>NW_004567115.1:51247966-51256795 GCF_000260355.1 Condylura cristata | reverse complement strand
AGCGAGGCCCCCAAGGGCCGCCTGTGCGCCGTGGCATGGGGAGCACAGTGGGCCGGGCGGGCGCACCCAGGGACCCCGACAGAAGGAGCTGGCCCGTCGCGCCAGCAGCGAGGCAGCCGACCCACCTGGAGGCGCCGACGACTCTCCGTAGCCCTTCATGTCCACGGCGAGGACCCGGAAGCCCGCCTGGGCCAGCGCAGGGATCTAGGGAACAGGCACCCAGCACCCCTGGCGGGGGCAGCAGGCCTCTGTTGCCTGTCCCTCGCCGGTGTGCGGCCACTCACAGCACCACATGGCACGACCTGTCACCCTGTGGCATGACCTGGCACCCTGACCCTGGGGCGGCAGGTGGCGGGGGTGGGCGCTGCACCTGCACCCTCACAGCCTCTCCCAGGAGGCCCTGGCAGGTTTCCGTGCTCAGGGCAAAGCTGCCCCAGCCGCACCCCGGTGCACTGTTCTAGCCTGCCGAGGGGGCGCCGGCCAGCACGGCCGAGCTCCAGAGCCACCTCGGCCCAGGATCACCCAGGTCCTGGTCCTGGGTCCAGACCAGGCCCCACCGTGCGGCCTGGGGGCTGCGTGCTCCGCCTTGTCCCTCCTCTCACCCGCCTTACCTGGTGCCGCCACGAGAACCAGCTCTCGGGAAACCCGTGGCACAGGCACACGGCAGGCCCGGAACCCAGCTCCACGAAATGCAGGCACACCCCGGGCTGCAGAAGAGAGGGCAGCGGTGGCCACGGGCTGGCTGGAGGCGGGCAGGCTTCCGTGCTGGCTAAGGTCGCTGCATCCCTGCTCCGCAGGTCAACACCCAGCACGTACCTGCCCAGCCTCTCAGCGACAGGTTACTCAGAGCCAGGGAAAGGACGACTCGTTACGCCCCCGCGGGGCGGCATTCTGTCAGTGGGCTTGGTGGCCCAGCGGCCGAGCGGGGCTCAGCTGGGCAGCCAGCGGTCACTGCCCCGGCCCCGGCTGGGGCTGGGGCTTGGGGTGTTAAGGCAGTTCCGACCACCCTCCTCCAAGCCAGACGAGAATCTGACTCCAGCCAAGTGTCCGCGCCCAGAGGATGAGAACGGGCCAGTCAGGCGCTGGCAGCTCGGGCCCGAGCCCTGGCCGTGGTCTCTCGGACACCAGGGCAGGTCCTCAGGATCTCAGCTCACCCCTGGGGCTCTTGGCTAACTGGGGGGCTCCTGACTCCGCCAGGAGCCTCCCGCCTAGGGAAGGCCCTTCTTATCCAAAGGCCACGCGCCCTGGAGGCCCACGGCTGTGCTTGGGGCGCCCACCTCGCTCTCCCCCCCACTGCTCCCCGCAGGTGCCACCCCACGCTGTGATGGGGACAGGGTTTCTGCCCTGGGCTGCCCGGCACAGGGCACGGGAAGAAACACATTCCTCCTCTGCTGGGGTTTACATGTGCCCAGCAGAGAGCAGATGCCCCAAGATGTCTGGGGCCCCAGGGCCACTGGTTTCCCCATGTCCTTCCTCAGCCACTGCCTATGGGGGGTCCAGGGCTGAGGCCCCTGCAGGCAACGTCTCCCCGACTCCCTAAGAGGAAAGGTGTGACCCCCACGATGAAGCTGCGTGCACTGAGGTCCAGAGTGGTAAGCAACAAGCTCGGATTTGCAAATGCGGTTAGTGCCACAGCCAGGCCCGAGCCGGCTCGCCGGAGCCCAGGACTGGCTTTGCTTCTAGGCTGCCTCGGCTTCAGGCTCTCTGCACTGAGGGGGCCAAGGCAGAGGCAGGCAGGTCCCCGGGGAGACGGGAAGGCGCTCACAGCCCGTCCACCCGGCAGGCTGCTCGGCTGCCCAGCCCCTTGGTCTCGCCCGGGCCTGGCCCCTGGGTGCTCCCAGGCGCCTCCCTGACCATGAACAAGATCCTGCGCTGCTCCCTGCAGTGGCCTCGTGCGGGCCTGAGCCTGGCACTAGGCAGAGCCTGAGAAGTACCTGCTGGAGGGAAACTGTTGCCCCAGAATGCGGGCCAGATGCCAGGGAGCCCCCAGGCCCCTCCAGGCCCCATGCGGCCTGTGGGCTCCAGGAACCTGGGTGCTCGCACATCCTGAGACGCAGGCCAAGTCTCCCACTGGTGCAGAAAGAAACCCCGGAAATACTGTTCCCCTAAAACTGGGGACGCTCGAGCCCTTTGATAATGAAATGTCCCTGCAGGCTATTTTAGGTCCCGCGGCTGGAGAGCGCACTCGCTCACGCACACACGCACACGCACATGCACGCACACACACGCACACACGCTCGCGCCCACGCTCTCAGGGGGATGGCGCTGACCTACCTTTATCGGCACATATCCGTGACTCAGGTCACTTGGGCTGCAGGGGGTGAGCCAGGGGGCTGGGGTGTGGAGAAGCTGAAAGAAGGAAAGCTTTGCTGAGACAGCGGAGTTTCCCTCCTCGAGGCGGGAAGGCACGAAGCTAGGGACGTGCCCTCAGCCCTTGGCCACGGCCTCCCGAGTCCTGGGGGGGCCTGGCCACCCCCTTCTCTGCTGGGCGTCTTCCTGTCCTTATGTGGCCAGGAGGCCCAGTGAGGCCTCTGCTCCCTGCCCCTGGGGACACCGGCAGCTCCACTCAATGTCAAAGGAGCAGCGGGGTTGGGGGGGAGGGGTGGTTGGCAGGGAGGGGCAGGGAGAGCCCCTCCCACCTCGGTTGGCGGCTCTGGCACCAGGCCCAGTCTCGGTCTCGCTCTCAGAACATCGTCCCCGCTCACAAATGCTTCCAGGGAACCGAGTGGCCGGCACAGCTGGTGCTGGACTTCCACCCACGACGTGCCCAGGCAATGCCATGTCCACGTCCAGCCCCTGCCCCCCATACAGTGAGTGACAGCGAGATGACTGTTACCTGCATCCCGGTCACTTTCTCCAGCTCCCGCAGGGCCGCCTGGGTGTCGCGTGTGAGGATGGTGACCATTCCCATGTCGCGGGCCGGCTTCAGATTAGCCCCAAGGTCGTCCAGGAAAACAACCTGAGCCCAGAGTCACGGACGTCAGGGCCACTTAACCAAGCACGACTCGAGGGGGCAGAAGCAGAGACCTCGGGGAGCGGAGCGGCGACTTCCCGACAAGGCGGGGGGCCGGTGCCCCCCGCGGCCCTGTTACTCTCACGAGAGCTGTGTGATCACGCCGGCAGGCAGGTGGGCGCAGACGCTGCACCTGCGCCTTCAACCTGGGCGCTGAAGGTGCTGGAGACTAAGGAAGGACGTGCCCTCGTCGGGAAGATCTGACCTCTCTAGGAAAACCAGCACGTACGAACAGACCCCAACCGGGCAAGGACTATAATAGGAGCAGAAAATAAACTCTTAAGGCCACAAAGGGTTAAAAAAAAAAGGTGGGGGGCTTGGTCCTAGAAAAGAAAAAGATGTCTGTGAAACTGAAGGGAGTCGTGGAGTAGACCCCAAACCCCAAATAATGGTTTCGTCTCTAAGGTGCCGTGTGCAAAACCCATCAGCAAAAAGGTTATTTAATGGTGTTAGGATGTCTGGCTGACTGTTCCGGCCAAACACTGGACTCTGGCTGCACATCCCACCCAAACGCTCCTGAACGGACCATGGGTTTACAAGAAAGACCTTGGCGTGTACAGGGCAGCAGGGAGCACTGACCCTCGGTCTTGGGTAAGGGCGGTCTACTTTTTACTTTTTTTTTTAGAACTGGGGTACAGGCCAGAGACGGGAGTGAGAGGACTCACCAGAGACAGAGCGGGGAGCGGAACAGGTGGATTGACTGAAACACACAGCCGAGGGGGGCAGCGGCGGGAGCCAGGAGGGGCCCGCCGCACCCTGGGGGTCCCTCCCTGGCCGGGGACCGGACTCGTGCTGCAGCGGCTGCCGCAGCTTCACAGTGCTGCGCGGGAACCCTTGTGCCACCAGGGAGGGCCCAGACAAGGGCAGTTTAGAACCGAAAAGTGGTAAGTGAAAGGACATCGGTGTAAGCAGACACTTAAATGTGCCACCAGCCTCACACCGAGCACAGGATGCAGGTGAGAAGGACAGCCGGAGTGGCGCTCGGGGCTCCGTCCCTCCGACACGGGGACAACATGGAAGGGCCAAGCCCTGAGAAGAAGGAAACAGGAAGCGAACGTGGTCCAGGCGCCTCTGGGGCAGCGTGAGGGGCAAACACGAGGAGGACGGCCTTCGTGAAACGGGGCGTCTGCGTCACACGAGGCAGAGTCTGGAGCGCACGGGAGTCTGGAGGGGGCCTCGGGCGACCTCAGAGCCCGATCCCGCCGCCCACCCTCCCGCCGGCTGACCGGACTAGCTTTGCGGTCCTGGGTCTGCATTTCTTTATGGGTAAACTGAGGCACTGGCCCAGCCGCGTTCAGCAGTGTCTGTTTTGACCAAGGCGGAGGCAGACGCACCCCTGAGAGGACGTCCGAGGGGCGAGCGAAGAGCACGAGCCCTTTGGAGAAGTCCTGGCCGCCGAGGAGGGCAGGGCCAGCGTCTGGCCGGGGACGGTCCAGCACACCGCCTGGCCCTCGGCTCCCTCGGCCTCTGCTCTGCGGTCTCTCTGGGACACTGTCCCAGCACACAGGGCCACCTACCTCCCCGGGGCTGGCCTTCAAGGTGTCCAGCACGAGCTGGTAGATCTGCGCTTCGGGCTTGGCCATCCCGACCCGACAGGACTCGATCACGAAGTCGAAGTGCGGCCTCAGCTCGCACATCAGCTGGGCCAGGCTGCCTCTGTGCACGCTGTCATCCACCCAGTTGTTGGTGAGGACGCAGGTGGCGAGTCCTGAGCGAGAGGGCTCCCGTGAGCGGCAGCCGCAGAGCTCGGAGCGGCTCCGGGGCCCAACGGCGGGGTCCTCGCTCACACCACCCGCTGCCCGGCTTCCCGGCAGGCCGGCCGGGACAAGGGGGCTCCTACCACGAGAGCAAGCCTGTGAGCTCAAGCGCACCCCACCGTTCTGAGCGGTCGGGTCGGAGCCGGCTGCGTCCCTACCCTTCCTCCGGAGAGCCAGGGCCGCCTGGAGCATGGGCAGGTTGCTCCTCCGTGCGGGCACCGCCTTGCCAAAGATTTCGCTGACGGAGAAGTCTGCAGGGAGGCTGACGCCGGTGTCCTGGGCCATCTTCCTGCAGTTGTCTTCCATGAGCGGCACCCACTGTCACAGGAGGGGGGTCAGTGGGCACCGGCGAGGCCCGGCAGCCTCTGCTGCACCTGATGTAAGGCTCCCCGTGCCCCGAATCCCACCCCGATGGGTGGTGTGGATGCTTCTACTGGCATTCTGCCCCCCAAGACTTGCTCATGGCTGTGCTGTTCCTAAGAACCCCTAATTCAATGCTCGCGTTAAAGGCTACTCCCCCTGAATATGTATGCTGGAGCCCTAAGCTATAGGGCCTCAGACGGGCTTTTAAAGGGGATGATTGGGGGGCCCCAATCCAGTAAGGCTGTTACCCTTATAAAAAGAAGGAACTGCGACACAGACATGCACTGAGGGGGAACGACCCCTGCAAGCCAGGGAAGAGCCTTGGAGGAAGCCAACCTCGCCGACATCTGGCTTCCAGAACCCCGAGATTCCATGGTTTGAGCCCCTGGTGGGTGGTCCTGGCAAATCTAGGCCCCCACGGATGGTGCGCGGACTGTGACGCGTTTACACACTGTCACCGCTGCACTCCTGGTGGGTGACAGTCCCAGCTGAAGGCTGCCCGGGCCACCAGCAGACTGGGTCAGCTCCCCGGGACTACTGGCACACGGGGGTGTACTGTGCAGCGCTGAGGGGTGACCCAGCGCGGCGCGTGCTAACACTAAGATGCTCGCCAAGAGAAAGCTGAGAAAGGGGTCCCGCAGCGTGACTGCATCACCCCAGGGGCTAAGTAGACACCACCGAGCTGGAAGGTCGACATCTTGAGCGGCAGTGCCTGGGTCGGACGGGGCACCCCAGGTGGCACATATTTAACTGTCTGGGTGCCGGCGGTGTGAGCGTAGCCAGTTTGTGACAATTCGCCGAGCTGCAGCAGTGTGCAGAGCAGCCGCAAACACAGCAGGAAACGATTCAGTGGCGAGGTCAGTCGCGAGGTCAGTGGCGCCCAAGGAGCCGTGGTCTGACTGCCTTTCTACCACCTCCTCTGGGCCCCGGAGTCTCTGGGAGGCCGCACACAGCAGAGAAGCCGGCGTGTGTCGCATGCCCAGGGCAGGCACTGCACCCCCACGCCACCTCCTCGTCCACGGGGAACGGGCCCCTGCTCCGGCCTGACCTCTGGGGACCTGCGCACTCCCCAGTCGTTGGTGTGAGCTTTCTGCGGGGTCCCCAAGAGGCAACAGCCACTCTGAAAGGCCTCGGAGTGTCTCCCGCCTGCAGCCCACCCCAGGGTGCACGGGGGAGCCGGCCAGGCCCTGCCCGCGGGGAGCTCACCGTGTGGACACAGAAGGCTACTTGAGGGGGTCCATGGGGTGTCCTCTTACCTGGGAAAAGGTGATCTCGCCCTTCATGAGGCGGGTGCTGGAGCCAGTGGGGCCTCCTCTATGGAAAGCGTCACTCAGGAAGCCTCTGCAAGACACAGGGAGGGCGACCACGTCGTGACCCTTGGGACGGTGGTGTCACCACAGCAGCACCTGGGCTGGTCCACAGGTCCTGGCTGCGGACCAGGCAGGGGCAGGGAGGCCTCTGTGGCGTGGCGGGTGGCACCTGTGGGGGTGACACCCCCACATCACACAGAGGATATCAACCAGTCACTTCAGGAAACAAGAGAACAGTTCCAACACATGTAAGAAGTAAAGACGGAGCCGTTCACAGGAGTTCAGTTACAGTCCTGCTCAAGGAGTTAGGGGGTGAGAGAAGCGCGGGGTTCCGGTGAGGATCTGGGCGGCGTGGGGCCACCCCTCTGGGGACGCGAGGGCCGCCACTGATGTCCTGCAGGCTCCCGGGGGGCGGCACAGGGGTTCAGGCTCTGCTGCTGGGGGGCCCTGCTCCAGAGGCCCGCTTTAGCCATCGTCTTTGAAAGCAGCGAACCGTTTTCTTCTGGCTTGGATTCTGCTCGTCTAGTGTTAGCTGAGACGGGGTGAGCCCAGGGGGAATGCCCTTGACTGGCTTGGTTTACCTTCATGTCCCCAAGCTTAAAATGTCCTTGCACGTGATGGGTGTGGTGCCCCTAAATTCTCATGTGGCGCCCCACCTCCAGGATGTCAGCATGTAGCTGCATTTGGAGGAAGGTCTTAGAGGAGGTAATCAGGTTACAATGAGCCCCCTGGGGTGAGGTCCCATGCAACAGAAGCTGTGTCCTTAGAAGCACTGGAGACCAGGCCACCAACGTCTTCACACACCGCGGGAACGACTGCGAGACGCCTTGCAGCGCCAGCCTGGTGCACTTCTGGAGCTGCTGTTGATGCTACTGATGATGGGGTTTTGCTATGGCTGCCAGACCTGACCGAGACACCTCAGTTTCCAGTCACCCCTCAGTCCAGCCTGAGGGGTAGCAGACACAGGAGGCGCGAGACCGGCCACGACCCTGTCACCTCCCTGCACGGCAAGATCAAAGCCCCTTCCATGTTCTTGATAACGCCCATCTCCAGTGGTGGGTGGCTGGGTGACAGCAAAGGGCAGCGTGTGAGCCGACCTGTGCCGCCCCCCACTGCTCCTCTGGCCACTTCGAAAACCCGTCACCACATCCTAGTCCACGGGTCCCTATCCGGTTTATAATCCTCCTTAGCACATTGCTCCAGGCATGATTGCAATGGCCTGGGTTTGGCAATCCAGGAATGAGAATTCGCTGAAGAAATGTATCGGGAACACAGCTACCCTTCCCCCTCATGTGTTATCTAATTTTAGCTTCATAAATATTCCCAGGGACAGTATTGTTTAACATCAGGCCTCGGATGGGTGGCTTGGGTGAGCTCGCTTTGACATCTGTAAAAATGAGGGTTGCGGGCCCTCCCTGGTGGCGCAGCGGGTTAAAGCTCAGCACTAAGAATCAAAAGCCACTTCAGCACGAGTTCGATCCCTGCCAGTCCCGGAGGTGACCACAGGGCGCGGCAGACCTCTCCTGACCCGCCCGCTGCTTCCCTCAGCTGAGTACTTCGTCCATCTGCCTGTTCTGCTCCCCACTCTGTCTCTGGGGAAGCCTCTCACCCCCTGCACCTCTGGCCTGTACAAATAAATAAATCTTTAAAAAAAGGGGGTTACTTTGCATTTTGAGCCCCCTGGAGGCTTAGCCTGTTTGCAGAGGGATCATTTGTATGGAATAACAGGAGAGAGGCTTGGCGCTCCAAGGGAGAACGCCTACCCTGCTCTACTTTGGAGCCAGCAATTGCGAAGCCTGTCCCCGGCAAAGCATTTATCTTCTATTTTTATTTATTTTTAAAATAAATGTGCTTTCCTTCCTCCTGACCTGAAGAGTTAAAATATGTTCATAAATTGAAAAACTGGAGAAATAATTTAAAAAAGATTCTTACTCATTCCCACCCAGGATTCATCACCCCAGGGAGTGCTGGGCAGTTTTCTCAGATACTTTCCCACGGAAGCTTTTTCCAGAGTTGAGCCGGCACTGCATTATTGCAGGTGCCCCACCGACAGGTACTTCCTTGGTGGCGACACCCATCGCATCACCTTCACCTGCCCTGATAGGTTCCCTGACTGGCTCCACCCAGGGGACTTGGCCCCCAGAGGGCTTCCTCTGCTTCGCTATGAAGAAGCCTGCAACACACAGAACTTTATCTCTCCTAAATCTCAGCACACGTTCCGAAGGTCCCTGTTATTACATAAAATTAAGCGGGCAGCCGATGGGTCGGCGTAATTCCTCTCACTTTCAGGAAGCGCTTGGGCAATTTTGTAATCTTCGGCGAGGTTTAATTACTGAGCATTGAGAAAGACAAAGGTTCGACTTTCACACTCTGGTATTTTAGGACC
>NW_004567115.1:51235296-51247240 GCF_000260355.1 Condylura cristata | reverse complement strand
GGGCTTCAAGCCCCTTTCCCTCCCTTCTCCCTCTCTTCTCCCTGCGGGGTTCAAGCCTCCGTGGGTGTACCAGCACCCGCACCCGCGGCCTCCACCCTCATCACCGCCCCAGGGGCCTCCGCACATGGCCCGACTGCTTAAGGCAAACTTAGCAGGGGGGCACCCACCCTGGCAGGCGGTCTGGAGGGAGGGAAGCAGTGAGCAGGCTCTTTAAGGGGGTGAGGGGCTGGGGGAGTCTGCTCCCAGGGTCTGGATGCTTCTCTCCTCCTGGTGGGCATATCCCGCAAAGTAGCAGCTTTGCACCCTCTCTTCTAGCTGTCCTGGAGGTCTAGAATAAAATAAAATGCTCACGGTATGTCAACCAGAATACCCTCCTTCCTGATCTCTGTGGAATGAGGCCGGGAAGATAAGATTTGGACCCTCATCGCCCCCTTGCAATTCCACCTGTCAGCGCAGCCAGAGCAGGCCAGCTCGGTTAACATGAGAGCGTCCATGCAGCCGGCCCCTTGTGCTTCTGGAACACCTGTCTTGGTCTGCTTGGGCTGTCTGAGCCCCCAGCAGCTGGTCCTTGGGGTTCCGAGTGCCTTGGGGCTCGTGTGCAGCGCTGCAGGGAAAGGCCAGGGTTTGGCCCGCTGTCGCTCTTCGCCAAGCAGGACACGGACATGGAGAGGCAGCGGGAATTCAACCACGAGCGCCCCCCTGGCTTCACTGAATGTGTAAGAGAGAATTAGATACTTGGAAAGCGAGAACTGACTTTCTTGCATCGCCTCATCACCAGTCTGATGAGCAAAAGAAACGAGGCATTTTGGGGCGTTTGGGGGTGTTTTGTTCCAGTGAACTTGCCCTCTAGAGCTTACTTGGCTTGCATTATCACCTCTTCCAGGGCCAAGCCTGAGGCGTGGCCAGTGCTTCCTGAGAGCCGCCCCTAAGAGGGAGGAGGCAGTCCGCACTGCCCAAGTCAGCAATAACTGAGCAAAGTCACATGCAGGTGGCCTTGATGGCACTGGGTGACCGAACACCTCCGGTGGAGTTTGGGGAGTTAACGTTGGAGGTCAAAGGTTACCGGGTTTGAGGCTGAGACAGTCAAGGGACACCGCTTCTCCACAAACCCACCAACTGGGGTCCACGCCTGTCTGCCTGTCGTGCGGGAGGCCAGGTTTCAGGCCTCTGCAGCAGCTCTGGTGCTGCCTGGCAGGGCCAGGAGTGGATCCCTGTCCCCAAGCTGGACCCCTGGGTCCAGAACATGAAGGTCAAGTGGCTGGAGGAGCTCAATGTCCTCTTGGCCAGTCCAGGAGTCTGAGATCATCGCCTTGTTTCCGGGGCCATTCCTCAAGGGTGAGGTTTTGAAGATTATGCCAAAGCCACCCTGAGCTGGTCAGCAGACCTCACTCAAGGCAGTGCCGCCATTGGGTTAACAGTGGGTCCCTTGGTCTGGTGTTGAACGCCCTAGGGAGGTAGCCACTGCCAACCCTGGACATCACTCTGGCCAAGCTCTCCACCAGCCCAGTTCAGGGAGGCTGCAGGATGCGCTAGCCCCCTCCCTGTTCTTTGCAAGGCGCCCTCCTCCCCCGCACCAGGCGCTGGCATGGTCTCTGCCCGATGCCCAAGAAGCGGCTGCGGATGGCGGGACTGACCACAGCACCCCTTCCTGGGGCTGCACTGCCACCCTGGGCGGCTTTGCCAACGCCACGGTCCACTCCATTTTCCAGACCGACAGACAGCTGTCTCACCCCCACTCCGGAAGGGGTCCGTGCCCCCAAGTGTCCTATCGGGAGTCCGTGCCCACTTGGCGAAGACCCACGGGAGTCTCTGTGCAGAGGAGCTGGCTCTGGCCGTGGCCACCACATATTTTCACCAAAAAATAACGTGGTGGGGGGAAGGAGGGACCCCAGTGATCAATAAGGAGAGACCCTAGTGGGTGGCCCCAGTGATCAACAAGGAGAGACCCCGACAAGGGTGTGGGTGATCTGAGTGCAAGACTGAGCCCAAACACTGGAGGGGAGCACGCTTCCTGCTTGACAGCAGTCTGTCACCTTGCACTCAGTGGCTCCACCCTCCTGCAGGGGCGCATCCCTGGCAGGGGCGGGCGGTCTGCACTCTGGCCCGCTGGCTGGCCAGCAAAATGGGGGAAAGGTGACTAACGGCTTCTGGCTCTGGGCCTCTTGTGGGAGTGTCTCTTCAAGCCCAGCCTGGGGCTCAAGCCTCTATTTCTTTCCAAGGGTTGCAGGCCCCTGGTTTCCTGTTTTCAATCTTTCTTCTTCAAACAGCCAGGCTGATTTTTCTGACTGGTGCCACGTTAACCCAAAGTCCTTGGTGCCCTTGATGTACATGGGCACAGACATAAGGCCGCAGAGGGCAGCCTGCAGGCCTGGGGTTCAGACATTCCCCACCGCGGGAAGGAAGCCGTAGGAGACCCGTGTCACCGCGTCACGTCGGAGGAGCTGCACCAGCCGGGACCTCTGTCTGCTCGGCCATGAAGCCAGTAGGCGCGTCGCTAGCTGGGTCTCGCCTGGAGTATGTTCTAGCGCCTGTGAGTCACAGACCTTCCTGCTGGATCTCGAGCAACGATTAGACCGATTAGACCGTCTGCTCTGCTCTGCCCTGTGTCTGGCGGGTCAGGCCTCTGCGCATTTTCTGCCACCCCAGGCAGGTGCTGCCCTGGCTGTGTGGAAACGGGACACCTTTTGGCATGTAAGCCCTACCCCTAGCTGTGCTCGTTTCAATAGCAGCCACATTTGAGGTGACAGCACGAGTCAGGCACTAGGCTGGTGGAGTCTGAACGTTCAGAACTCGCACCTGAGGCCAAGCACGAATTGTGCTGAACTGCGGCGAACTCCGTTCCACCTCCCTGGCGGCTCAACTCTTTAGTGCTGAGAACAATTTCTGTTGCTGCTTCTCCTGCTGTGAGGGTGCCGCTGGCGTTTCCTAACCCACATCCCACCTGAAGCTTTGTCTTTCTTGAGTGCAGCAAGCAACTTTGTTGAATTAATTCAGCACGTCTGTATTCAGCGCCTACTCGGTGCCAGGCACTTCCTCGCCCTTGGGATTCATCGGTACATAAAACAAACAAGTATAAGGACTCTACTTTGTTCCAGTGTAGAGGAACAAAGTCAAGGACTTTCCAGGTGCTTCCGGGGTGTGAAGGGAAGGACACACCAGAACAGTCCCCCCCGCAGGAGGCTCGTTCCGAGATGCCACCGGCCTCGGTCACCTGCTCTCCACGCTGACGTTCTGTGCTCAACCTTCTCCCTTCACCTTGGGCACGTGACGAGGCTACACTCATCCTCACAGACACATCCGGAGCAGGTTTTACCTGCCATCCCGGCCTTCCCAGCATTCCTTAGCCCGGTGACGTTGACACAAATGGAACACTTAGGCCTGGTCCCGGAGCCTGTTCCGTGGGGAGTCCACGCGAAGTGGACGAGAGCCCAGACCTGAGTTCAGCAGGTACCAGAGCCAGGAACACAGGCTGTCGGGACAAACTTAAGTATGTGACCCGCCACCTCCCTCCTATATAAGGAAGTTCTTTTTTAAAAAAAAGATTGATTTATTTATGCATACAAGAGCTGGGGTGCAGGTCAGAGGTGCGGGGTGTGAGAGACCGTGGGGCAGAACAGTAACACTGACATACACTGCTGAGGGAGCAGCGGGGAGACACGGGGGCTCCGCTGCGCCCTGTGGGCCCCTCCCTGGCCGGGGATGGAACTCGGTGCTGCAGGGGCTGCGGACAGCTTCAGAGACTTAGACCCTGTGCCATCAGGGAGGCCCGAGAAAATCCCCGCGTCACTCTCCTCTGCGTCCGTGAGACACGGAGCTGCACAGACCATCACTTTGTCACGGAGCCGTGGGAGGCCGAGATTTGGAGGGCGGAAACTGCCGTGGTCATGAGGCTTGAGCAGCAGATAACATCAGCCACTGGTCTCCCGGAATGTCGAGGACGAGGACACCACCGCTCAGAGGGCTGCAGGGTGGTCTTGTCGCCCCCAAGCGCCGCCTGACGCCTGGGCCTGGTGAGTCTATCTGGGGCGTCGGTCAGGGCCCCAGTGACCCCCTCGGTGGCCGCTGCAGCGTGCCAGGGCTCCCCAGGATCGCTGGCAGTGCCAACCTGAGGTTCCAGAGGCCCAGATTCCTTGTCTGGTGCAAACTGGCCCGTGGGCTCTGCGTGCCGAGGGCCATCGTTTCTGTGACAGCGCCGCTGCGTCTGCCCATGCTGTCTCCCCGCTGGAAATTTATTTTATTTTCTGCCGCCTCATTACTTGCTGTGCTCTGTGTTTTTCATGGCCTTTGTGATCGGCCTTCGAGGACGCAGGATTTCAAGGTGACGTTGGCTCCAGATGCAGCAAGGACAGGCACTGTGCAGAGGGGCCTGGCGTGGAGCTGCTGGGGCGCCTGGGGGACTTGGGGCCCCAGCCCCCCCCCCCCGTCTGCGTGAGGGGTGGCTGTCTCGTGCTCGCGCCCTGTGCTCTGTTAGACTGTCTGGCTCCTGCTGCTCACAGGGCGAAACTAATGGCCACAGCTGTGTCTGTGAGTCCCGCTCGCCTGCACGGACGTGCAGAAAATCACACGCGTGACCGGTCCAGTTAGTCCCAAGCCACAGCGCCTCCCCCCTCTTACTTTCTCACACACCAAACCAAGACACCCCTCCGCACCCCCATACCAAGTCACCCAGGTACCAGACAAATGTACCAAAATCACTCAGACCGCCTGATCCCAGCCGCCCTCCTCCCCCGCCTCATCCCTCCGACAGCAGACCCCGGAAGGGCTGCAGGCCGCGCCTCCCCACCACCCCTGCCCAGCTGCCCGGGCTCCCCACGTGCCGTCTGGCCCCGTGTCCGGGGTCTGGGCGTGCAGTTTCTCACCGCGCGGCGGTCACCTGCGACTGGCCACCCCCGATGCAAAGGCCCGGAGCTGGAATGTTAGCATGCGTGGGGCTGAAGCGTAATTATGGAAAGTCAGGGTGCACTGATGTTAGAAGCCAAGGAGCTAGGTTTGGGGCCACCGCCCTGCCCTCAGATGCTTTCAGACATCTTGGGAACGGCCCCCCAGAGGGCAGGCGGCAGAGCCCTGCTCCCATGCAGAACCAGAACCCCCCCTGCCCCCACATCAGCTCGTGGGCACAAGGTCCACCAGACACTTCTGCCCTGACCGCCTACTGGGTGCCAGTGCCACTGGGAGGGGACAGGTCAGCTCCACTGGAGGGGACAGGTCAGCCCCACTGGAGGGGACAGGTCAGCTCCCCTGGAGGGGACAGGTCAGCCCCACTGGAGGGACAGGTCAGCCCCACGGCGGTGGCTGTTTCCAGGGGCAGCGGTGCTGGTGGCCACAGGAGGGGCGTCGGGAGCTCTGCAGCACGGCCCCTCCCCCGCAGGCCGACCTGGGCGCCCTTCTGGCGGGTGCCCCCTGCCCCCCCCGACAGGAGTCCGGCTTCCTAAGCGGCTCTGTGAGCTGCCCACTCGTGACCCGTTCAGGAAACCGTTTTCCGCTGTCATCACTCGTCAGGCTCTTTGCTTGCAACCAGCAGCCGCGAGAGTACCAGCGACGTTATGTCTTTCCTGCCTTTCTCCCTCCTTTTCTCTTTTCCTCCTTTTTTCTTTCGTCGTTCTGAAAAAACGTATATGTGCAGTACTTGAGTATAATACTTGTGTACACACACCTGTTTCTCGTTCTGCCGGCCGAGTCGGGGGGACAGGGCTGAGGGGGCCGAGAGAGCCGACGGCAGCGAGGGGGGGTCCAAGAGAAGCGGGACCGGGGCGCCTGCCTGGTCAGGCACCAGCCAGGGTCGGCTCGTGGCTTGCAGCAGGACCTTGCTTCTCTAGGAACTGAAGGCCAGGGCAAGGCTGAGGAGGTGACGCAGACGCAGCCTCGCAGGGGACAGCATCGGTGACCCTGGTCCGGCACGAAGCTGGCAGGGGCACTGGAGCTGCTCTGGGAAGGGCGAGGCTGCAGCTGGCCGGCCGGCCGAGGCGCCAGACCATGCTGCTCTCTCAGGTGACAGCCCCGGGGCTCAGGAGGCCCCGCTGCGTGGCTGAGACAGGGGCTGAGGCAGTGACCCCAGAGCAGGGCTACTGCAGGGCGGAGGGAAGCTGGACAGAGGGGCAGCGTGTACTGGCTGCGTCGCCCCTGGACACAGCAGGCTGAACAGCCACAGGCCCCGCCCCCAGCGTGTGTGAGCGGGGCGGGGAGAGCGGGTCTGTGTGCTGGGACACAGGCAGCTGCGGCCCTGGGACCAGCCTCCCCCGACCCGCCCGCGCCCCGGGAGCGGCTCTCCAGGACGCACCGCCCCCGCGCCCCCGCCTGCCCCGAGCAGGGCAGCCCCAGGCTGACCGCCTCGCCCGCAGAACTTAGCCAGCCCCCCGGAAGCCAGGCGGGCTCCCCCTCGTCGCCCCGCTGTGCTCCGCCCCAGCGCCTGTCCGACCATGAAATGACATGACCCAGCCCAGGCTGCGCCTGCCACTCCATTCGGGGCGGCTTTTGCCAGCTGCCCGGGGTGTTCAGGCTGGGCTGGCCCCCGGCGTCCTCCGGATGAGCGGCCATCACGGCCACAGGTAAGAAAAGTGCCCTCGGAGGTCGGAGATGTTATGGGGGGGGGGGCTAGTACATAGGAGGGGGTGTCAGAATGCTGGGGGCTGCCTGCCTCTAGAAACATCTGAGCGTGGTTGCATGTGCCGGCCGCTGGAGCCCGCTGGCCGCTGGAGCAGTCGCGTCCCAGGAGTCGGTGGCTTTGTGCAGAGCAATTGCTTCCGTGTCCCGCTCTGCCTCCCCCGGCCCTGTGCCACCCTCTGTGCTTCAGTAAAGACTCAGGCATCGGTGCTATTTACTGGCTCGGCAGCTAGCAAGTTCGTCGCTGAGGCTTTTCTGAGGCTGGGGTTCGTGGAGAGGATTCCTACATCAGCTGGCTGGTAATCCCGGTGACCTTTCCGAGTCCACCCAACCTTGAGCTCCTAAGCTTCTGCAACGGGTCAGTTTATCGAGAGTGTGGACTGAAGAGCTAGCGCTGAGCTCTCTTCCAGCATCCCTAATGGGACTGCTTGCAAGAACACATCACTTCCTAGAATTCAGGGACTTTCTTCGGGTACTGACAGTCGTGGGGAGCGGGAGCCCCCCACGACGGGGGCCGTGCTGGATGGCTGGGTGGACAGGGGCTTTCTGGAGAAGGTGGTGCTTGTGGCACCGACGGGTGAGACGCTGAAGGCCAGCGGCGCAGGAAGATGGAGGAAGAAGCCCTCTTCGATTACGCGGACTTCAGTGGGACGGGCTTTGGGGGTGGAGGGCGAGGCTGGGTAGTAAGTGTCCAGGGCTGCTGTGATCTCTTGCTAAAGAGAGGCGGACTGTTACTCTAATCACTGTCAATGACCTGGACCGGTTTCTCCTTTGGTTTCCAGCAACAAATGAATGAAATTATCACGGGGATTCATTACAAGGCATGCAAATTTGAGGCACCTTGCAGGAATATGTCTTCCGGAGCCCAGGACACTATCTGCACATTCTTCCGGAACCCAGGACTTCTCTCTGCAGACCTACATGATGCAACTTCAGCTGGCCTGGATTTCTGTTTCCTTCCCCCCGATTTTAATAAACTCAGGGAAAAAAATCTTTCTCCTATATAGTGCCCTCGGCTGAAAGGTAAAAACAGATCGAAGCCTTGGGATTGACGTCACGGCGCCCGCTGGAAGGAGGAGGGAGTGGATGTTCGTGTAGAGGGCACTGCTGGGACCTCGGCCCGGGGGAGCCTGACTTGGAGCTCAGCACCTCTCTCCTTACCACCACCCATGCTCCACAGACCCCAGCTCTCACAGTGACTTAGCAAACATAACCCCAGGACCCGCTGAAGAGCAAATGCAAGGACTGCAGTACCCGGTACCCATGGTACCCACGGTACCCACGCATCACCCGCTGACATGTGGGTGGGTCATTCTTGCTGCGTAATTCAGATGCTAAAGTCCTGAATCTGAATTCCAGGGTCCTCCTGCTTAAGTTTGGGGCATTGGGCAAACCAGACCACTTCTCTGGGCATTAGCATTCTTTCAAATTTGCATATGATATGAGACTCAGACGAGGGTGACTGTAAAAGCACCTTATAAATTTTAAAATATGCAAATGCGAATTGCTCCTTGGAAGATCTTTTAGGAGCCAACCCCAAGGGGACCCGGGAGTCCTCTGTCCTTGTGTTTGCCTGGCTGTTTCTCACAGCCAACCACAGACAGAGCAGAGAACCTCACACTGAGGGGGAGCCCGGGCAAGCACCAGCTCCTGGAATGCGCCTCCATTCTAGCAAGCAAGCACAGCTTCCAGGTGGAGACCCTACTGAAGGTACTCCCCAGATGAGTTAGGGGGTGAGGCCTGAGAGTCCTTCCCGAGGGAGGGTGGGGAGAGACAGGCTGGAGGCTGTGCAGAGAAAGTCATTCGCTCTGCAGTTGCCCCTGGTACCCCCAAATTTAGTCTCAAAATTCAACTCATGTCACTCAACCCCTCAGCTCAACTCCTCAGCGCGAGCCATTCAACTGAATTCCATTCATCTCACTCAGCAACTCGCTCGCTTAACTCCCTCCCTCCCTTCACCTAGAAGTTTGCCTCCACCCTCTGTTTAGTACTGTGCACCTGTACCTTTGGGGTGTCATGAATAGTGCTCATGTTGTCTCACTGACCACCTCCCCCCATTCCAGTACGTCTATCGCCATTTTACAGATGCAACCCCAGACCATAGCCACGGGGACTTGGGGCTCACCTGCTCTTCTCTGCAGGCAGGTCAGGGCTGGGATTAGTGGGGAGTGGCCGCATGGTCCCAGAGGAGGATACTCCTACTCATTTAAGCCGGGGAGAACCCCACAGCCCTCCCCTGGCACGCGGGGTGGGGGGAGGGGGCTTTTCTCAGCGTTCACATCTCTGTAGCAAGTGGGAGACAAAGGCACCTCCATGCCTAGCATGTTTGACCCCACAGAGCTCTCCTGGTCTTGCTCCATTCCGGAGGTGAGAGGAAGCGCCCAGGACCCAGCGGGAGCTCCGGCACGCCCCCTGCAGGCCGTAGGGCACAGCTGACCGGTCCTCCCTGCGGCCATGGGCCCCTCCGGCCCTGCGCGCATGCTCGTGGCCCAGCTCGGAGTGTGGTGGCTCCTTCTGATTCCAGCAGGTGAGTGGTGTAAGCTCAGGCCGTCCGGTCACCCCCAGCGCTCACAGGCACGCGGAGGAAACTGTGCAGGTGGGCTCCGGCCACAGCCAGAGCTGCAGGGACGCTCCAGTGGGCACTCACGGCTCCGACACGCAGCCGCGTCACCTTGCACCGCCTGAGGGCCAGTGCTTGTCATCTGCACGATCGATAACACGGTGACCCTCGCAGGGCCAGCAAGGACGGACCCCACTGGCGCTGGGCGGAGCCGCCCTGCGCTCCTCTGGCTCGGAGTGTGGATTCAGTTTGCTGGCAGCAGAACCTAGCAGGTAGCACCTGCAAACGCTGAGTCGGGCAGGAGCCTTCGCACCACACCTGCGGCAGGCTGACCGCAGCAGCAGACACCTGGGGCGTGAGAGAAACTAGGGGAGCTGCCAGAGAGGCATGAGTCACACGTTTGTGCCTGTCGGCAAGCAGATGGGAGGGAAGGGCGGGCACACAGCCCTCGCACCGCCGCTGCCCTCGCAGGCCAGCGTCTCCTCCTGTCCGCCGCCCCCTGCGGGGCCTCAGTTCCCGCAGGGTCTCACCTCCAGGTCCGCCCTCTCCGCAGCCCTGTGCCTCGGACCCTCCTCCCCATCAGCGCTGCCTGGCCTTCTGCAGGAGCGGCCGGGCAGCCGGCACTTCCTGATGCCCAGCAGATCCGGACACTGCGAAGCCCCCACGCACCTGACTCTATTTAATTCTCGAGGGTGTTTTGAGAGAGGTTCTGAGAGAGCCCCGTTTTAAAGACCGGGGCTGCGGGAGTTGAGTGGGTCTGGTCGGGGGAGGGAGCCGCGCCCCACTCTGCCCGCTGTCCCACAGCACCTGCGCAGCGGGGCTCCCGCGCCCAGGCCGAGGACCGCCTCTTCAAACACCTCTTCGCTGGCTACAACCGCTGGGCGCGGCCGGTGCCCAGCACCGCGGACGTGGTCATCGTGCGCTTCGGCCTGTCCATCGCCCAGCTCATCGACGTGGTGCGCATGTCCCGCCCCCCGGGCCTTCCCGGGCCCCCGGGCCCCCCTCGGCACCCGGCACCCGCTGCAGCTTGCCTTGTAGGCCCACCACTGTTAGAACCTCCTCCCTGGGAGCCCTCTTAGCCCCAGAGCCCCCCGGGGTGGGGGCGGGGAGTGTTGCCGGCAGTGGGATTTCTAGACACCCTGCTGGCTCTACTGATAAGCTCAGAGGTCCCAAGGGGACTGTGTGGTCCTGAGGAGTCTGGGGAGGGGTGGTGGATGAGCTGGCTTTGGGGGGAGTGTCACAGGAGAGCTTCTGCTGCGTGGGGGTGGGCGGCTCGTTTTCAGGGTCTGCTTCCTCTCTAATTGTTTTTACTCGCGCCCCCCGCTGCTGGCCAGGATGAGAAGAACCAAATGATGACCACCAATGTCTGGCTGAAGCAGGTGAGGCCCCTCCCTTCCGGGACCCCTAGGGGCGCTCGGGTGCAAGCTAGCCGCAGGGTGCCTGGTCTCAGGGCCCAGCTCTGGCCCTTCCCCGCCCGCCCACCTCCGTTTGCGTACCTGTCCAGAGGGGAATGAATGCTTCCACCTACTCAGCAGCCCCTGCCCAGCTGACCTGCCAAGGCTGTCTCTAGACCGGTGTACACAGACGTTGAGAACCAGCTGCATGCACAGAAAAAACGTTGTTGCTACAAATGGGTGTGGTGGCAGGGGTGGCCCAGGCAGGGAGCACAGCGTAAGCGCTAGAGCGGAGCAGGGGGAACCTGTGGCCAGTGATGGGGCGGATGGAGCGGCCGTCCCAGGCAGGACGCCCCAGGCCCAGCCCCGTCCCGGGCGGGACGCCCCAGCCCCGAGCCCTGTCCGGCATCCAGCTCCTTCTGTTCTGTGGGGCTGGGCGAGGGGTGCGCTTGTGGCTGCGGGGGGGCGGGGGGGATGGGGGTCTCCAGGCTGCGGTGCAGGCACGTGATGGTTTCCCCACCCCAGGAGTGGAATGACTACAAGCTGCGCTGGAACCCGGCCGATTTCGGCAACATCACGTCCCTGCGGGTCCCCGCGGAGATGATCTGGATCCCAGACATTGTCCTCTACAACAAGTAGGAGGAGGTTGGGGGTGGTGAGGACCCTGGGAAGAGCTCTCGCTGGACAGGGGGCTGGGGGGACGGGCTGGAATTGGGGCGCGGGGTGGGGTCAAAGGAGGCCCCCTGGATGCGCTGGGGAGGTGGCCCTCCTCAGTGTCCGCATCTCCCCACTCAGTTCCATCGACACCAACACCCATCACTACCTTTTCTCTTACATTTTGTTCTTCATTCACACGCTGCATGCACCCAACACCTGCTACGTGCTGTGTAGACGCAGATTTTCCAACACAGTATTATTTGAAAAAGGTGCTTGGTGCAGGGTCTGAAAATAATGCCTAAGGGCTGGCGATTTGAGGGTGGCAGGCGCCTTGGAAGGGGCCGGGCATCGGGGTAACACCTCCCTGGAGGCTTGCACCGCGGTGGGGTCTTTTAAAAGATTCTTCATGGTTGCCTTTCGTCAGACTCCAAAGGGAGCCTTTGAGCACAAGCCTAAAAGCGATGACAAGGAATGGGTGTGTTTGCCATCAAGTAACTTCACTTAGAAGACAAGAACTTAGCATTAAAAGCAGTTTGGTGTGATGTTTGCAAACAGAACCCCACTCTGCCCAGCATCTCCCAACTTATTTGGCCTAAGTTTGGAAGAACCGTTTCTCAACAATAAACGAAAAGGAAATTTCGCTGAGCCTGGACAGCCCTCGGGGTCCACGACCTCTCTGGTGCTGGCTCACAGGACCTGTGAGCATGCGCAGTCGGGGCTCCTGCGCGGGTTG
>NW_004567115.1:51231957-51235196 GCF_000260355.1 Condylura cristata | reverse complement strand
GGGGGCTGGCTCCAGCCTGCCGGCTACCTGTGCCCTCCACCCACCCCCTTATCTCTACCCTGGAGCCACTCCCCGACGCCCGTCTGGTTTCTGCTGCTTGTGCACGGGGCGCTCTGGCGCAGTCTTCTCCGGAGATGAGACCCAGAGTTTTAGGGTTGCCACGGAGGCTGCGCCCGCGGGGCTCCATCCCTCCAGGGACCCAAGGGGCTCGTGCTCGCTTCGGCAGCCAGCCGTGGGAGGGACCCAGGGATTAGCCATTACGCGTGGCCCCCGCCCAAGGGTGACCGCAACTCCGAAGCCTCCCCTCTTTTAAAAGGAGGGTCTTTCCCCACACCCCTAGCCCCGAGCTGCACCTCTTTCCTCAAAACGGGGTGCATGCGCCATCTAGTGGAATTGTGTGAGGTGACAAAATACCTCCGTAAAAATACTGAAAATTGGCTCTGATCTGTTTGTCGCCTTCATCTTCCCAGCGTGCCTGTATCTCAGCTGGGAGCTGCTCCGCGGGAAAGCAGTTTCTGGGGCGCGTCCCTCTCCGTCTCCTGAGTGCAGGATGGGCGGTGGGAGCTGGAGGGGCGGGTGACTCTTCAAGATGCACCCCAGGAGCCCTCTGCGCCACCTCCCCCAGGGAACCCCGGCTCCGACGCCCAGGAGGTCGGATGCCTTGCAGATCCCTGCGCTCCCCGCGGGCCACTAGAGGACGGCCCTGGACTCAGCCGCCCACCTCCCCTAGCCCCTGCAGCCCCTGCCCCCTCCGCCCAGTCCAGCTCTCCTGTTAGTTTTCCCTTCTGCTCCTCTGTTCCCTGTCTGGGGCACGCGGCAGGCGCTCCCCATCCTGGTCTCTCCAGGATGGGCAATGGGAGGCCTGCTATCCCTCAACAGCTAGCGCAAGGGGTAGCTCGCACGGTGACCGGCTCCGTGCAGCCAGAAGGGATCCCCGCCCAGGGTCTTGGGGAGCCTTCCCACCCCCTCAGTGTGCTGTTGCCAGACTGCCGCCTGGCGCTGTGGGAGCTGCGCCCAGGGCTGAGACTCGTTTCTCCTGATTCCTCCCGTCAAGCATGCGGTCACTTCGCGTGTCCCCCCCAGGGGGGCCCTGGGTGGCCAGGCTGGCTCAGAAATACTTCCTCACCAGCAGGGGGCGCCCTCACCCGCTGGGGGAGAAATATGCGAATAAGTCAACATTTAACTTGAACGGAATCCAAGGGGCCGTCAAACGATGAGTCCCTGCAATCACAAACAGTGGAAATGTCATATATATGTTCTAAAAGATAATCAGATGTGGATGGCACCTATAATGTTGTAAGTTCACAGTGGTTTACATTCTTGGCATTTCCCACGCATCGCAGCATGTGCGACTAAAAGATGGAGCTTGAAAGAGGAGGTGGGTGGCTAGAAACGGCTGGGGACAGTCTCGCCCCCTCGCTTACAACCCAATAACTCGCTCAGAGCCGGCTCTGCTGTTGGGGTCCCCTGCTGCCGGCAGCAGCGTGGCGCCCAGCTCCTCTCTCCCCCCCAGTGCAGACGGGGAGTTTGCGGTGACCCACCTGACCAAGGCACACCTCTTCTCCACGGGCACCGTGCACTGGACACCGCCCGCCATCTACAAGAGCTCCTGCAGCATCGACGTCACCTTCTTCCCCTTCGACCAGCAGAACTGCAAGATGAAGTTCGGCTCCTGGACCTACGACAAGGCCAAGATCGACCTGGAGCAGATGGAGCAGACCGTGGACCTGAAGGGGTACTGGGAGAGCGGCGAGTGGGCCATCGTCAACGCCACGGGCACCTACAACTCGCAGAAGTACGACTGCTGCGCCGAGATCTACCCCGACGTCACCTACTACTTCCTCATCCGGCGGCTACCGCTCTTCTACACCATCAACCTCATCGCGCCCTGCCTGCTCCTCTCCTGCCTGACCGTGCTGGTCTTCTACCTGCCCTCGGACTGCGGCGAGAAGGTCACGCTCTGCATCTCCGTGCTGCTCTCGCTCACCGTCTTCCTGCTGCTCATCACCGAGATCATCCCGTCCACCTCGCTGGTCATCCCGCTCATCGGCGAGTACCTGCTCTTCACCATGATCTTCGTCACGCTGTCCATCGTCATCACCGTCTTCGTGCTCAACGTCCACCACCGCTCGCCCAGCACCCACAACATGCCCCGCTGGGTGCGGGTGGTCTTCCTGAAGCGGGTGCCCCGCTGGCTGCTGATGAGCCGGCCCCTGCCCGCCCCGGAGCTCCTGGTCCCCCCGGGCCCGAAGCCCAGCGCCCCCTGCGGCTGGCTGGAGACCAGCGTGGACGCGGAGGAGAGGGCCGAGGACGAGGAGGAGGCAGACGGGTGGGCGTGTGCGGGGCGCTCTCCCCCCTCCACCGGTGTCCTTTGCAGCCACGAGGGCCTGCGCCGAGGGGCCTCGGGTCCCCAGGAGGAGGCCCCGCTGCAGGAGGGTGGGGTGATGCTGTCACCCCGCGTCCAGAAGGCGCTGGAAGGCGTGCACTACATTGCCGATCACCTGCGGTCTGAGGATGCTGACTCTTCGGTGAGTCGGGCTGGGGGCGGCCCCGGCGACGCTGCAGCCCCGCAGGAGCCCTCTGGGCCTCGGTGTCAGCTGGGCCAACCCAGGCCCCTCTGCCAGGCCCCCACCCAGCCCCGCCGGGACAGAGCGAGGGTTTGGACATGAGCCGCTGACTGGCAGGTACAGAACGGCAGTCAGCAGTGGCCAGCTGGGCCGAGCGGGAACGGGACCCCCTGAGAGGAGCGTTCCCGGCCCCCAGGTCACCCCTAGCGGTGTCGGGAGGCGAGGACCTGGCTCCAGGAGCCACGGGATCCACTGGACACGCCAGGTCCTGTGGGTCTCCTCCTCGTTCGCATCACTTTTCACTCACACACCCGGTGGCGTCTTGGTTGTGACCCCCACCGTGTCCATCATGGTTGGGTGAGCAGGTCACCAGCCAGGCAGGGGAGCACCCTAGGGCAGGGTGGAAGGTCAGAGGTTATTACTGGCTGGCCTCGTTGAGGGAAACACTGAGCGCGATCTAGCCTGGGAGCAACTCGGAAGCCAGACCTGCTGGCCTGGGCTGTGAGCCCGTGCCACAAGGCCTCCTCTCTGCGCCCACTTCCCTGGGCCTCCTGGGCTGTGAGCCCGTGCCACAAGGCCTCCTCTCTGCGCCCACTTCCCTGGGCCTCCTGGGCTGCCCTTGTGCCCACTGGTCTCCTCTCTGTGCCCACTTCCCTGGGCCTCCTGGGCTGC
>NW_004567115.1:51217433-51231857 GCF_000260355.1 Condylura cristata | reverse complement strand
GCCTCCTGGGCTGCCCTTGTGCCCACTGGTCTCCTCTCTGTGCCCACTTCCCTGGGCCTCCTGGGCTGCCCTTGTGCCCACTGGTCTCCTCTCTGCGCCCACTTCCCTGGGCCTCCTGGGCTGCCCTTGCCACCTCCTGTCTCTGCCTCCCGCAGGCGGGTGGGCGAGGGGCAGTATGGGGTAGTGAACGTCGTCACCGTTTTTTAGACTGCTGTGGTGTCTCTAGAACCTTCTTATGTCCCTCTAGCCTCTATCTGGGGCCTGCAGATAGGCTCTGCTGAGTGGGAGGGATGGAAGAGGGCAGAAGCATGGGGGGCCGACTGAGCCTCCAGACATTCCCTTCGCCCCACCCCTACTGCTCCGGCCTCGGCTTCCTGAGCCTGGGGGGCCATGCTGGCCGGGACTCTCCCCCTCTCCCAGGCCTGTGTGACCGAACACCCCTTCCCCGTGCAGGTGAGGGAAGACTGGAAGTACGTGGCCATGGTGATAGACAGGATCTTCCTCTGGCTGTTCATCATCGTCTGTGTCCTGGGGACCGTCGGGCTTTTCCTTCCTCCCTTCCTGGCCGGAATGATCTGACTTCACGCCTGCCCCTTGCAGCCATCTTTACGGTCTCTGTGGAGGCCCCATGGTGGCCTGGCCTTGGGAGATGCCCCTGGAGAACCCGCCTGACACGGACGCACTGCCTACGCGCCAGGACCTCAGGGTGCAGGGCGAAGAGAAGCAGGTCCATCGGGGATGAGTCTGTGGAGTGAGGGGTGCAGGTGTTGAGTGACAGGCCAAGCGGGTGGGCGGGGCCGGGGCCGAACAGTGGGCGGGGCCAGGTGGTGGGCGGGGCCAGGCAAAGGGGCAAAAACAGTGACTCTCAAGGGCAGGGAAGATGGAGAGGGTCCCCCCCGTCCCCGTGGGGTGGGATGGGAGGTTCTGGGTGGCATCTTGGACTGGGACAGCAGAAGCTGCCGGCAGGGTGGGCTGTGGGAGGAGGTGAGGAAGGCTTGTCTTGGATCTGGCCAGCAAAGGTGGCAGCCTGAGCCTGTGGTCCAGCAGTAAAGTGGGGTGGGCTCTCACAGAAGGGGCCTGGGGGTGGCCGGGCTGGCAAGGCAGGCCGGACCTTCTGGGGTGACAGCTGGTGGGTGCCAGTAGCTGGGCCCTCCCTTCCGTAGGACACTTCCAAGCCCCCAGGTGTCCCCTCACCTGCAGCCCAGCGCCCACCCTGCTGAAGACTGACTGGGCAGCAGCTGCCCCTGGAGGCCAGCCGCACCAGGGGCCTACCTGGGGGTCCCCTCGCTCCGCACATGAGGCTCAAGCTCGCGGGCAGCCCCCCCCCCCAGCGCAGCCCCGTGCTCCATCGTCGGCAGCTGGTCTGCGGCGAGGCTGGTCTGGGAGCGGAGGCCCCGCTGGCCCCTTCCCTGGCCACTCCACAGCCAGCACTGTGGGGCCACACTGGGCTCGGGGGGCCAAGGGGAGCTGGCTGCATTGCTCTGGAGCCTCCTCCCACCTGCTGGGGACCTTTGGGGCTGCTGCCCCCCACCGTGGACTCGAGCAACCCAGGAGCCTAGAGGAGCTGCTTCCCCAGGGGCGGCCTTTGCCGAGCCCCCAGGCCTGTGCAGGCCCCTGCAGGCCACAGCAGCCCCCAGTCCCCCAGGCCCCCCCCCCCCCCAGCTAACAGACACAGTGCTGGGCCAGTGGGGGTTCCCAGAAGGGGGACTGAGCAGGGCAAGCTCCCAGTTTCCTGTTGGCCTTTGGGGTACGCTCCTTCCAAATCCTCACGGGCCGGTCCCCAACAGACCCAGGGGAAACCCCCTGGCTGGGATACCCCAGTCCCACCTCAGCGCCTCAGTTCTCTCCAAAGACGCCCACACAGTGGCCCTTTTACGACTCTGGTCCTTCCCCTTTCCCATAAACGCAGCCCCCCCCCAGACTGGCCTGGCGCGGGGTGTCCTGCCTGTCACTTATTCATGTCTCCGTCCACTCTGCATGTCAGTAAAGAGACGAACGATAAGCCGCTTCCTCAGCCGTGTGCCCGCCTCAGTGTGTCCAGGCCAGCCAGGCCTCCGCGGCCCTGGCCACGTGGCTGCCAGCGGGGACTGTCCTGCATCCCTCTGGGGTCGCCTCGGCCCAGGGCAGTGGCCTGGGCCCCTCACCTGCAGCTGCCGTGGGCACAGGCGGATTCTCCCAAGGAGCAGCGCTGGCCCGGCTGCTCCACAAAGAGCACATCCGAGCAAACCGTAAAGCAAATGATACAATTTTATTCATCCACAAGTCAAATAGAAAGAAGGTAAAAGTGTTTTCCACCGTCACAAGAGAGGAAGGGCGTGGAGGAGGGGGCGGGGCCGGGGCGTGGAGGAGGAGTAAGAAAAGGGAAGCGAAGGGAGGGAGAAGAGGCCGAGGGGGGCTGGCTGTCCAGGGCGGGGCCTTTGGGCCTCACCGCTCCCCTCCTCCCGACCCATGTCCTGCGGATGATGGGGGTCCAGGGCTCCCACAGCTCACTCCTGGCTGTCTGAGGCTCCCCCCTACCCGGGGCACCCGCTGTCAGTCCAGACTACACTCATTAAATAAACTCCAATATACACTGTACAAGGAAGCCGGCCCGCCCTCCTCACCGCTGCCCGACCCCCAAGGAGGGGCCTGCATGGGCCCAGGAGGAGGGGTGGCTAGACCCCCAAATTGGCCCGCCACGTCCACGCATAAAGCCACTGGGTGCACCCCTGCACCCTCAATTGGTCAGGCCGGTGCGAGGGGGGTGTGGCCAGCAGATGGCTCCCCGGGAGCCCTCCGTCACCCCTGTTTCTACAGCCCTGAGTTCCCCTCTGTCTAGCTGCAGCCTGAGCAGCACAGTCTGGGGTTGAGGTGGGGACGGGGTCGTGCGAAGTGGCAAGGGCAGGACCCCTTGGGGACCCCCAGCAGACCCACATGTCCGGAGGCGAGGCGGGGGCGGGGCGGGCAGGGCTCGGCGGGCGGCAGGCAGGGCGAAGACGCAGGGGGTGCCCTTGTCACTCTGCAGGCGGGCGCGCCAGGTTGGCCAGGACCTTGGCCTGGTCCACGGCATCCAGAAGGTTCTTGGCGTCCACGGCCAGGGCGTGGGAGGCCGTGAGCATCTGCCGCTTGCACTCCTCGCTCAGGGAGGTCACCGCGTTTTGCTGGGCCAGTCGCATCTTATTGATGAGCTCGGCCAGGTCCTTGTTGAGCAGTTTCTGGGTCCCCTCAATCTGCCGGAAGTGAGCGCAGGGGAGGCTGGACCGGCTGGCTGCCGAGGCCACGCTCCGTGGGAAGCGAGGCTGCCGCGGCCTCCCGAGCCTCCCAGGGAAGGCAGCTGGGCTCATGCGCCAGGCTGGCAGCCTGGCCGGAGCCGGGCACTCACCTCCGTCCGGGAAGATGGCGGCAGGGAGGGCAGGAGGTCGTCCACGCTCCCAATGAGCTTCCGCAGGGTCATGCCCACATTCTGGGGAGAGGATGGGCAGTGACGGTCACCTCTGGCTTTTCTAAAGGCCACGTTTCCCTCACCAAGAACTCTCCTGGACCGTGCCTGCCTCCTGGAGTTGCCTGGCTCGAAATTCCCTTTGCCCACCTTGACTTAAAGGGAACCTCCTGGGACCGACAGAGGCCTGGCCCCTCCTGCTCCGTCCGAGGCCAGCAGGGCCGCTTCGGTGCCGTGCCCGCTGCCCACTCACCTTCACCACCCCCACGTACTCCTCGGGCGGCAGCTGAGTGAGGTCGTTCTTGAGCTCCAGCACCGCCCGCACCAGCTCTGTCACGTTGAGGTACACCAGGTCGTCCGTCCGGTCCAGGTTAGCCGTGGGCTGGATGGACTGGCGTGCGGAGAGGCGGAGGCAGGGTGAGGCACGCCGGGGGACCCACCTTTCTTTCTGGGCAGGCACCACCGGGGCCAGCTCCCCAGGCGAAGCGCCCCTGCGGCCCCAGAGCCCCGGGCCGGGCACTCCCTCCCTCTCTCCGTGTCCAGGCGTGGTCTCGTGGCCGAGTCTGCGGCCTTCTTACAGCCCACGGGAGCGGCCTCCCGCCAGGCCGTGATCGGCAGGGGCCCGGCGGCCGCCACGCCTCGCGGTGACTCGGACCTGCAGCCCGGGTGGGAACCACGGCTGCAGGAGTGAGGGGACAGGCTTGAGGCGGGACGGGGCCTCGCCCGCCGCCCTGGGGCGAGACCAGTGGTGTCCTTCCGCGGGGCTGGGCTCACGAGACAGGAGACTGGCCTTTCCCTGGCTTCTGTGGAGGGGCTTTGTGGCCTTGGGCCAAGCGAGGCCTGCTCCGGCCCTCGCCCGTAGCGGCTGCTGGGCTGGTCCTCAACGAGGCGCCGAGCCCCGCTCACGGGCTTGTCTCGGGGCCGGGCTCATCATCAGCTTCCGCAGAGCCAGTCCTTACCTGTGTTCCCAGCCTCGGTGGCTTCTGGGGGGGCCCCGTGAACTCCGCTGTGAGGGGAGACGGGGAAGGGGTTGCTCAGCAGCTCCTCCCTGCCCCCCCCGCCAGCCCTCTCCTCACTGCCAGACGACCCGGGAACAAAGCCTGATCCCAGGAGGATGGTGGGGAAACGGCCGCTCTGGTCCCCCCAGTCCTGCTGGGGCCCACTGGGGCCCACTGTCCAGAGAGAGGAGCCCAAGTCGCACGGGCAGGCGAGAGAAGATGGCGCTTCTCCCTGCCGCACGTCCTGCCTGGCACACGCTGGCCTCCCTGCTCGCACGGAGGGGCTCTGGGCTGTGGCCTCCGCCCTGGGCAGCAGAGCTGAGGGGACACGGGAGGCCCCGGGGTCAGCTCAGGCCTGTGGGGTCGAGAAGGCGAGTCGGCAGAACCTCACTGCTCACAGCCACTTTGCTGGGTGGGTCCCGTAGGGCTGCTGCCAGAGCTGGGGGAGCACGGCCCGGGTCGCCCTGTGCCCCCGCCCCTGGAGGGGTTCCCGGCCGCGCTTGTGCAGTCCCTGTGCCTCGGCTTCCATTTGTCAAAGGAGAGAGCCCGGCAGGACCATGCACCGGGGGCCGGGCTCCCGAGCCTGCCACGCCCGTGCGAGGGGCCTGGCGTCATCTCGGCTGTCTCGTGGGCTGCACCGCCGTGGCCACCCCTTGGCACCTGCCGGGCTGGGCGCTGTTACGTGGGGGTGGGTGCTGTTACGTGGGCTGGGCACTGTTACGTGAGGCCGGGCGCTATTACGTGGGGGTGGGTGCTGTTATGTGGGCTGGGCGCTGTTGCGTGGGCTGGGCGCTGTTACGTGGAGGTGGGCGCTGTTATGTGGCCCAGGAGCTGTTACGTGGGCCGGGCACTGTGACGTGGGCCGGGCGCTGTGTCGTGGGCCGGGAGCTGTTATATGGGCTGGGCCTGTTACGTGTGCAGGGTGCTGTTATGTGGGAGTGGGCACTGTTACGTGGGGGTGGGTGCTGTTACGTGGGCCGGGCACTGTTACGTGGGCCGGGCGCTGTGACGTGGGCCGGGCTGTTAAGGTCAGTGCCACATCCCCAGCTGCCCCCTCTGGGATGAAGATGAGGAGCCAGACTCTGCCGCCTCCCCCGCCCCACCTCGGGCAGGGGCTTCTGGAGAGCCCCCCTGTGCCCCCTGCCCGCCCTCCTCTCCCACCCCAGGGCCCTGAGGTGAGCCTCGCTGGGAGGCAGGCGGAGCTACTACAGCCTCCTCAAGTGTCTCCAGTGGGGGACAGCTGGGGCCCAGCACCTCCAAGTAAGTGTGTGGGGGGGTCAGGGCACAGACGGTCTGAGGCCGGACCCGGGACCCCGCAGCAGAGAGAGGAAAGAAACAGGGGCCTGGGCGGGGCGAGCAAGGAGGTGGGGCGCCACATGACCGAGGGCTCGCTCTGAACCCCCAAACTAAGCTTCTCTGCGTGTTCCGACTCGGGCCAGGGCAGGCGTGTCTGAAGCCGCAGGCCGACCCCGATGCCTGGCCAAGCGGGGACCCACGTGCATGCCGCGTGCAGAGTCCGGGGGTACTCACTGTAGCCGGCCTCCTTTTCTGGGGTCTGGGAGAAAGGAAGGAGAGGGCAGGTCACAAAGGCAGCCCTGGGGATCCTCCTCCCCTCTCCGACGCGCCCCCACTCCTCAACCTGCAGTTCGAGGCCCCAGGGGTGCTCCTGAGCCAGAGGGGCTGGGGGCTTCTGCCTCCCTGGTGCTGGGCAACGGCTGGGCGCCAGGGTGCCCAGCACGGGGGAGCTTGGGGAGGGAGGAGACTGGCCCCCAGAGGACAGGCAGAGGAGGTGGCAGCCCGAGGCCTGGAGCTGGGGTCCTGTCCCCCAAGGCTCCCCCACCAGGCCCTGACGCGAGACAGAGCAGTGACTTACCAGCGGGGACTTGTCATTCATGTAGACCATGGGGTCCTGGAGGGAGCGAGCAAAGCAGAGGTCTTAGGGTTCTGCGACAGAAAGCCCCGAGGATGCCGGGGGAGCAGCCCCGCCAGCTGGCAAGGGGGAGAGAGTGGGGAGGCACGAGGGTGCGGCAGCCCAGCCACCTCCCGCCAGCCTGCGGGCTGCTGCAGACACGCCCGGCTGCACCGCGCTCACCAGGGACTTCTCCTCCCGCCTCAGCCACTGGTAGTCCTCCACCATCTGCTTCTGCTGCTTGTCCAGAATCTGCCGCATCTTGGCCCTCTCGGCCTCCCACAGCTGCTGGGCCTCCTCGCGGCTGCTGGGCCGGACGAAGTCCTCCTCCTGGGGCGCAGCGGGGAGAGGAGAGGGCGCCCTGAGCCGCGTGCCCGCCGGCTGGGGGCGGGAGGAGCCCTGAGGCTCCCCCGGGAGCGTGGTCCTCCAGCCCACGGCCACGGGCGCGCACTGAGCCCAGGGCACAGCCTGCCGCGACAGCTGTGCCCTCAACGACTGCCCTTGTATTTTCTCTGCGGGCATCTCAGGGTCACTGTCACCTAATAAGCTGAGGACGGCAAAGCCGGCCCCTGGGAAGCGCTGGGTGCTGGCCTCGGCCCCGCGGCAGCCCACCTGGACGTTGTGGGCAGTGAAGCTGTCCAGCAAGGCGGGGCCTGGCTGGGGGCGCATGCACCCGCGAAGGCGCCTTTCTACGGAAACAGACCCCGCACTCAGACAACACCGTGCAGACTCATCAAGCTGAAAGACACGCGCACCGGGAGCTAGGAGGGGCAAGCGCCGAGAAGTACTGTGCTGGAGATGTGCAGAAATCTCCCCTTAGCTGTCTTAGCGCAGCCCGTCTCGTCGGACGCGGCCTTTGCCCTTACTCAGCTTGATTCCTTAAGCAAGAGCGGTGCGTCTCTTCTTATTACTCCCTGAGCCCTGCCCGGGGCTCACGCCCACAACTTCCCGCTCAGTCACTTCAAACGGTCTCGCTTGTGGCTGCTGCACGCGGTTGTGTGGCCTCCTGTGGGTCACTGGCGGCTGGGCGCCCCCAGAGCGCCGGGGGAGACCTTTCCCTGGCATCCAGCTCAGCAGGGCGATGCATGACCTCACCAGCCGCTTGCACACATGCTGTCTACTTTACTCTCTCCTGCTTGGGTGAGTCATCATCTCGGATGGGCCTCTAGAAGGAGGCCCCACGAACTGTCCAAAACACAGTTGCTCCAGCCACGCAGCTTATGTAGTTCAAAATAGTCACACTGGGGTTTTTCCATGTATCCATGAGCTTCAGTTGCTGCTCTCAACTTCTAACAGACTCCCCTCACCAGTCAGACTCCGGGCTGAGAGATTCTCGGCTCAGTCACCTACTCAGCCACTGTTTATGCAGCAACTGCTATTTCGCAACCAGGGCCAGGTGCCGGAGACTAGGATGGTGGACAGGGCCGTGTCCTGTTGTCCATGAGCTACATGAACAAGAGCAGGCCCGGGGTTCTCAGCCTCGGCGCTGCTGCTGTTTCAGGTCTGACGCTTCCTCGCGGGGGGGTGGGGGGGGCGGCTCCCCTGCCTATTGCAGGATGCTCAGCAGCAGCTGTGGCTGCCATCTTGGCTGCCAGGCGCTTTTACGCCTCCCCTGTTGTAGCAAAAGTGCCTCTAGTCACCCCCAGTGTCCCCTCAAAATCATCTTGTTTGAGAGGAGCTGCACTAGACCTCATTTTAAGAAAAAAAAAAATCCAAATGTAAGAGTATTTTATAAGTATAAGCTTGGTAGGAATAGAATAAGCTACTTTTTTATTTTATTTATTTACGTGGAGGGTGGTGCTCTCCCTGGGGGTATTTTAGTCCTAGAAACAGTCCCAGCTGAACATCACCACCTACATACACAGTGGCCTGGCCACTGGGGCCACTGACCAGCAGGCATCAGACATTCTGAATAAAGAGCTAGGACTTGCCAGGCCTGAGAAAGGTGGACGGTCCAAGGCTGAGTGAGCCCAGGAGTCACCGGGGCCCAGAAACCGCCGCGCTGTGAATGCTGAAGGCAGGTCCTGACACAGCCACCTCACCTGTCCTGGTACCATCACACCCAGTGTCTCGCCACAAGCGGCAGGTCTGTTCCTGCGCCTTCCGATTTAATAGTAAGGCTCAAGGGCAAACGAGATTAAAAACATTGACTTGGCGTAAGTCTTACAGGGCTTACTTGCCTGAAACGTAGCTCAGCGATTCTTAGCAGGCAATTGCTACACACTCTTCAGAGGAACCGGGCCCTTGTGTTTTAAAACGACTCTCCCAAGCTGGCCACCTCCATCCTCTGGCTACCCCATCCTGCCAGCCCGTCCCCTTGTTCCATCTTCCTCATTGCACTCAACCTGCCCCACACCTCCCTTCGGCTTCCCGACACTCGGTCTTGGCTCGGTCTCGCCTCCGCCTCTCCCACCCCCTGCATCTGAGTTTCTTCCTGTCCAAACCTTTCTCCTCCTCTGAGGCCCAGCTGAATAAAAAAAGCTGGAACGCAGAGTCGTTTCCCCTCTAAAATCCGGTGCACCTTTGCCTATCTCTTTGATCCACTCACCCCTCCTGGTTTGCATTCTAGTAAATGTGCACCTGGCCTGCTCCTTCTGGCGGGCGGGAAGCTCACTGAAGGCAGAACCAACCGGTTCTCTTTTCAGCACCGAGGTCAGCGCCTAGCCAGCCTCAAGGCTAGTGAGCAAATTTTATGACTATTTTAAACCCCAATTGTGAGGATTTCAAGAGGGAGACTGAAGCCATCTTGACTCTGGGTTGGCAACCCACAGGTTCCCAGATGAGTCAGGCAAGAATTAGTCAGTAGGAAATTGTTTTTGCTGGAAATCTATCCCTGATTTCGCTAGATGCTTTCAAATACTTTGCAGGGAGTCTATTCCACCTTTTCAATCTTCTGCATGGAAGAGACCTTTCAGTGCTTCTGGTATAGATGCACCATAAAATGGGGTTTATGCCTTTAACTTTATTTTTTTTTTGGTTTATTTAAAGAAATGCTCATTATGTTCTTTTAGGCAGACTTTCCTTCTGGCAAGTATTTCTAAGCCCCTGCCACAAAAGGCCTTTTTCCCTCCTGCAGTCTGTCTTTATGGAACTGAACTAAGTCCTGATGGGGCTGCAGGGCACAGACAAAGGCAAAGCCACCCCTCCAATGTGCAAAATAGCTTCTTTTTAAAAGGATACAATTTAAAGCAAAACTCACTAAAATTCAATTAATTATGAATAAAGAGTCAAAGGCAGGGGGGTGGAGGAGCAGAACACTGCCTAAATTATAGTGCATACTTGAAAGTGAAGCGTTATTATTATTAAGTCTGTGCTAAGATAGAATTGGTTAAATTAATATAAAAGAGAAAAATGAGAAAGGTCAGCAGAAAATTTATTCCCCCACAATGGGGCCTGCTCCCTGTGGTCCCTCTGTGTATCTTACTCATTTTGGAGTCCTACTGAATTGAGAATAGTGACACAGAATAGAACAACACACTGTGTCATGTTTTCTGCACCTGCTGTGGGAAACGTACTTTCCCCCCAAATTTGAGTCCCATATACTGAGTCTGAAGCATCACGCATGTATGCAGAGTATACAGGTTGTTTAGAGTCTGAATAATAAGGATGTTAGTGTGTTTTGTCAACACCAAGAGTCAGGTTAGTGAAACAGGTCAAGCGTTCGTGGTCACCGACCACAGGGGCTATTTGCACTGAAAGGGGTCAGTGGACATCTCGTCACAAGCAAAAACACCTTCAAAGAAAACAAGGCTTCACGACTGGACTCGACAGACTCGAGGAAGCTGGTGACAGAGGTGACCAGGGAGGGTGGCTGAGCCCCCCGTGGCCCCCAAGCTGCCTCCATACAGCAACTCGTACAGAAGCAGCAGGCACAGCTGTCACAGGGAAGCATTTCCCTTGACTGGGGAGAGACTGAGCAACCAGACAACGAGGCGGGAATGGCGGAGCGGAGCCAGCCCCCCGCACTGGGCTCGGCCGCCCGCTGCACCTGCCCCACAGGACACCTGGGGCTCAGGAAAGGCGACGCCACGTCCTTCAGCACTAAGGGCAGGGGCAGCCCAGAGCCCGAGTCCAGGGAGCAGCGGAGCGGAGCGGAGCTGGCTGGAGCCCCAGGCTGCTGTGTTTGCATGGGAGAGGCTGTCACGGAGCCCCGGTGGCCTGGCCGACACACACAAGCGAAGAGAGCACCTCCTGAGCTCGAGGCGCGGGGTCCTGCGGCCCCCGGACCCCTCCCTCCAGCAGCTTCTTCGGTGCAGGCGGGGACCCGGCATGCAGAGTCCTTACCCGCATGCTGTGGCGCTTGAAGACATTGTGCCGGTGGAGAGGCGGGGTGTGCAGCGAGTTTACGGGAGATGGGTACTCCATAGGGCTGGTGAGCGTAGGTGAGCTGGCACACAGACCCTCAGGGACCTATTCAGGAGAAGCAGAGAAGCACCAGGCACAGGGACAAGGCCAGAAGGTGGACAATTAGCGGCCACAAACATGCGCACAAAGAAACAATACTTGAACACTACGGGAGGACCCGCACGAGGCCTCCGGAGCTGACAAAGAGCGCGGCGGGCGTGTTGCTGGGGACACACACGGCTCTCGGCTGCGAGCTGGCGCTGTCCTAGGGGCTGGGGAGAAGCATCCCCCCAGCATGAGGGGTCACCCGTGGGACTGTCCTACAGGGAACACGTCTCCCGCAGGGTCCTCGGGAAAGACCTGTCCCTCGCAGGTTTACGTCGTGTTGCAAGTGGCCAGGTGTGGTTCGCCTACAGAGACGTGCCTGCCTATGAACGTTACTTGCGGACTATTTTAGACATCCCAAATAGGCGCGTTTCCCTTGAGGGGCAGGGCTTCTGTCCCCTGCACCCTCGTGCCAACGGGTGACGCGGTACTTCCGAAATTCTATAATCACCTAAATGAATGGTGAGCCAAGAAATTAAAGACGTCTCTGTCTGCTCGGGCTTGTTCTGACCCAGGACGTTCCTTGGGGAGAAAGGGATGACCAGGAACACCACCTCCCTGTAAACGCTACCCAATCAGCGGGCTGTTTCTGAGGGTCGAGACGCTCGGTGATCACGGCGCTCTGAGCTCAGGGCCAGGGCCCGCTGCCTGAGGTGCGAGACGAGGTCGGACTGCAGCTCTGGGGGGGCGGGGCGGCAGGGCTGGGGCCCCACCTGGCTGGGGTGCTGGCGGGTCTGCTCGAGTGTGTGTCACTGAGCACTCTGAGTTCAAGTTGTTTTTTTTTGGTACCAAGGAAGAGCTGATGCAGGCCACGCCCGGCACCCAAGGGCAGCAGGAGGCTGTTCCGGGAAGGACGGAGGGACGGAGGCCTCGCGACACTGTCTCGTGCGCTTACCTGGAACTGCAGCTTGGGCGCCAGCAGGTTGGTTTGTGGAGGGGGCCTGAACTTGGGCCGGCTGGGCTGGAGAGAGAAACCAGAGGTGACCCGCCTTGCCTCTCCTGGGGGCGAGGGCCGCTCACCCAGGGAACCAGGTCGGAGGGGGCTTGTTACGAAGGATGGAGAGAGGAGGGTCAGGGCATCGCTCAGCAATTCCGCGTCTACGTGTCAAGCGCGGCACAGGGGGGAGAGGGAAGCCTCACTGCCCTCCTGGTGTCCTTGGGGCCCACGGTCGCTAATTGGAGGGCCCCCGGCAGCGTGTGGCTTCCCTAGATGTGGGAGCCCCTGCCAAGTCAGTAGCGAGACTCACAGAAGTGGGGGGTCATGGGAAAGACACCTGAGCTGGGCCCAGGCCAGCGGGCGCTGAGGAAGGGCCCTGGGCCGGGCAGCTGTGCGATGGGAGTGTGGGGACCCTCCATCCACAGGGTGAAGCCCTACCCTCCAGTGGGATGGCATTCGGGGGTGAACCCCTCGGTTTAGGTGAAGCCATGAAGGTGGGACCCCGGGCTGGGGTTAGTGTCTTCCAAGAAGAGACCCGGAGGCCCTTGCTGTCCCCCGGGGGCGGACTCAGGAGCGGGTGCCGTCTGGAAGCCAGGAGAGGCCCCTGCCCGCAGTGACTGCCGATATATTGATCGGGGACTCCCTCGCCTCTGGAGCCCCTTGGCTTAGGTCACCCAGTCTCTGGGGCTTTGATGTGGCAGCCTGAGCAGGCTCATTCGGGCGCCTTTCTTCAGAGTGGCCTAGTGCGGGGCCCTGGCCTCAAGTCCAGAGGTGCCTCAGGGCACATGGACGTGGGGGCTGGGCCTAGACCACTCACCCCCACCCCTGCTCACGGCTCCCAGGCGATCTGTATTTGCCTAAAACACACCGAGAAGTGCCTGCCTTGCAAGGGACATGTCCCCAGGGGCGATTCTCTGCCTCAAAGACCCCAAAGGCACGTGCTCTCTTGCCAGGGCACCGAGGTGATGGGGTGGGGGAGCTCTGGCTGTGAGCGGCTGGGCTGGGGCAGTGTGTGTGTCTGAGTGTGTGCAGGAGGGGAGCGGGCGGTGGGTGACTGCCAGGAGGGTGCCAGGGGTTGCAGCTCCGGTGAGCGTCACGGGCCCACAACACAGGGCTAACCTTGGGTGGCGGCTCCTGGTAGACTATGGGCTCCAAGATTTTGGGGGGTCGGTAGCGCGTGTTCCTCTCCTGCTCTATGGCGATGTCTTTCTCCATCTGGTAAATGTCACTGCTCAGGAGTCAGGTCAGAGAAGGTGAGAAACAAGGTCAACGGTGCTCCCTGGAGCTCATCCCTCCATTCAAGGGGACTCGAGACCCCTTTCCTTTGCAGAGGAAACCTGGGAAGACCCTCTGAGAGAGCCTGGGGCTGCAGCACCCCCCATGGAGGCTCACAGGAAGCAGTGCAAAGCTGGAAAGCCCTTGGGAGCCAGTCCCCGCCCAGTGGGCAGCGACCACTGGGCCTCCCCGCCCCGCCCTGCCCCGTCCGCCATGCCACCCCGCGCGGCCCCGACTGAGCTCTGACGCCCCGGCCAGCTGCACGACCAAGGCCCGTGCTCTACTGGGCCTGTTTTCATGAAACTTCCACCGGGGCACGCAGCCATGTTCAGGGGAGAGGCGGTGCACTCACTCCCGGGGTAGCTGGGGGGTGCATCTCGTCTCCCTTACCCCACCCAGGTGCAGGCCAGCCTGGGACGATGGACCCCCAGGACGCCGGAAAGCCGGCCGGGCCCCTGAGTCCGCACGCTCTTGCATACGGGCACCCACCGGCTCACAGACCACCTGCGCTGGCCGAGACGCCCAGGCCCAGGCCGAGCCGCTCCCGCCCGGGCATGGGGCCAGCAGCGAGCCCAGTGGACAGCCTGCCCCGGAAATGCCCAGCAGGCCAGGCCCGCCGCCTGTCCTACCAGTCCCCGCGCAGGGCCAGCTCAGGCGCCAGTCACTTCCCTGGTCCTTAGTTGTTTACTGTCTGGCGCCTGCTTGACAGAAATCCAATAGTTTATGTCCCTTAAATTGCTCCTTTAGCCATTTTGGAAGTAAAGGAGTCCAGGCTGAAGGCAGCGACGCCCCAGGCCGGTTTCATGAAACACCTTGGGCTCGAGTCTCGGCGTCCAGGGCCTGCCGACCTGTCGGGGGGACTCACTGCCTGAGTGGGGCTCGGGGCTGTGTTGTCAAGTGCACAGGCACAGTTAGATTTCCTACGGGTCCTCGAACCCACCGCACAGCTCACTGTGTCTCGCCGGCTGGGGGACTCGGAACGTGTAAGCACCGCTCCGTGGAGACCTCGACATTTAACGAACTTCTCACTCCAAAGACTGGGAGGGACGCTTCCAATTCTTTCTTCACCCCAACGAGGGCTGTCAGACGGTGTGACTGGGGCCCTGGGGTCTTGGGGTGACCTTCCCCTCACACCCGAACAGCTCCTGGCCACCCATGGCAAGTGGACAGGTACCTGGAATCTCTCCCCCCAAATAACACCCCTCGCCGCTCCCCAGGGTTCTTGAACCCCCAGAATGACTCATGAATGAACGATCACCCCAGGGGCTTCTCAAGTAGCGCCTTCCAAATAGTTTTCTTTTGAAATCCTCTGGCTTTTCAAATCTCCTCTACGGAGGGAACTAGAACGAGCTGGGGAGTCAAGGGGCCCTTTACGCTGGCGATCTCCCGGGCCGACTGGGGCCCCTTCCCCTACGGACGGATGCAGGGTCATTTCCAC
>NW_004567115.1:51210630-51215983 GCF_000260355.1 Condylura cristata | reverse complement strand
GTCATAAGGGTGTAGAGGACGGGGGGGCACAGTTCGGGCTTGGGCAGCCGGTCGCCCTTCTCCAGCACCCCGATGACATCCTTGTTCTCCAGCCAGAAGAAGGGCTGCTTGCCGAAGCTCAGGATCTCCCACATGCACACGGCTGAGGCAGGGGGGTGGGCTCAGGAAGGGCGTGGGGTGGGGGTTCACGCAGAGGGCCCCGCCCCTAGGGTCACCGTGGCCCCAGACTCGGGTCCTGCTGTGAGGAGCC
Organism: Condylura cristata; assembly: GCF_000260355.1. Classification (NCBI taxonomy): domain Eukaryota; kingdom Metazoa; phylum Chordata; class Mammalia; order Eulipotyphla; family Talpidae; genus Condylura; species Condylura cristata. Next base: position 51,215,733 of record NW_004567115.1, on the reverse strand, counting down.
CGGGGCCCTCCGCGTCCCCCCAGCCGCCTGGGCTTGCCCCCACCGAGTGTCTGCCAGGACACCGGCCTCGCCTGTCCGTGAACAGAGACTCCCCCAGGTCCCTACCTGGAGCGGTCGGGGTGACCCCGGAGGCAGTCACGCCTCTGTCAGGGCTGCGTGGCAGCGTGGTGCCCACATTGCTGCCCGCGTGACCACGGCAGCCCTGCTGGCCTGTGCCTGAGCCTCGGTGCGTGGACAGGGAGGAATAACCGCAAGGACGGGACTCCGGCCCCGTGGGTGCCCCACGCCGCCGTGCCCTGGGGACGCCATCCTCCCCGGGCTCCCCCAGCAGCCCCTGCGCCTCCTCTCAGTCTGCCTGTGCGGCCCCCTCCAGGGCGTGCTCACATGCGCCCCTGGGGTGGGGGTGGGGTGGGGTGCCTGCGCTCGCAAGAGCCTTTTCCACATGTTGCCCGCCCCCCTCCCCCCCGGCCACCACTGGCCTCCCCGGGGTCTCAGCGGAACTGAACCCTGGCACCGGGGCCCTGGGGGACTGGGGCGCCCAGACCCTGCTCCCCAGACCCCTCTCGGTCCAGCAGGCGAGCACCGGAGCCCTTTTCTGCATCCCCAAACTGCACTCACCAAACATCCAGACGTCGCTGGCCGTGGTGAAGCGGCGGAAGTTGATGGACTCGGGCGACATCCACTTGATGGGGAGACGCGTCACGGAGGCTTGGGGCAGGGCCACGGGAGGCGGTCAGGTGAGACAGGGCGCCCAGGACCCCGGGCCTCCCCCGGGAGCCTCGCGGCCACCCTCACCTTTGTAATACTCCTCATCCTCAATGTACCGGGACAGGCCGAAGTCCCCCAGCTTCACGCACTCGGAGGAGGCCACCAGGATGTTCCGGACGGCGATGTCCCTGGGAGAAGGGCGCCAGGCCAGGGTGAGGGGACAGCCAGGCACGGGCCGCGAGGGGAGAGGGAGCCCGTCGCGTGGCAGAGACGAGCGCCGGCGGCCATCGCAGGGCGACCGGACACACCCACGAGAACAACCAGACACTACCGAGGGAGCGAGGACTCTGGGGCCCGGAGGGCAGGGCCGGGCACGCCCTGGGGTTCCCGCTGCGGGTTAGGGCTGGGCGCTCGCCGTCACAGATCCTGGTGCCCGCAGGGCCTGGAACATCTCCCCGGAACCCAGGCCGAGTGTCCGGTCCCCTCCTCGGCGGGGCGTGGGCCTCCCGCTCCTCCTCGCAGCTGGGCCCCCAGCCGCTGCCTGGGCCTGACCACTCTCGCCCTGTCCTGCGTTTCCGGGGGGAGGTGGGTGGGGCTGAGGGCTCTGGAGCGGCCGGGGCTGGAGCCGACTCTGCTGGGGCCCCAGGCCAGCCGGGCCACACGGCCGGACACGGGCCGGCCCGGGCGCCCTCGGCGGGCGCAGGGAGGCCGCACGGAGGCTCACTCGCTCCCTACCTAGTTTCTCTTTACTATCGAGATGGTGACAACTCGCCAGCACAGAGGAGACAAATCTATGATCCGCCCCCTTGCTGGCGACAGTTACGGCCTCTGTCCACGCCCTTGCGGGAAGGTCAGCCACAAGGAAATCGAGCTTTGTCTGTTCCGATTACTTTAGCTCACAGCGGAGACAGCACCCGGGGGCGTGGGGAGGACGCCCTGGTGGTCACTGACGGGGAGCCGGCCGCCTTTACCCGCCTCAGGCCGCCACAGGTCGCACTTCAGGATCACCTGCCTCACCCTGGGCCTGAGAGTGCCCCTCTGCGCATCTGCCCAGGGCTCCCCCCACTCCCATGGCAGAAACCCCCCTCCGCTGAAGCCCGGGGGTGCGGGGCCCCGCAGCGCCAGCTACCCGGGCTGGGGACTCAGACTCCGGCTGCTTCGGGGCACTGCCCCTGCCCGGCCCTGCGCGTGGGCGAGCCGGAGGGGCCAAACGGCGAGCCGAGCGGGGGGCCCCTCCTGGCACCCAGGGAAGCGGCCCGGAGGTCCTGAGCGACAGCAGACCCCTGGCCCCGCGAGGTCCAGTCGCTGTTTAGGGCACGGGGCCTGCAGGGGTCACGCCACGCCCGCGGCCTCCCACCTGCGCCCTGCCCCACGTCCCGCCCACCTGTGCACGCAGTTGCTGCTCTCCAGGTAGGCCATGGCCTTGCAGATCTGCAGCGAGTACAGGACCAGCGTGAGCACCTTCAGGGAGTTCTTGTTCCTCTCCAGGTAGTGGCCCAACTGCGGGAGGGGGCGCCGTCAGGACCCCCACGGCAGCTGGGGGTTACAGCCTCGTGGGGCGGGGTCTCCGCCTGGCAAGTGTGGCCCTTCCCTGGGCGGCTGGGGAGCAGACGCCGCAGCGGGGTCCCCCGAAGACCCACCCTGGCTGGTCCCAGCGAGTCCAGAGGACAGGGGGCTGGGAGTCAGGCCCCCCAAGACCCGCAGGCCGCGCTCACCTCCCCGTGGGGGTACAGCTCCATGATGATCCAGGTGGGCTCCTCCTCGATGATGCCGATCAGCTTCACGATGTGCGGGTGGTCGAGTTTCTTCATCAGCACTGGGGGGGTGGGGGGGTGCTCAGGTGGCGGCTCCCACCAGGGCGTGGGTGGACGGGCGTGAACCCCTCCCGTGGCGGGCCCGGGCACGGCCCACGGCCCCGCTGCGGCACAGACCTGCCTCGCTCAGGAACTTCTCCTTGTTGTCCAGCGTGCAGTCCTTCTTGCAGGTCTTCACGGCCACGTTGATCTTCTCCCCTTTCTGCAACAAGGGTGCGCTAGGGCCCCCGGGCCCAGCCGGGCCCAGAGTGTGTCCTGCTGGGCACCGTGTCACCCCTGGCCGGTGGCCACTGACAGGTGGTCAGTGTTTGTCGGGATGGGAAAGGGCTTGGGGAGTCATAACTCAGACCCCCGGGCCCCCACGGGGGCTCTGAGGCCAGGGGCCAAGTGACCCCAAGTCACGGGGGTGGAGCGAGCCCGGCCATCGCCAGGCCCTTCCCTCCTCGCTGGCCTCTTCCTGCCCTTCTCTGGCTGTGCCTCTGCCTGGGTCACCAGGAGCGCGGCCGCTAAGGCAGGGTGGCACACCTCTGGGCCTCAGACACCACCCTGCTCTCTCTCGGAACCCCGTCTCATCCCGGCTCCCCGCCTGTCGGCCGGCCCCCTCTAGATGCTGGCCCCGGTGGCTGGCCTTAGGGCGGGGACTCTCCAAATTGGCCGTGGACACGGCCCACCATGTCACGCCTCACCCGAACATCCACGTCCTCTCCCCCTCACTACAGCAGCGGGGAAGAGTCTGGCACTCACGTGGTTCGTGTAGACGCCTTCGTAGACCTCCCCAAAAAAGCCTTCGCCGAGAATCCGGTTCAGAACCACGTCTTCCCGGGAGATGCTGTAGTGGGCGCCTGCAGGCATGAGGGGCCGGCTGTGCTGGGGGTGGCACCCCTCTGGACGCAGCCAGACCCCCACCACCCTCTGTGGCCAGATCTGGGGCAGCACTGGGAATGGGGTCTAGAGAGCTGCGCTGCCTCAGACCCAGGGAACGCCCTCGTCGGGCCCCCCAAGCCCGGTCACCTCCGAGGGTCCCCCACGCCGCAGCACAGAGGTGGCCAACGGTGTGGGGTGCGAGTGACTGGGCGTTCAGACCGCAGCTGCCTGGGGTTGTCCCCGGCTGTGAGGACCAAGGGGGGAAGGTCCCCCGCTGTGCCGGGGCGCCTGCACCCCGCCCGCCCCCCGTCCGGCTGCCGACCTACCTCCTGACTGCCGCAGGGCGTCATCGGGGATCTCCACGTAGATGTCCGACTCTGCAGGGCAGACACAGGGCACGTGGACAGGACGCCCGCCGGGCACACAGGAGCCAGGCGAGCGGCTCCCGCTTGGAGCCCGGGGGCGCCCGGCTGACTGCGTGGGTGGGGCCAGGCGGGAACGGGCCTCCCGCCGGGCACGGCAGAGCCGGGCGGCCTTTGACCTCTCCCTTTCCCGGAGATGGGCATTTCTGGGCCACGCTGTGAGTAAGTTAACACCTGGCGCGCGCTGAACGTTGCTGAGAACTGAGTATCTTGCCCCCCGTTCCTGTGGTGGAGCCCTGATCCCCAACACGATGATGCCAGGAGGTGGGGCATTGGGAAGTGATGGGGTTCAGATGTGCGCGTGAGGGTGCACCCCAGGGACAAACTTGTGTGCTTCTAAGGAGAGGGGAGCCAGATGCCCTCTGCCGCCAGATGGCCCCCTGGACTGGCTGGCAGGTCCCCTGGGAGCAGGCACGCTGAGGCCGGCCGTGGGCGGCCCGAGCTGGCCAAGACGCACCAGAGCCCAGAGCGACAGCCCGGGCCGCCCTCTCCGGGGAGCGAGAGCGCGGCCGCCCAGCAGCCGCAGGGCTCCCGGTCACTCTGAGGGTCCTGGACACGCCCCGGCGCGGGCGGGAGGCTCACCTATGCTGCAGCTTTCCGACAGCGGCGGTCTGTGAGGCTCCAGACTCCTGCAGGGGGCCACAGCAGGTGCCCGGTGAGGCGGGTGGCCGGTGCCCGGCGGCCTCGCTCCCGCGCTCCCCGGGCACCACCCCCCGGCAGGCAGGTGCTCCCTGGGCAGGTGCGTGCTCCTCCTCGTCTGCCCGGAGAAGCGGCCCCTGCTGATGGCAAGGACCTGGGAGCGAGCCCGGGAGGGCGGGGGGCAGGCCGGGAGGGACCTGCCCCACCCTAAGGGGACGCCAGGAGGCACCGGGACTGACGCCCCCCCCCCCAGAGTTCACGGGGAGACGAAAACCAGCCACTGTGAGGCGCTGGGCTTCCAGAATCCTCTCTCCCTGGGTGGCCGGAGCCAGACCCACGGGGCGCCCCATTAGTTCTGCCTTGGGGCAGACACAGGCTAGCACCCGCCGGGGCTGTACTCACAGCACCGGGATCTGGGGCAGGCTGTTCCGCTTCTCGCCGTCTGGGGAGAGGGGAGAGGAGGGGCAGCTGGAGCCGGACACGAGTCCCCGGTGCTGGCCTGGCCCCCCGCTGCGCCCCACCTGTGAGGGCCCCACCCCCACCCCGCCCCGTCTGCTGCCTGACGTGGGTGGGATTTTGGCCTGACTTGGGATCCTCTTTGCGTACAAGTGACCGGACTCCGGGCTCCTGCCCCCATCCCCAGGCAGACGGGGGGG
>NW_004567115.1:51208044-51210000 GCF_000260355.1 Condylura cristata | reverse complement strand
CGCGTGCCAGCAATCGCACCCTGGACAGTGGGCAGGGGCAGGGTTGGGCAGGGGTCAGTGCAGAGAACCCAGGATGGAATCGCAGCCAGTGCCGGGGCCTGGACGAGCACCCACCCGCCCACCCTTCTAGAGCTCTTCGTTCACACAGTGGCCTATGGCCTGGCTTCCCCACTCTGCCTCGGGGCGCGGCACAGCCGGCCACGCCGCTCCTGGGGGGGCGGGTTACCTTTCATTGGACACGTGCTTTTCTTGGGGTGCAGGATGAGAGAGCCTTTGTACTCCCCCTGGAGACGGCAGTACCCGTCGATGAGGTCAGCCATGTTCTCGGCCTCTGCCAGAGAGGAGGTTTTGATGGACAAGGACTGCAGACAAGAGACCAGCCGAGGATGAGACCCCAGAGGCTTGGCTGAGTCGACCCCACAGGACCTTGGGGACCCTGCCTGCCCCCACCTCCCCAGGGGGCGAGGCTTGCATTCCCCGACCACCAGGGGGCGCTTTCCGCGCCTCCCTTTCCTCCACCTGAGCCCCACGGGCCTCTAGCTGATTCTGGTCTCTGGGGGTAAGAGGCACAGTGTGCGCAGCAGGTGCTCAGTAAGCAAGAACAGAACAGGGAAGGGAGGTGGGAGCGGGCAGGGCGCCGAGGGGGAAGGAGACCGCTGGGTCCTCCCTGGATTTCTGGTCACATTTATCTGCCCTTTCTTGATATATATAATATCTTGAAGATTCAGTTACTTGTGCACACAGAACTGGGGCACAGGCCAGAGGTACAGGGGCGGTAAGCGGATTCACCAGAGACAGAGCAGGGAGCAGCACAGGCCGACGGACAAAGTGCACTGCTGAGGGGAGCAGCGGGCGGTCAGGAGAGGTCTGCCGCGCCCTGTGGGTCAGCTCCGTGGCAGGCGGGGATGGAACTCGCACTGAAGCTGCTGCGTCTAGCTCGCAGTGCTGCGTCCTGACCCGTTGCACCACCAGGGAGGGCCTCTGGATATTTATTAAACAGCATCGTTTCCTGACTAATGTTCCCTATAATTTATCATCATCCTGGTTCCTTCTCCAAGAACCAAGTGGAACAAGATCCCAGAAGCCAGGGCACCCCTGCTCGCCCCGGTCAGGCAGCCCCGTGAACTCCTAGCCCCGGTGTCAGGGCGCTCACCTGGGGGGCACCCTCGATGCCCAGCTGCAGCACGGCCTGGCCTTCCTCCAGCGCCAGGCACTTGATGGACTTGATCTGCTTGAACTCAGCCAGGCACGTGGGCTGTGGGAAAGGAGGGGACCTTGAGACGGGCCCGCTCCCATCGCCAGGCCAGGGTAGGCCGTTGTGGGGCCCAAGGAAAAGCAGGGAGTCTACTGGGCCCTGAAGAGAAACCAGATTAGCAGGGCTGGAAGGACTTGGTGAGTCCACTTCCCCCGAGGATCTCACTCGCGGAGGAGAAGCTGAGTCTGGAGAGAGCCAGGACTTGCCAGGTGGGCGGTAGAGCGGGGCCTGGACCCCACCCTCGGACTCCCGGGGCCCTCAACGACGCCGGGGAGGGGGGAGCCGTCTCTGAGCCAGAAGGGCAGGGATAGCACCCTTCTCCCTCGCCCTGCCCGACACCCGCCACCTCTGTGCCGGGACCAGGCACAGGAAAGAAAGTGCATCGGCCCCGATGGCCGTCACCCCAACCTCTCTGCAGCCCCTGGGCGCAGGGCGGGCGCTGAGGAAGTGGCCTGAGCTGGGGGCCGGGTCCCCTCTCCTCTACCTTTGCGTCCTGGCTCGTCAGCTGGCGGATGCCTTTGGGGCCGATGACCAGGTCCACCATGATGTTCCACCCTTGCTGGAGGCAGAGAGGAGACTGTTGCCCCACCTGGCTACCCCCGGAGGTCAGACGTTGGGACAGCAGCTCCCTAAGCCCAGCTCCCTCCACCTGGACCCCAGGCAGACCGCTGCCCCCAGGGCCCTGCCGCCCTGACCCCAGG
>NW_004567115.1:51197994-51207033 GCF_000260355.1 Condylura cristata | reverse complement strand
GACTTCTTGTCGAGTGCGTTGTGGGGCATGTCCTTGAAGAAGCGTCTGGAGAGAGAGGTCATGGAGAGGCTGCTGCGGCAGGACCAGCTGACCAGAGCCAGCCCCCCGATACCCACGTTGCCTGGAACCCTTCCCTTGACCCCCAGATGTGGGAGCCACCAGGAAGGGGAAGTGAGGACGGCAAGAAATTCGGCATTTAGAGTTGGGTATTTAGAACTAGGGCCCTGGGTGCTCAGCTCTGGGCTGCCTGGGTGCTGGGCAGAGGAGGCCCCGTGCTAGCTGTGTTCTGGAAACAAACCTTCTCCAAAACAAATGTCCCACAGGCCGACACTCAGCCCAGACCTCCCGCCCAGGTTCTGGGTCGTGGTTTCAGCCCCCCCCAACCACCGCTGAAATAGCCACTGAGTGGCCGCGTGGCCACTGAAATAGTAAGTGATGTAGTCGACTGGATACTTCAGAGTTTATGGACCAGAAAGGGAAAGAAAAATAACTCATAAGCTCCCCCTGGGGACACCCAGTCATTTCTCCTGAGTGTGTACCTCCAAGCCTGGCTTCCCTCCGATTGTGTGTTTGGGTGGAGTTTTATGCATTCTGTATTCACAGCCGTAGCTGTCTGAGCGTGGGGCCCCCCCTGGCCTCCTGCCTCCCCAGTGGGGAATTTCTTCAACTGCTGGAGACATTGTCTCACTCTTGGGCTTAAATTAGAGTAGCCCAGTGTTTCTTTAACTCGGTGTCCGGATACATGTCTGGGAACTTGTCCAGTGTCAACTGTCATAGTAGCAACGCTGTGCTCCCGATACCATAAGCAGCGCGAAGCAGATAACTTGTGGCTTAAAAGCAGTGAACTTAGCTAATTCACTGTGCTTCAAAAAGAGCAAGTCTGGGCCCTCACCTCATGCTTTAGTTCAAAACACTGACTCTGGATGCAGCAGAGACGTGCTAAACCAGGAGGAAAATCTCTCTCTGGCATGAGTTGCTTCAAATGCCAGCAGAGCAGTGGAGGGAAAGCGAAAGGTAAACAGTGTCTTGGGTTGGGTGAACCCTCTCTTACAGAAACAGGAATGAATGACTACATTAAAGTGGGCGTGAAGAGTGGTAATGGTGACCCAGTCAGTATTGCTGATCAGGCTGTTTCCATTTCCATCCTACCTCTTTCCAACAGATGATGCAAGGATACAAAGTTTTAAAATGTATTTGAATAAAACAGAGTCAGAGAGAAAGCAGGCAACCAGCAAAGGAGAGGAAGAGCAGGCAAGCCGGTGGCCTGGGGCTTGGTTGTCCTGGCAACCAGAGTGGACCGGCCTCCTCCAGCCCCCAATGCCTCGCATGAAACATTTACCGTAAAAGGTGGGCTTCATTCTTAAAAGTTTATGAAGCCTCATATTCAAAGATACATTTTTTTTAAAGATTTATTTATTGTGCATACAGAACTGGGGTACAGGCCAGAGGCTCAGGGGCAGTGAGAGGCTTCACCAGAGACAGAGTGGGGAGCAGAACAGGCAGAACGACGAAGTCCACTGCTGAGGGGAGCAGCGGGCGGGTCAGGAGAGGTCTGCTGCGCCCTGGGGTCACCTCCGGGGCAGGCGGGAATCGAACTCATGCGGAAGCGGCTTTAGGTTCTCAGTGCTGTGCTTTAACCCGCTGCGCCACCAGGGAGGGCCCCAAAGATACATTTTACCGAAAAATACGGAGGCAGTTTCATGTCTGTTTTCCTCCTGTCGCCTCATTGTCTGCAAGCACCACGGGACAAAGGTCAGCCGCTGGCCGACAGCCGACCCAGCGCGGCTCCACGGGCCTACCCCTGGCTCTCAGCCAGAGACAGCTGTGCCCCGCCTGGAGAACCTGCCTGGCAGCCACGCCTGTGCGGGAGGGGTGGGCCCAGCACCGTCCAGCGGGCAGCGGCCAGGACGCTGCCAACGACCCGCCGTGCCAGGCCAGCCCCTGAGGCACTCATCACCCCAAAGGCGCCGGGTGAGGAGCGGGAGAAGCCTGGAGGCCAGAGCCAAGAAGAGACACGTGGGCGTCGGGGTCTGTGCTGGCCTACCCCCGCTCCCATCAGCGGTCCCACCGAGGGCCAAAGGCTGCCCGAGAAGGAATATTCTAGCTGGCTGAGGCAGGTCTGCCCTGCAGAGCCCAGGCCGCAGGAGCGGGGGCCAGTCTGCGGGGGCGGGGAAGCCGATCGGCCTCCACGGGAGCTCGCGCCACGAAGGCGCCCACGAGCAGCGGCCACGCGACTGCCACGTGCTCAGCCCGGCAGCTCCGAGTTTTCTGAACCAGAAAACTTTCCTTTGCCTGCACACCGTCCACCCTCACAGCGAACCTCGAGGCCAGCCCGCTGGAGCTCGTGACAGGCGGGGGGGGCCCGCCACTCCCGCTGGGTGCAAGGCCTAGAAAGTGGGCTCCCAGGAGCTGGCCAGACTGACTTGCTGGACACAAGCTGAAGTCTAGTCCACCAGAGGCGGGCTTTGGACCCTCCTCGGTCGACCAACAGTGGAGCAGTGAGTCCCGACTGAACGTCATGATGGTTCTTTGGAAACTGCAACGTCCAGCGAAGCACCATACTGAACCTGGAATCGATCCAGCTTCTCCAGTAATGAACATCCATTTGCTCAGTGCCAGCTGGCATTGTTTTTCTCATCATGTCATAATGCAATGACACTCTGTTCTCTCTCTTGAGCCCCGTGAAAGGCAGCACCCCGCTGACTGGGGGGATCTGCAGGATCTCACCACTGGTGGGCGAGACCCTGGTGCCTGGCAGAGCGACGTGGCACTAGGGAGGCCCAGGCAGCCCAGGGCGGGGGTGGGCACCGGGAGGGAGGGCTCGGGGAGGGACAGCCCTGGGCCCTGGCTCCCAGGAAGACGGCTAAGCTCAGTGGTTCTCTATGGATGTACGCGGCACGCAGGTAACACTGTCAGCCGATTTCCTAAAGCTTCCAGAATAGAGTCTGCAGGCTGCAGAAGGTAACCAGAAGGGTCTGTCACAGAGCGGACGCGTCACCCTGGGGCTAGGGTGGCAGGGGTCTCCCGACGGCGGCGGAATGAATGAGCGAGTGAATGAATGAATGAATGAATGATGGAGCGCTTCAAGGCTGGGCATGGATGGAAGAATTCTGGGGCCTGTGATAGCCGGATAAACCTCAGTAACAAAGTGACTGTGCTAGGCGGAGAGGCAAACAGTGGAAAGAAACCGCCAGAAGTCAAACTACATGCAAGAGCCTACTCAGTTTAGGACGAGGCAGGAGCTGAGGGCTGGAGAAAGGGCTCAGTAAGAAAGGACGCCCAGTACCACCCCGGCGTCCTGAGGGCGCCCCCCCTCCCGCTGGCCCGGAAGGAGCCCCAGTGGCGGTGCTGTGGGCACAGGGCCGCCACTCCCGCAGTGGCTCCGGCGCGTCTCTGACACCTGGCACAGCCGCACACCTGGACGCCTGGAGGGGGGATGACAACGCTCTCCCCAGAGACCAGCTCCCTGGCCTTGCCCTGAACCCCCTGCGCCCCAGTCCTGGCATCCCGCCCCCAGCCTGGCACCTGCAGGAGGCGCTCTCCAGCGCCCAGCTGCCTCTGCCAGCCCAACCGGCCACCGGGCATGCGGAGGCCAGGTGACAGCAGGGCCCCGGGCGGGCACAGACAGACCTGCTGCTGATACCCAGGAAGGGGCAGCAGAAAGCAGAGCTCTGCAGGCCCAGCCGGTCGTGTCTGTCTTCTCATAAACCACAGAAAAGTTAACTCGCGGCCAACACTTACAAATGAGCTGAGGTGAAATGCCTCCGGCTCGCTCTGTAGCCGCACTCGCGGCCAGCCACAGCCGCGCTGACGCGGTCACACCCCCCGAGTGCGGGAGAGCAGGCGGGCTTTGCGGGGGTGCACACCTGCGTGTCGGCCGGGGCAAGTCTGGCTCCTCCCCCGGCAGGTGCTAACCTCCCGCACGTGGGGGCTGATTTCACGCCTTGGCCTTGGGGGCACACACAGGTACGGAATACACCTGGCTTCCTAAGGCACCTCAGTGCACCTGCAGGCAGCTACTAGGGCGACTCCAGTCACGGGACGTTTGCAAAGGGCAAAACCATGAAGCCAGTAAAACATCAGAGGTGCTCGGGGCTTGCGGCGGGGAAGGCTGAAGGCGGGGAGCTCCGAGGGTTTTCAGGGCCACTGAACTATCCTGCAGGAGGCTACGACGGCGGATAAAGTCACGAGACATTTGTGAAACCCACAAACCACGCGGGACCCCGATGCAACCGTGAGCCGCCGCCGGGCAGGTGCGGCCGGCTGTGCTGCCTTGGAGGGCAGGGCTGGGGCCTCTGCTCCTTCCTCTCCATTTCCTACAAACCTGAAATGGCTTCCGAAAGGTCAATTAAAAATAAATAAATAGATGGCCCTCCCTGCTGGCGCAGCGGGTTACAGCACAGCACTGAGAAGCTAAAGCTGCTTCCGCATGAGTTCGATCCCCGCCTGCCCCGGAGGTGACCACAGGGCGCCGCAGACCTCTCCTGACCGCCTGCTGCTCCCCTCAGCAGTGGACTTCGTGGATCTGCCTGTTCTGCTCCCCCTCTGTCTCTGGTGAAGCCTCTCACTGCCCCTGAGCCTCTGGCCTGTACCTCAGTTCTGTATGCACAAAAAAAAAATATTAAAAAAAAAATAAATAAATCAATAAATAGAAATAAGGAATAAAGAGGAACAGTGCAAACTGGATCCCCTGCCCGTATCGTTGTTCTAAGGACTTTGAGCGCCTTAACTCCCGAGCTCCTCGCCCCCACCCCCGCCCCCGAGGGTGCCCATTTCACAGATGCGGGGACTGTCTGAGCACGGCCGCACGGTCAGGGCTTCGGGGGTCCCGACCGTTCCTTGGTCTGCGTTACGTGCTCCGAGGGTTCCCCGTGCTTCTCTCAGGCTCTGTGCGCGCACTGTGCCTCTTTTGCAAGCCAGGGGGGAATCTGTGTATTTTTCCTGAGCACCCTGTATCTGCAGGAGGTGACACACCAACGATTATCAACAGGACAAGCGACCTTAGCCCATGGTCGAGCCACAGACGGAACTTTGGAACCGTTTCGGGAAAAAATAATCCCAGCCCTGGGAAACTCTGCTCGCGGCCTGCTTTCCAGAGCTGCCCGGTCTGCCTCGGGTGCACTGGCCGTACGTGGCCTAGGGCTGCCCATCACGGCGGAGGGTGTTGGCGGCGACGCTGAAAACTACAGACCTCACAATCTTCTAGGAAGCCTACGAAATAGGGGTTTTCCACAGCCTCTTCCTACTGTCCAATAACCTGTCCCCCGAAGGGCAGCCGGGCAGAGCAGGAGTGTCCATCTGCCTGCTCCCCAGACTCGGGAGCGTGCAGAGGAGATTCCGCTCACACAACACGCAGAGATTCCGGAATGATCCGAGTTGATGGACACCACTGTCTTCTCCCCGGGCGGCCCTCCCGGCCGCCAGAGTCGGCACAGACTCGGAGAGACCGGAGGGCGTGAGAGCATGGCACAGAACGAAAGGGCACCTCGGTCTTCCCGCTAGGTGACGCTGCAGGGGCAGGTGACCAGGGTGATGGGAGTGTCACGGGCGGCGGGGTTCTGGGCCCGCGGCCTGGGCAGGTCCGGGCGCGTGCTTCTGGCTGTTTCGTTTCAGAGCGAAGAGGAGACCGTGCGCCCGACGCAGCTCACGGCACACAGGCACAGGTGTGGCCGGGGGCCACGGCCCATGAGGGGGACCCCAAACCTCACTGCCTAGTGATGCCACAGTAAAGTTGCGTTTGGCTGCAGCAGCCTCGTATCTCGCTGTGACGTCTGCGCAGGGGGGAGCCCTCATGATGCATTTCTCTGAAAGCGTCCCCCTCGTGAAGTGACACCCCACTGCGCGGAAGTAACCCTGCACGGAGCTCCCAGGACCCACTGCAGCGAGGGGGTCTGTCCAGCTGCAGCGAGGGTGCAGGCTGCTCCGGGGCCCCGAGTTCCCGCACTTGCTGAGACCTGGTGGCCTCGTGGAGAGCAGGGGCCCCAGGTGCCTCTGACCTCACTTTCTGCCATAAAACCAGTAGCGTCAGAGGCTGGAGTCAAGGCGGGGCCCTCCCCCCCCCCCCCCTTCCTGGGGCACCCTCGCTCTGATACCCAGGAGGACCCAGAATTCTGCAAGGGCCCAACCCTGCAGAAGCAGGACGAGCTTCCCTCTGTGGCGGTGAGGCCGCAGTCGGGCTGCGAGTCGCGGGAAGTGCCTTCCCAGGCAACCAGAGGGGCCCTAGTCCCAGGTCCCCCACAGCGGTCCAGACCTGCCTTATCAGCCACACGGGCGAACTGCGTCCGAGCCTGCTTGGAAATGCGTATCCTCACGGCCCCCCCAGATCTACAGCCCCATTTGCAGGGGAAGGTTAGGTGGGGGAGGGAATCTCCAGTTTAAGAAGCTCCTGGCGGCGAGACTTGCGACCAGGCTTTGGAAGCTGCGTCCGTCCCCCGAGGTGTGGGCGGGCGGGATGCGTGGACGGATGGTGCTAGAGGGCGGGCCTGGACGGTGCTGCCTGGGTCAAGAACGTGCTAGAACACAAGCTGCACCACAGCCTCCTGTGCTCCACATGGCAGTGGGCCCTGGCAGCCAGAGCCAGGCTTATGTCTCAGCTTCCCGCTAATCCCCACGTCCGCTCCGACTGTCCTCCCCACTCATCTCCCATCATTCTCCACCCGGTCCTGGCCATCCACGGGTCCCCAAGCCTGTGTACACCCCACACCACCATGCTGTCTACCAGCAGGGACCTTCTCCTCCTCCGTGGGCAACTCCTACCCCCAGAGGCCCTCAGTGTCCTGTCCATCCATGGGCCCGAGTCACCATCAATGGCAGACACCTGTCCCCTCCCAACCCTGTACGTTTGTGGGCTCACTGATTCCGTAGCGCTCACCAGCGCCTACCGCGAGTGGGGCGTCGCCCACACGATGGAAACCCCACCTTCCTGACCCCCCAGAGGCCCGCCTGGTTCTCAGAGAAGCGCTTAAGACTCCTGCTAGTGGCAGAGAGAAGAAGCGGGCGACCCCCGCCGGGGACGCAGCTGGCATTTGGACGGCCTTGCCTCTGTTGACCGCCCGTGTCCCTTCACCGCCCCACTCCTGCCTCCCACCCTGGAGGAAGCCACGGGCGGACGGTCCACAGGCGGGCGGCGCGGCCGAGCCTACCTGAGCTCAAGGCAGCCCAGCTGCAGCGCCATGCCCTCGCTGACCTTGCTGGCGTAGCGTTGCATGTAGTCACTCCGGAGCTGGTGGGGAGACAGGCCAGGGGTCACCCTCGCGCCGCGCCCCGTTTCCCTGAGCAGAGGCCCCAGAGATAGTGCCTCCGACACAGACTCACACGTGCCCTGCCCCGCACAAACGCAGCGGGAGACCAGGAGCGGAAGGGGCAGGCCAGCCTGGGCTGCCCCTGCTGGAGCCCTGGACGGGGACGCCGCCTCCAGGCACCCGGTGGCTCCCTGCTTCACTGGGGGCCACACCGATTCCCCCTCCCCGCCTCCTTTTGAAGAACCAAAAACCAGGGTCGGTGATTTGCCCAAAGCCTTTGGTGGGTCACGACAGATGCTATACACTGCCCAAGCGGAGCCTGACCTGGTGTGCAGCAAGCCCGGCGGGCACAGAGCGGGGAGCTGTGACGGCAGTGGGCGCTGCTCTGGGCTCCGCCCTCCCACCCCCCGGAGCCGCTCAGCACAGCTCACAAAAGCCACTGAGGAACTTTTCTGAAATTGTGCCAATTTGATGTCCTATTGGGAGTGTGAAATAGGCCACGGCAGGAATATTTACACCACGGGGCTGGGGAGCGCTACGAGCCAGGTTTTCTTCCTCACAGGCTGGCCTGCCAGCATGCGGCTAAGGACAGCAGCTGGTCTTCACGCTGCCCCATAAAGTGGGCATCACTCTTACTCTCCCCATCGAGAGGAGCCGAAACAGCGTCCTGCAGCCCGCCCAGGCCCGGGTGCTGGGACAGTAATGGCAGAGCCGGGCTGGAGACCAGGCGTGACCAGTGCTGAGTCACGTGCCCCCAGATCGTGGCCACCTCACCAGCCGGGGCCGTTAGCAGCCACGAGGGACGGCCAAGAGAAGCCAGGGGCGCTCCAGCAGGGTGAGCAGGCACCTCACTAGCTGTGCATCGGGGTCAGACAGCGGACCAGGGGCCAGGGGAGTATGTAGGGGACTTTTGGTCACTGGGACCTCCCAAGCCGGGATTTGTCTGTCCAGCTCCATGGGGAGCTGTGGGCTGGGCAGAGCGAGCCCTGTACCTGCTGGTAAAAATAGAGCAGTGTGGTCCGGTCTTCCTTTAGGCTCTCCATGAAGTCCTCTGGCAAGTAGCGGATCTGAAGGTCATACCTGGGGCAGGAAACCCACACATTCTGGTTGGTCTTGGGGAGCTGGTTGTGCAAGGGGCTGCGCCCAAGCTCCTGGCCACCCGTTGAGGCCCATGGGGGCAGGGGGCGTCGAACAGGCAGGGGTCAGCCCTGGCCCTGGCTCGCCACCCCTACTCCCAGGGGGCGCGATCCCCACAGGGGCCCAGGCCAGCCTGGGTCTGGCTCCCCAATCCTCTAGTACTTCTGTGCCTCCTTCTCCAAGGTCCCACTTGGGGGGGCTCCTGCACAGCCGTCCAGGGGTGTGCCAAGCCCACAGTAAGTCTGAGAAATCGACATGCGTGGACAATGCAGTGGCCCTACGGGGCCACTCAGCTTTTCTAGATCAGGGGCTGGGAAGTGCTCCAAGGACAGGCTCTGGGCTCCGCACCGATTCCCCCATCGGAGCCCCCAGCCCCCCACCTACCTCCACTCGGCTTCCACGTGGAGACACTCGTACTTGTCCTGCACCTCCCCCACCGTCATCTGCGGGTGCAGCCAGTGGATCTCGTCCGACTTCATGTGCTTCAGCCTCAGCCCGTAGCAGTCAGCCAGCTGGATGTTGGGCCCGATCCGCCCACTCAGCAGGATGGAGGCGATGACATCCTGGAAGAGGGAGGGGGGCAGTGTCAGGGCTGCTTGGAGGGGCCTGGGCCAGGGCTGCCAGGAGGGGGCGGGGCCAGGGCTGCCCAGAGGGGGCGGGG
>NW_004567115.1:51193827-51197894 GCF_000260355.1 Condylura cristata | reverse complement strand
CAGAGGGGGCGGGGCCAGGGCTGCCCAGAGGGGGCGGGACCAGGGCTGCCCAGAGGGGGCGGGGCCAGGGCTGCCCAGAGGGGGCGGGGCCAGGGGCTGCCCAGAGGGGGTGGGGCCAGGGCTGCCCAGAGGGGGTCTTTCTCACACACGCATCCACCAGAACAGCACTTGCAGCAATTCAGACACAGACCTTTTCTGGACCCCCAGAAAGTTCCCTTTCTGCCCCTCTCAGTCAGCCCCCACGGCCCCTTCCCATCTGCCACTCCAGGCAACCAATTTTGCTTCCTACTTAAGTCAGCTTTGTGTCCTTTAGGACATCATGGAAGCGGAATCATTCAGACGTTATTTGGTGTCTAGTTTTATCACTTAAAGTATCTGGGCTTAGATGCTATTAAATAGATACTCACCGGTAACTTGTTCCTTTTTACTGGTGAGTGATATTCTACTTTATGAATGAATTTCAATATATTTATTTATTTCCCTGTGACTAGATACCTGGCTACTTCTTCTTTTTGACTACTGCAGATGTAATTTCCATAAGCATTACTATATATGTCTTTTGTACATATGTTATGTATAATACGTAAATAATGCTGTCATTTTCTTTGGGTAAATATGTCGGAATGGAATGACAGGCTCAAAGGTATATATTTAACTTTGTAAGAAACTTCCACAGTTATTCCATTTTGTCTCTCATATAGGAGATATCTGTGAGGCTCCATCTTCACCAGCATTTGGTGTGATGAGTTGTTCTAAATCTCATTGCATCTTTTAATTTGCATTTCCCCGATGACTATCAATATTGAGCATGTTTTCATCTGTTATTGGCTACTCACGTATCTTTCATTTGTGAAGTATATGTTGGATTCTTTGTCCGTGTGCATATATTTATTACTGAGTTCTAGGAAATCTTTATATATTTTAGATGAAAGGACTACTTCTATGTTTTATGCTTTCCCTGAGTCCATACTATGGGACTATAATCAGTGTCTTTTGATATCATCTAGTTTATCAAAACTTCTTTCATGATGAGCGCTTTCTGCAGCCAAAGAAGTCTTTACCTGTCTCCAGGTCTTTAGATATTTTCTGTTTTGATAGTTTCAATTTTTGCATTTAGACTGGTGATTCATCTTGAATTAATTTTTTATATGGTGTGAGGTAAGGGTTTATTATTTGAAATCCTTTCTCTTCTCTCTCTTTATGCCCTTTGAACTTCCCACCAGTTAAAAATACTTGCGAACACCAACAGTCTGTTTTCTTTGATGTGTATGGGTGGCATGGACCCTTAGAACAGGCAGTGTGGGGTTCCCTCATTAACAGTTTGGGTCCCTGACACCCTTGATTTCACTCAATAGTAGTCTTAGTGTATCTCCCCTAGGATACTAATCAAGTACAAAGGAAAACCCAGCAAATGACCTGGTCATCGAGGCTAACATCACTAGGAGTAAAAGAGATAAGCAGAACACACCTTGATGTCCAAGAATATCCCAGCACCACTCTGTTACTCCACAGAAGGGGTCCTTTGCCTTCCAGGGGATTAATTCACCAGCGGCATGGGGCATAGCTGGACAAAGCAAGGCTTCATGAGAGACTCGCAGGTGAGGGAGCCGGTTTGGGAAAAGAGACTATCACCTGGCTTCCCGAAGGCAGTGAGGAGAACAGCAGAGGCGGGGAGAAGGAGTGCAACCTCTAGCTTGTCTGGGTGGGACTCCCTACCGACATGTGCAGACGGCTTTCTTCGCTCCCCTGGTAGGTGGGCTCTCAGCTGTTCTCCCTCCAGGCACTTGTGAGATAATCATCAGTCAGGATGTGACATGTTTTATTTGTCATGGGCCTCACGGTCAGTGCGGCCAGCAAACTCACCAGCCCGTGCCTCAGTCACCGGTCCACTCAGCACCGGCCGCCCACCGGCCTCCTCTTCCCCTCAGCTGCCCCAGGCCCTGAGACCTTCCTTCACGTCCCAGCCGCGCACGGGACCGTGGCTGAGGGGCTTCTCTGGGCTCAAGAGTGTCACTTGGGGATGCTCCTTCAGACCGGGAGCTCATCCAGCTGGAGGAGACCAGAGAGCTCCGGCAACTAATGCCGTGTGTGTCTCTGGACCAGAGACGCAAAGCCGACGCGGCGGGAACAGTTGGTGAAATCTGCACCGAGCCTGCGTTTTGGATGGTGGTGTGACAGAAACACCGCCTGCCTGATTTAGACGGCTGGTGTGTCTCTGTGGGAGAGTGTCGTCGCGTGGGGAAAATAAACACTGGGGTATTTTGGGTGACGAAGCGGTATTCTGCCGCTTGCTTTCAAACAAAATTAAAGCAAAGAATAACGATAAAGCACATTGTGTGTGTGTGTGTGTGTGAAGCAATACAGCGATGAAACATGGCAAGTGACACCTCTGAACACCTGGAGAATCCGATGGAGGTGACAGGCCCCTGAATGGTTTCATCTATTTTTTAAAGTTTGACATAATTTCTAAATGAAAAGAGATGCTCAGGCGAGGTTCCGCGGGCATGTGAGGGGCAGGCGGACATGGGAGGGTGTCGCCAGGCCAGACGGGGCCTGCGGCTCTGTTCAGGTCTGAGGCGCGATTGAACACCACGTGTGTTCAGTGGCCAGAGCAGCTTTGCAAGAAGCTTCCCATCTAAAAAGCAGCAATTCCGAGGGGAATTGCTGCAGGGCGGCGGGGCGAGGTGAGCTCCAGGTCCTTGGGGTGGGAATTCACAGAAAGCCTTTTCAGCCAAGAGGTTTTCACAGGAAGATAGACTTCCTCCTTGGGCAAGGAGGAACTCGGGGGTTCCCTAAGCATCAAATGCACTGTTTGGAGGTTTCCTGATGATGGAGGGATTTGGAGCAGAGAGTCTCAGGGTGGGGCTGGCTTTTCCCAAAAGACCAAAGGCGAAAGAGGCCGGTAGCTTGGAGCAGGTGATTCCAGCCAGACCTCAGGTGGGGAGCAGGACTGCAGAGCGAGTCTGCTGCCCACAACTGGGTGCGCAATTGTTTTAGGGCTCTGGCTTGAGCTTATTAGACACAGTTCATGCCAGTGTCTGGTTTTGTAAGACCACATGAGGTGAGTCCTTGCCACCTCCCCGTCAGAACTGCCTGAAGCCACAGCCTTCTGTGAGGGCAGCCTCCGAGGGGGGACTGATCCTTTCAGGCTCACACCCGTCGTCTGTCCACGCCAGCCTGGGCCGTCCCAGCTCCCGAGAGCCCCAGGCCTGGCCATACCGCAGCCCGCCTGCCCGGGGGCTTCAGCTGAGCCTCCCACTCACTCCCACAGGCGAACCTCTGTCTGAGGCCTCTTCCCGGGGGCGCCGCCCGAGGCGCTGGCCTTCGACTACTCTCACTCACTCTCAGTAACTCCTGGCCCCTCCAAAAACAAACATAAAATGTTCCTCTTCTTAAAGATGATTGGACTTAGAATTGTAATAAATTAGAGCCTGAGTCCCCAAAAGTCTCACTTAAATTCCATGTTTAAAGGTGTCACTTTGAGATTAAGGACAGATTCCGAAGGTGACTTTTGTGGAAACCTCTCTCTGGTTCCTGATTTTTCAGCACGAGGCACAGAGTCCCTGGGGATGCTCCGGTGCTGGACTGACCCAGGCTCTCCTCACCACCACTGGTGCCCCGGGCTCCAGCCTCTAGAACTACGGTCTCTTTCACCGGCACAGCCAGGACTGGGGTCCCTTCTCCACTCCTCCAGGAGAGCTGCCTTTCTCCACAGCCTTTTCCCGGCTTGTTTCCCCTGGGAAGCCCTCCTTGTCACCCCTTGATGATTTGCTCCCTTCCCCAAAGAAATCTGCACACCCATCTTGAGAGTTACGGCCATGGGTTCAATGGGGCCCCTCCAAAAGAGAAGCGTTGAAGAACCATCGGTTCCTTAGGAGGTGACCTTACTTGGAAATAGGGTCTTTACAGATTGGTCAAGTTAAAATGAGGCCATTCGGGCCCTCCCTGGTGGCACAGCGGGTTAGAGCCCAGCACTGAGAAGCCTAAGCCACTTCCACATGAGTTCGATTCCCGCCTGCCCCGGAGCTGACCCCCAGGGCGCGGCAGACCTCCCCTGACCGCCCGCT
>NW_004567115.1:51179030-51193475 GCF_000260355.1 Condylura cristata | reverse complement strand
GGGCAGGCGGGGATCGAACTCATGCGGAAGTGGCTTTAGCTTCTCAGTGCAGTGCCTTAACCCGCTGCGCCACCAGGGAGGGCCCAAATAAATCAATCTTAAAAAAAAAAAATGAGGCCATTCGGGTGGACCCTCGCTCAGCGTGACTGGTGTTACTGTCAAAAGGGGGACAAGTGGACCAGGAAGAAGCCTGTGTGGATGAAGGAACATCGCGTCTGGAGGTCACAGAATACGAAGGGCACAAGGAAGGAGTGTGGACCTGCCAACAGCTTGACCTTGGACTTTTGGCCTCCAGAACTGTGAGCCAAAGGATTTCCGTTATTTTGAGCCGCCCCCTTGGCAGGCGCATGGCAGCCCTGGGCACTGACACCACACGCAGCAACCCCAACTCCATTACATGTGCTTGTCTTTCTACCCTTGCCAGCGCAGGTCAGAGGTCAGCTCTTACACTCACGGTAGCCCCGATTCCAAGCTCACTGCCTCTCACACAGTGAGCCCTCAGATGTGGGAAGGTTGCATGAGAGAATAGACGAGGAGGAGGCAGCTCTCTGGATAACAAGTCTGGGGTTTCGAAGGACAGTTGTCTATGGTCAGAAATGTCCAAGAGACCAGGACTGTGGTGACAGATGACACGCCTGGCGATGGAGACCCTGGGCACTAGTCAGAGCGATGTGACCTTGACCAGGTCATCTCATCTATAACATGGGAGCTTTGATGGGGCAAGAAAACCTGTGGTGGAATAAGAGGAGCAGCTGTGAAGTTATGAGTGCGTGAGGCTATGTAGACCACCCAACCTTTTCAGAGGATTCATGTCCAACTCATGGGCATCTGTGGTTTGAACTTGGAGAGGGTGAGGTCCAGAGGTTCTGATCCAGCTGGATTTCATTTACACTAAGAAAAGAAGGGCAATGGGTCTTGAAGCGATAAAGAAGAAGGAAAAAGAAACCTTGGTGGGCCAAATTACAGGACTTTTTGAAGATGCAAATAACAACATTTCCAGACAGCAGCTGACCCAGTTGGACGTTAATATGTGGCTCTGAGAATTTCAAGAAATTTTGCTCTCCATCTTAAAAATAATCCCTCAATAGGCAAACCCCCCTCCCCCCCAAAGGTCTTTACAATGAAGATCTTAAATGACTTTCAGTTCTTTTTAGGTGACAGGCTGTATTTTCAGAATATGACCTGGCCCTGAAAGTGGCTTCAAGGTAAAACCAAGCTGGCAGACTCTGTGGGTGGCCGATCGCTGGAGAGCTCAGCACAGGGTTGGCTCAGAGCAAGCACTCGACACACGTGGCCTTGACCGTGATGGGTGACAACGGAGGGGGATAAATCCGGCTAAGGGGCTGGCAGCTTCCGGGAGCTGGATTCATTAGCTCAAGCAGAGTATAAATGAGACATAAATGTGGGAGCCCCGGGGGAGCTGGAGGGGCCCAGGCCAGAGGCTGGCTCCTCGGTCTCCTGCCCACTGGGACTGGGACTTGGGGTCTCCCCACCTTGTAGAGTAACTGGCTGAGAGACCTGCCAACAGCCATTGGCTCCATTGAAGAAGCACAGGTGACTGAAGAAAGCAGTTCTGGGAGAGGAAACGGATCCATTTTGCATGCTGAAGCCCCCAGGAGCAGCAGCAAGTGGGCAGAGTGTGCTCACCCGCTGGAGGGTGTGACCTGGGAAGAAATGATGCGGACAGAAATGGCTTCTGCAAGGAGCAAGAAAGCCAAGAGGGTTTGCGGCCCCCAGGGCGACTCGCTACAGCAGGTTCCTTCCTTTTCCCTCTGCTGCACATGCAGGCAGGAAACAAGGCTCCGAGCTGTGCAAAAAAAGCTGAAAAGGCAACAGGAGCCTTTCTGTGGCTTGAACAGAACATGAGAGGTGTCTCTGAAAAATAAGAACATTCTGTTAAAGGGAAGATTGTTCTGTCAGATGTTGCAGGCCAGGCTTCTGATGCCAAGTGGAGATTTTTGAGGAATGAAAAACCTTAGATCAGTTCAGAAAGTGCCAGATGGACTTCATGTACTTCTTCCTAAAGGTCTCCTGGCTGAAATCCCGCCCCAGTGATGACTTCACAGTCACTGACACGCTGCGGTGTCCGGGTGGGTGCTGTGGGTCGCTGCCATGTGCAGTTCTGCTTCCCACACAGGGTGGTTCTGGCTGTCATCACCCTGTCCTGGTCTGTAAAAACATCAGTGCTTCCCAACAGCGCCACTAGCACTGGGGGCCAGATGGGGCTGTGAGGGGACCGCTGAATCCTATTTAACCCAGCCCACAGGCCACCTCGGCGGCGCCGGGCCATCCCAACAGCCATGACGACACGACAACCAGAGAAGGAGAATTCTGTACCTTCCTGAAGGCCACCCCTGCTCCCAGCGAGAGACTCTGCCTCGCATTTCTGGTACCTATTTTCTTCTGTACCTTCCTGAAGGCCACCCCTGCCCCCAGCGAGAGACTCTGCCTCGCATTTCTGGTACCTATTTTCTTCTGTATTGACCCAAAATTACATAAGAAAGCCTGACATGGCTCCCTCGCTACGTGTTCTGCAACGACAGCACCAGCTACAGCGGAGACAGCAGCGAACAAGACCAAGCGTCTCCCCTGGGGGGCTCCCGTCCTCATGCAAACACAACGCCAAAGGAATAGACGTGATTCATCAACCACCTGAAGAGCGGTCACGTCTGACTCAGCTCTATGCCCGGTACACACAACACAAACGTGGACCGACTGTGCCCCCCACCCCCACTCATGGTCATGGCCTAACTGACTGCGTTTGCAGCGGGAGGTGGCTGGGTCTGTGGGTGGAGCTCCCTTGATGGGGTTAGTGCCCGCAGAAGAGGAGACTGAAAGAGATGAGCTCTCTCCCCTTGTGGAGACACCACCTGCAGGTGGCATCTGCGGGCAGAAGAGGGTCCTCACCACACCTGGCTGGGCGGCAGGTACCTGATCCCAAACCTCCAGCCTCTGGAGCGCTCAGCGTTCTCTGTATAGCTGCCCAGTCTTTAGTATTTTATCACAGCCAAAGCGTACCGAGGAAACAGCTCTAAATGCAGAAAAGCCCTATGCACTTAGAAATTTGCTGTTGCTGTATTTAAAATAGCAAAATCCCCACCACCGGCAGCCTTTCCAAAGAGTTTGAGAAAGGCTGTGAAAATGACTGGACCATGCCACGTTTATATGCTAGCTTCCAAAATGCTATGAAGACTTGTAATAACTCTTGAGAAATGATTCTATTAATAACAAATGGGACTCGTGGGACCTAAAATCATCTGTCATATGATAATGAGATAAAAAAACAAATACAGAATGAAATAAACCTAACATTATCCATGTTGTCTTGAGAGAGTGCAATTGGACAAACATATCTTTTCATTCTTCTGATCTTCCCATATCTTGAACTTTGGTATGAAATGTAGTTAGAAGAGTGGCGTCAGGAGTCAGAAATTTTCATTCTGATTCACTCTGTGACATTAGGGAAATTAACTCCTCTGCCTTGGTTTCCTCATTTACAAAATGCAAAATTTCCCTACCTCATGGGATTCTTGTGAAGATTAAATGAAATGATCTCAGTAACAAGCTGAGCACAGTGCCTCACGCCCTCTTGTTAAATAAAATATTATCATTGAGGACCCTCCCTGGTGGTGCAACGGGTCAAAGCACAGAACTAAGAAGCTAAAGCCACTTCAGCTTGAGTTCTATCCCTGTCCTGGAGCTGGCCCACATGGCATGACAGACCTCTCCTGACCTGCCTGCTGCTCTCCTCAGCAGTGTGCTTCGTCGATCTGCCTGTTCTGCTCCACACCCTGTCTCTGGTGAAGCCTCTCACCGCACCTGCGGCTCTGGCCTGTACCCCAGTTCTGTATGCAGAAATAAATACATCTTTTAAAAAATATTATCATTGAATAATTATGTATTTATATAGTTTGGCTCATTTTGCTAATATTTTGTTGAGGATTTTTGCCTTTATGTTCATGAGAGAGACTGGTCTCTAGTGTTTTCTTCAGTTATCTCTTCCACATATTTGTGGTATACCTGTAAAAATTCTCTTTCAACATAAATGCTTGAGTTGAGCTATTTTAATAGTCTTCGTTTTGCAGGGTAGGCATAAAAAATTCATAGTTAAATGATGAGAGCAGAATTTATCCTCCAACTTGGGGCAGATGCCAAAGCTCGTCCTACACGCTTGGCTCATTGCAGAGGATATTTTGCTACGAAATGGAGACTTCATACTCCACTTACAGGCTCAGCTTTTAAGAGACGAATAAATTTCTGTGAAACACAAAACTCTAACGTGAAAATGCTGCACAGACAGTAAATGTCATAGGGGCAAAGGAGAAAACCAAAAAAGAATTCATTCAGGTCTTGAGTTAGGTGGAACCTTCTAGATCCTAGGTGCACACACATAAAAGCAGTCTTCCATGAGGGGGTCCCAAAAATAAAATCTACAGCTCTATAGACAAATGTCCAAATGTTTACTAAGCTCACAAAACATGGACTAGAATTTTAGAGCCTTCAGTAAATTTAGAGACTTTAAATTTAACTTGACTTTTTTTCTAAGTGAAAACATGGAGACCCAAGGAGGTCAAGCGAGGTGTCCAAGGGTCTACAGAGATTTCAGCATAAATCAGGTGAAATTCCATTAGCCCTCTTAAACCTGATCACTTATGCGAGCCAAACTTCTTCCCAGTCAGCTTCCTATTTTGCTTTATATCACATGATCTAGGAGATTACAGGCCTCATTAGACCTCTGGGGCATCCACTCTTTCCCTTGCTCCTTCATTCATTCTAGAAACATCTATGGAGTGCCACTTGGTGTTAGGCTCTCTGACTGTGCTGGAGATACAGTGATGACCCAGACATGGGTTCATTCCCAGGGCTACCTCTGCTTGGAGACTGACAGGTGGCGGTCACTGTACACCTGTCCTGTGTAAGGATGGAGCACCCCAGGGAACCACTTCCAGCACCCGACACTTACTATGGCCCTCCTCTTCTGTCTGTACCCCAGCGTCCACCCACCCTTTCAGGGACCCTCCAGATCCTGAGCATTTTGCAAGTCCCCAGTCCCGGTAACGAGGTCCTGGTTCCCTGGGCTTCCCTGTCATCCTGCTGGTGGCTGACCTTACCTCCCAGGGCTGTGAGTCAGGGGTCCCCTCAGGCAGAGGTGGGCTTCCTGAGGTAGTGGCTCCTCCCAGCACCCCTGAGTTGCTGATTCAGTGAATTTGGAAAGCTGGTATTTTAAAAATTTCTTGGATCATCTAAAAACAGCCAGAGCCAAGAGTAACCAAGTGATCGTGGCTGTGTTCCCGTCCAACTTTACAAAAACCGGGGTCGGCCAGGTTTGGCCCGCAGGTCATTGTGCGCTGCCCTCTACGGGAGACCAAGGCAAGGCCTCCGAAGAGAGGCGGGTGGCCTGGGCCAGGGTGGAGGCAGTGGGGACAGCAGGGAGGAAGTGGCTGGGGTCTGGGTCTGTGTTAATGGCTGGGCTGACAGGACATCCTGGCGACTGAGTGCGGAGTGTGAGAAAGCGAGAATTCAAAGCCGGCCCTTGGTCTAGAGTCCGAGCTGCAACGAAGGAGCGGGGTTTCTGGAGAGGCCGATGGGGTCCACTCTCCATGCGCCGGGCAGACACCCGGTGGGGAGGGTGGGCAGGTGCCCGGAGGCGTCAGCCGGGCTGTGCGGGGGATGGGAGCTCGCGTACACGTCCAGCACCAGGCTGACCTTCCCACGGCGCGGCGGGAGGCCCAGGGCCGGTTTCCTCGGCCCTCTGGGATCCGCCATCCACTCTCCTTTCTGTGTTGACTTGAGACTCTTACCCAGATGCCACCCATGCTCCAGCCAAACTGACCTGTCACCGTGGAGATGTCACGGCTGTGCCCTCCCGTGGGAAAGCTCCTGTCCTCCTCCTCAGAGCTACTCACCCTGCAGGGTCCCTCTTCACTCTAGGGCCATGGGTGACCAGGGCCGGCCTGAGAACCCTGCCCCACTGTCCTTCCCGACGCCTGGCCTGGCGTCCGCGGGGATGCAGGTGTGCGCACGCGTGTGATGTATGTGTGTGCGCGGTGCGTGCTGTCACCTGTGTGCACCCCAGGATGGGGACCAGAGACATACGCTGCCATCCTACGTGATGAGCGGGCTCATTGGGGGCACCCAAAAGACGTCCAAGCCCTGCTAGCGAAACCTCCTTTGGAGAAAGCGTCTCTGCAGCTGTAACTACAGGTCTCAGGAGGAGATCACTCTGGACTCCTAAACACAGCCACACGTGGGCGACTCCTAAACACAGCCACACGTGGGCGACTCCTAAACACAGCCACACGTGTCTGGATGAAGCGCGGGAGGAGAGGGGAGAGGACAGAGGCAGGGACGGTATCGCAGGCTTAACCTGCTCTGAGCCGCTGGAGCACAAGAGAAAAAAGCAACTTATCTAACGTCCTCTTGGAGGTCTGTATTCACAGATGCAGTTTATTTGCCGACAACACAGACGGAACAAGCCAATGCAAGCAGCCTGATGCGCTCCTCAGCCCCAGGAGCTGCCCGGCTGCGACGCAGGACTGCAGGGATCTGAAGAGAAGCCTCTTCGCGCTTCAGCCACCAGCTGTGACCCACCGTGAGCTCAGCCACATCCGTGTGTCTTTAGGCCTTCAGCTCCCACCCCACACCTACATGGCCTCACTCCTCTCCTTAACTGGGGAGACAGATGGGAGTCTTTCTCCTGTGTCCCTGTTAAGCTGTTGGCAATCAGCCTTCTTTTTCCAAGACCCCTGTCCTAGGACTCAGCTTTACGCACATCGGGCAGGAGGCCCGTTGCCCGGTGCTTGCAAACAATCAGCAATGCAGCCAGAAGCCAAGGAGACCTGGGGCAGCAGCCGGAGCTCCATCCCAGAGAGCCTTCGGAGGGGCGCAGCCGTGCCAACCCCCTGACAGGGGTGTGCGGCCTCCAGAAGGGTGAGAGGGCGCACACCTGCTGCTTTAAGCCACTGGGTTTGTGCTGTTTGTGCCCGAAGCCCCGGGAACAAATGCAAATCCCAAGCCCTTAACACACCTCGGGATCATTTTAGAAAAGAGATTGAAGAACAAATTCATGCAAGTTAACATAACTTCTCACTCTGAAGGCGCTCATTTTGATGTGACGAAAGCCTCCATCTAACAAGGACATTCAGTAACGCGACTGTCAGATTAAAAATAGAAACGCAACGCAGCCACCTGACGCTCGCTGGTCCCTGGCGGGGCGTGTGTGCGCAAACAGGGGTGCAAGGCGCCCGCAGGCCCACCCCTCTGCAGGTGTCTGTGGGTGGGGGGGTGAGCCGGCCTGGCGAGCACACGGGAAGTGGGCGCCCATGAACGCGCCTCCTTTTATGAGCCTCTGTGGTGGTGGCTTGTGGCTTCCTGGCTGCGTCCTTTCTCCCCCGTTTTCGGGACTATTTTTGTGTAGGGGGCTGATCTTGACAACCTTTCTTGTAGAAACCGCAGCTTCCCAGGACAGGTAACCACGCCCCCCGCCACACCTCAGCCTTGTGGCCTTTCCTGCAAGACCAGTGAGCGAGGGCAGCGGAGAATGTTCCGGAAACTGATCGTTGGGTTCAGCGAACCAGAGGCCGGAGACTGCACCTCTGTGCCAGCCTGTGTCTGAGTCAGCTCAGCCTGTCCTGACGGAAGTACACGCTGCTGCATTGACTTCTCCGGGTTCTGAGGCTGAGAGTCCAGGAGCAGGGCGCTGTCCTGGGGCCGGAGTGAGGGCCCGCACCCTGCACGGCCGATGGCGCCTTCTCCCTGCGTCCTCACGTGGCAGAGAGAACGTGCTTTGGCCAGACTTCTTGTAAGAACAGGAACTCCATCATGGGGCTCAGCCCCAAGACCTCATCTGAACCGAGCCCCCTTCTTAACGTGCTGGTGGTCCTGCCTGCAAAAGCCACACACGGGGAGGCCGGGGGTGGGCGGTAAAGCGCCAATAAATGTGTCTGTAGGGTGGAGACAAGCAGCATCCACGTCTGGCTAAGCGAACTCGAAACTGAGCGGGTGGCTGATGAGTTAGGGCAGGGGCAATGGATTGCAGTGTCTGAAGTTGTCCTCTGGGAATATTCTGGAACGTGCTCTGTGACCACTGAGGTTTCAGGGGCGGGCAGTCAGGATGGGGGTGCTTGCAGGACTCTGCCCTGCGCTCCACCCGGCAGGCAGCATCCGCGGGCCCCCTGCAGCCTGGAAGGCCCAGGGCCCGGGCGCAGCGGGAGGTGTGTGGGGCGTGGGAGCCAAGTCACGGGAGCTTGAGCCTGTGCGTCCCGGGTGGGGATGGAAGAGGCTTCTGCCGCTTCAGAACCACGGAGGAGGAGGCCGGAATGCGGCTCTTGGGCATGATGGAGCCAGGACGAGGCTGGGACTCAGGGCGGCCCGGGCACTCTCAGTGCAGACTTTTCTCCTCCGGGCGGCGCTCTGTGAGATGGGGTGGTCCGGTGATGGACAGAGGTGGGCACGCGCAGTGGGGGCGCAGGAGAGGCAACCCCCCCCCACTCCCTGGCTCCCCTGCCATGGGCAGCAGAGAGCAGGAGCTTGTATTTATTTGTCCTCTGAGTGGCCAAGCTCCTGAGATCCCAGGCGCACGGCCGCAGTCACAGCCCTGGCTGAGACAAAGCAGGACACGTGGCCACCTACCCAGGAGAGGGCGGGAGGGGAGAGGGAGAAAGGGAGAAGGGGCAGAGGAGGAGGGAGAGGGAGCAAGCTGCCCTGTGTGGGCACGACTGGGTGGTGCTGTGCCAGTTGTTTTCCAGGGTGTTGTGTTAGCCCCTTCCCAGACAAGCAAATTAGCATGTTAGAGAAAAATATAATGACAGAAGCCTCTGCTTGCTGCAGAGAGTCAGAGCTTCTAAGCAAACACAATGGCTTGTGAACATCAAGCTACACGGAAGCAGAAAAGTCAAGAAGCGCAAAATACACATCTCATTCGGCACGTCGCTCACCCCCCGCCCCCAACAGCTGCCTGATTTCTGGCGGGTCTGAAGCCCAGGGGGGGCTTTCGTGTGGGGACGGCATCTCTGCCCACTGCGTCCATGCAGACAGATGCGGGGAAGCAAATGAAAGTCATGGCATCGGTGAGCGTACGTTTGCACTCTGCACATGGCGGGTCTGCATTTTGGAGAGGTGCCACCGTGTGGGCCGCCGGCGAGCCTCGGGGGCTTCTGTTTTGTCAGCGTTCTGAACAGCAAAGCCAGCTGTCACGTTGGGACGGAGCCTTCTGGGCCTGGGCTTGCACGGGATGGCTCCCTGTGGGGCACTGGCCTCCCGCTCAGGTCATCCGCGAGGATGAGTCAATGTCAAGCTCACACTTGCCAGAAGGCCCCCGAAAGCAAGCAGTATGCGAATGCTTTGGGGGCACCATGATTCCCCCCGGGTCACGGCCCGCATGGTGCCAGGTATGGTGAGGGCAGCCAGCGAGTATTTGTGGAATGGATGACGGAACTAGTCAGGATTCTTTCAGGAGCAATCTCACCCACGTCATGGCTCCAACCACCAGGTAGAGGCAGACCACACGCCATGTCTTTCTCCAGCCCAGTTCTCTCCTCCAGAATCTTGGAAGCAACAGCCGAGTCAGTCTCATCTTGTGAAAATGTTTAAGCACCTCAGTCGCACTTGACAGACCCAAGACTGAACTTGTGAGCACCTCACTCCCCAACCGATTTCTTCTCCTTTGTGGGGAACGGAACCCTGTCCACCGGCTCCAGAGCTGCGTCTGGAAACCCCTCGTCCTCATCCCAGCATCTCCTGCCCATCACCGAGGGCTTTTTCACCCCCAGCATTCTCTGGTTACAATCACTTCTCCCACAGACCATGGTGGTCAAGATCAGAGGCCCAGGAGGAAGATTGACTGGTCAGCCTCCACCACCTGTTAGCACTTTGCCTAATTTCTCTGAAAGCCCTCATAGTTTCAATATAAAATGGCGGTAATAAAAGATAGTAGTTGGGATTTTCTTTGAGATTCAGTAAGATAGTACATACGACGCGCTTTTGACAGTGCTGGTTGCTGTCATTCCCATCACCGCCACCATCATCATCATCACCATCTCTTCATCACTCCATCGTTTTCAAAGTCATCACCACTCCCCCACACCACCCTCACCATCATCACTGGCACCATCGTCATGGACATGCTTGTCACCATCACAACCGCCATCATCACCATCATCGTCATCACTGACACTGTTGTCGTCATTACCACCACCACCACCATCATCGACATGGCTGCCACCACCACCATCATCGACATGGCTCCCTCGCCGTCATCACAGTCACTGTCTTCACCATCACAGCCCACCAGGCTCCCTCCTCTGCATCACCGCGTGGTCTCCTGACTCTTCCATACCCATTCATGCCTCCTGTTTTCCACATGTAACTCAAGTGAGCTGTTAAAGATGTAATCTCAGTCGTTCCTACATTCCTACACTCCTCAATACCGTGGTGGCTTCCTATGGGAGGCGCCTGGCAGCCGTCACATCGTCCGCGCCCACCCACTTCTGAAACTGCACGTGTTGTTCCCCCCACCCTGGACACCGTTCCCCACGCCTTCTCCTCTTTCTTCCGTCTAGGGTCAAAATCTCTCTGAAGTGCTGGTTATACTCACTGTCTCCACTCCGCAGCCCCTGCACCACGCCCCCACCCCGGCTTCTGAAGCTGCTCGGCAGTCACACCTGTGGTCAAGGCCGATGCACCTATGTTCAGCCCCATCCGACTTGGCCTTTCACACTGTCTGACACCGCTAACCACTCTTTCCTCAAAGTTTCCCGGCCTCTGACTCCTCGGCCTCTTCCCTGGCTCCTTCATCTTTCCCAGATGACTCTTGGTTTCCTTGTGTTCACCCAGTCTTTCTTTCGGCACCATGAAAGTTGACTTCCCAACTCTCACTTCCCGGCTTCCCTCACGCTCCACAGCTATCCCCAGCCAGCTGTATGGCGTTCACTGCATAACGGCTCCCGGATTCTTGCCTCTTGGTCCTTCCGTGGGGGGTGTTTCGTGCACACAGAAGGCTGATCTCAGAACACCTTCCCTTCCCCATCCGAGTCTTAATGAACGGCACCCACCCGTTCAGGGGCCGAGCTGGAGCTCGGGTCATCCCTGGCTCCTTCCCCTCCTCCCTCCCTCCGTCCAGTCAATCATCGGATGCTGCTGACTCTGCCCCACCCATGCCGTGGGCTCTCTTGAGACGTCCTTGCGCCCCACACCCCCCACCCAGGGTCAGGCCCCTTCTTTCCCACCCCGCTGTGTCTCCAGCTTCCCAACCACCCCCTCGACCACCAGCTTACTCCTTTCTCCAATCCTTTCTGCGACATCAGGATGTAGGGGAAACAGCTCCTTGCATGATTTTCCAGAGAACTGGTGACCCCACTCTAACTAGAGTCGGAAACGGCTCACCCTGGCCTCTGTGTCCCTTTTGGGGGACCCACCGTGCCCGGCAGCATAGTCAAGGTTCTGAGAAGTCCTGTGGCCGGGGACTCTTCAAAACGGTTAACCAGCCACTCCCAGACACCTCTGCCCACAGCCCCTCCTGGAGGACACACTTCCTGCAGCTGTGGGCGATGACGACCACCTCACTTCTCTGCTGGAGAATATGGCCGCCAGAGGGGAAACAACCAGTGAAGACAATTCGAGCTTTGTTCTGTGGACACTAAGAAACCCTCGGCGATTGGATAATAACCTAACACCCATAAAAGCTTCCTGCGATGGAGCTTCTCGTGTATTCTGGAAGCTTCTGCTCGAATTCTTCCCACAAAGCCGTGGGCGGGAGTGGGCGGGCGAGGAGCCTGACGCCGGGCCACCTAGGTCGGGTCTGAGGTCAGACAGCCCAGAGGGTGGCGCAGAACCTGCTCGAGGTCAAGGTGGCTTTAAAGTCACAG
The DNA here is from genome assembly GCF_000260355.1 of Condylura cristata. Classification (NCBI taxonomy): domain Eukaryota; kingdom Metazoa; phylum Chordata; class Mammalia; order Eulipotyphla; family Talpidae; genus Condylura; species Condylura cristata. Next base: position 51,181,611 of record NW_004567115.1, on the reverse strand, counting down.
CTATTTGCCACACGCAGGTGGCTGCCGCCGGCCGGACAGACTGCAGCAGGTCAGCAGGGCCGGGCGCTCGCGTTCCGGGCAGGCCGCCTCTGCCGTCCTCCTTGCTCTTCCTCTCTGCTCTCTCCCTGCCAGGTGGCGAGGCCGCCCGCCCAGCCTCGCTGGCCCTTGGGTGGGGTCCTCGTATGTGCCCCCTTCAGCTCCCAACTAGACACAGACGGCTCCGGGAAGCCTCGCCCCTAACCAGACTCTCCTTCCCCCAGATTCTGGGGGGCCCAGTCCCTCCCAAGGGCCTCAACTTTCCTTTCCCATGGGACTTGGGATTCCTTCCTGGCATGACCCACCCTCCACCCTCCGGATCTCACTGCTTAGCCCTTCTCAGCCTTTGTCCTGGCCGCGCCCTCGGGACGGCCCTGCCTTCCTCTGAGGCCCTTCACATCCCGCCTCCTCAGGCCCCTCTTCCCTCGAAGGCTGCGGGCTCCTTCCTCATCTGGGCCAACTTCTGGTGCTTTGCACAAAAGAGCAGGAAGACGCCCCCAAACCTGGAATCAGGCTAACTCTGAAGGGAACCCCACTGGGTGTATCGCCTGTCGGCAGTAATGACCCCCCAAGGGAGGCAAAGGAGGATCAGAAGCGGATGGTTAAGAGGGGAAAACAGAACCCCCACACATTACCCTGAGGGCGCCCAGGGCTGCTCACGCACTGAGCCTGCAAATCTGGAAGCACGAGGTGGACACAGGGGCCCTCATCAGTCAGCTACAGAGAACACAGGGAGTCACCAGCCATCACCAGCGCGAAGAAGTGGCCAAGGCCGCGCGCTCATCAATCAGTCTGCTGGGTGCAGGGTTGCCCGTGCTGTGCCAGACAGGAGGCAGCCCAGGGGCACACGCTGAGGTGAGGGCAGACCGACCGACCGGCACACACCGCCGAGTTTGGGGGTGCTGGCTGACAGGTCAGGAGAGGGTTGCTGACCAGTCAGCACAAGCTCGTCCAGCTTTCTCAGACCTGGAGGGTTTGATCAATGACAAACCCATCAAGTGGCCTTCTGCGAACCAACCCGACCCTTCTTGCCCTCCCCACACAGGAACAGGGTGGGTGGTGGGAAGGGGTGTCCTGGGGGACTACCACACAGAGCTGCTGGAAGAATCAGCAGGGGGCCTCCCTGGGGGCGTGGGGCTAAAACCACAGCACTATGAAGCTGTCTGCAGCCACTGCAGCAGGAGCTCCATCCCCGCTGGGAGTGACCACAGGGCAGACCTCTCCTGACCCGCCCACTGCTCCCCTCAGCATTGGGTTTCAGTAGAGCTCCCTGTTCTGCTCCCCACTCTGTCTCTGGTGACTCCACTCACCCCCTGCACCTCCGGCCTGTACCCCAGTTCTTGTGTGCATAAATAAATAAATCTTAACACGTACACAGCGCAGGCTGATCCAGAAGCACACCCAGCTGCTCAACAAACGGGGGTGCAGAAACAGCCCGAGTCAGGGACGGCCGGTTGGCTCAGCGGGGCAGCCCTTGGGGCTGAGAGCCATCGGCCGCTGACCCCCGCTTCTGATGACACGCTCTCCCACCGGCACGGCTGCCTAACCGGCTTCCTGGTGCCCGTGTGTCCCGAGGACGGTGGGCACCTCGGCCCACGAGGCAAACCCGGTGGCCCCGGACAAGAGTGGGCCAGCAGGTGTCTCCGGGGAGGGCTGGGCTCACCCTGCTGGCGCAAGGCCTCTCGCGTGCTCGATCACCTCCTGGACGCCTGCCAGCAGCCTCCTTAGGCCACCGGCCCCGGCCCTGCACCCTGCAGGCTCGAGGGCCAGTGAGTCAGAGTGGCTCTTGTTGGGGGGGGTTTGGGGGGGTTCTTTTGCCCCTGTGGCACCTCCAATGTCACATTATCAATGAGCTGAAACGAGGTGCAGCGGAGGCCAAAGGAAGGCTCTGGCGCTCAAAGGAAGGCGTCCTCGCTGCCCCCAGGGGCCCTGGAGGAGGCCCAGTGCTGCAGGCTGAGGGCCTGGGGACGCCCACGGAGCCCGCCGGGCTGCAGGACGGGCGGGAGCCGGACAGGCCGCACAGCCACACTCACCCGGATCTCGCTGTGCACCGTGCATTTCACCAGCTTGAAGTTCTTCCCGGGGTTGAAGCTGTTGCTGTAGAAGCAGACCTTGAGGATGCGCACGTCCCCCTTCTCCACGTCCACTGGCACCACCACCACGGGCTCGGGGGGGCCTTCAGGCCGGTGCAGCGTGCCCACCTTCACTCGGCTCAGGGGTTCGGACACCCCAGACATCCTCTCAGACCGCAGCTAGGTTCGGCACATCGCAGTCCTGCGGGGTTGGCAGAGAGACACGCTGGCATGAGTCCCGTGGGACAGCACCCCCAAATTCTGAGACTTACAGAACCCCACCCGCCGAGCCCCAGCTCCCCTGGGAGACTCTGGCTGTCTTGACAAGAAGAAGCTGAAGCCCAAAGGAGCCGCTGACATAAACACCTGGGCCTGGCGCGCCCGCGCACCCCAGTCGAAGCCCCCCCAGTCCTCCCCTTCCTGCTCCGAGGCACCGGGCCACACTCTGCAGTCAGCCGAGAGAGGAGGCGGCC